>NC_142762.1:20335357-20663214 GCF_054948205.1 Urtica dioica subsp. dioica | reverse complement strand
TTACAAGCAAGAGTCTTCATGAGACTTTATTACATCAAATGTACAAAATAAAGACTACAACTCTTCTTGTGGGCACCATTGACAACAAGAGGTTCCTCACTCGCTTCTCCGCCTCACGGGTCCGGAGAAAGGACGATCAAACAGGGCGGCTCCGAGACGCTCCAACACTACCTCAACCGGTTCATCGAGGAGTCCAACAAGGTGGACGATTACGAGGACAGCGCCGCTGTCTACGCCTTCATCGACGGCCTACGGGCTGGCGACCTTCTGACGTCGCTGGTGAAGCAGCGACCCGCTCCAAGCTACCCAGTGCATCTCCGTCGATGAGTACTACGAGAGTCGGAGGATCCGCGAGAGGGGAAATCGACGTAGGGACGAGGACGAGGTCGACGACGACCAACGAAGAAAGAAGAGCCGGGGCGCCAACGCCGCGGCTTCAAACGTCCGACCCCCGCCAAGACAGAGACCCCTACTAGTCGAGAAGTTCCAGAGGAACGCCGACTTCACGCCACTCAAAGCTACCCCGGATCGAATTCTGGCCTTGCACGGGGACATGTTCACCGAACCCCGACCCTTGGCGAAGGACCCATCAAAACGCAACAAAAACAAGTACTGCCATTTCCACAAAGACCACGGTCACCTCACCGCCGAATGCATCGAGCTCAAGAGGCAGATCGAAAGTCACATCCAGAACGGCGAATTGAAGGAATTCGTGATGGCGATGGTCGCCAACCCGAACCCCGCGCCAAGAAGGCAAACTCCCCAAGACCACAAGTGACAAGACCGCGGGAAGGAGGTCATGGCAAGCGGAAGCAACAGCGACGACGTCCGAGGCAACACAATCAACGCTCCGCTCAACCTCGTGAACACAATCTTTTGAAGGACCGAGGCGAGAGATACCCCGACCAGCGAAGAACTACGCGCGCGCGGCGGGCAGAGATGGCCAATGCCACATATTTACTTTTTCAAAAGCGGCCACTGGCCCAAATGTACTTTGAATTCCTTGAAAGCAGGACGAACGCCAAGCCTGAAACGCAACGAAAAAAAATAATAATAATAAATATATATATATATATATATATATATATATGCATACATGTGAAAATGCAGGAATACAGACATAGCAATCGCGGCGTCAAGCCCCAAACGAACCTCAAAGCGTCCACGGAGTCCGAGAAATGGGGTTTCGCAACGTTGAAACCCCGAACGTATCGCAAAGAACTCCGTGCGACCCGAGATGAGGGGGCTTGCGCCACCAAGTCCCCGACCGACCTCAAAGCGTCCACGGAGTCCGAGAAATGGAGTTTCGCAACGTTGAAACCCCGAACGTATCGCAAAGAACTCCGTGCGACCCGAGATGAGGGGGGCTTGCGCCACCAAGTCCCCAACCAACCTCAAAGCGTCCACGGAGTCCGAGAAATGGGGTTTCGCAACGTTGAAACCCCGAACGTATCGCAAAGAACTCCGTGCGACCCGAGATGAGGGGGCTTGTGCCACCAAGTCCCCGACCAACCTCAAAGCGTCCACGGAATCCGAGAAATGGGGTTTCGCAACGTTGAAACCCCGAACGTATCGCAAAGAACTCCGTGCGACCCGAGATGAGGGGGCTTGCGCCACCAAGTCCCCGACCGACCTCAAAGCGTCCACAGAGTCCGAGAAATGGGGTTTCGCAACGTTGAAACCCCGAATGTATCGCAAAGAAATCCGTGCGACCCGAGATGAGGGGACTTGCGCCATCAAGTCCCCGACCAACCTCAAAGCGCCTGCGGAACCCCGAGCATATCTCGAAGAAGTTCTGAACGACCTCCAGGCGAGCTCGACCCCCATGCGAGCTCGACCCTCCAGGCGAGCTCCACCCCCATGCGAGCTCGACCCCCCAGGCGAGCTCGACCTCCAGCCAGGGTCGATCTCCAGGCCTCGTTCGACCCCCATGCGAGCTCGACCTCCAGGCGAGCTCGACCCCCAGGCGAGCTCGACCTCCAGCCAGGGTCGACCTCCAGGCCTCGTTCGACCCCCATGCGAGCTCGACCCCCAGGCGAGCTCGACCCCCAGCCAGGGTCGACCTCCAGGCGGGCTCGACCCCTCATGCGAGCTCGACCCCACAGGCAAGCTCGACCCCCATGCGAGCTCAACCTCCCAGGTGAGCTCGACCTCCAGCCAGGGTCGACCTCCAGGACTCGTTCGACCCCTCGGGCGAGCTCGACCTCCAGCCAGGGTCGACCTCCAGGCCAGGTTCGACCCCCGGGCGAGCTCGACCTCCAGGCAGGCTCGACCTCCAGGCCATCGAGAACCCAACCCACCTCGAAACCTGCTCAAGGCGCAAGAAGGGAAAAGGCAGCAAGAGCCCCGCACAAGCTCAGAGCATTTCCGTACAAAAAAAAAGAGCTCGACAAAAAATATGGAGAGCTCGCGGAGTCGAGACCTCTCACAAAGAAATGTGGAGAACTCGCGGAGTCGAGACCCCAACAAAAAGAAAAGAAAAAAAAAGAGGCTACATGACTACAAAGTTTCCCGCACGACAAGTCGCACGCGAAACTGGGGGGTTAATGTTAGGCCGTCTTTTTCTTATGGTAAAAACGACGTCTCAATTACAAAAACGACGTTACAATATAAAAGGGCAATTTAGTCAAATGCTAAAAATACGCATGACTAATTAAACACTAACATTATATATATATATATATACATATATATATATATATATATATATATATATATATATATATAAAAGTAAATATCTAACCTGTAGGGTGAGGGCACAAAAATCAGATCTAAAGTAGAGCACAAAAAAGAAGGAAAAAAGTGTAAAATAATGGTGATGCAAGCCACATAAACATCACACATTGCTGAGAGTACACGTGCCACATTGGTATAAACTGAAGTGGCATAACTGCGAGGAGGATTGCAAAGTAAAAGCGACTTAGGACAAATCTCCAAACATAACGATAAAATAGATTCTACAAGGCATAGTTTAAGAAGTCGATAAAAAATTCATCCATGAAATTTTAAACACATCTCAAAATAAATAAAATAACGACACGTCATATTCACAACAACAAACTAAGATATGTAAAAAAAGAAATAAAAAAAAGAAAAGAAAAAAAGACCATAGTTTAGCATAATATCGCGATTTAAACGGAAAAAAATCATCATCATCGAAGAATCTAAGCGAAATAGGTTAAGCAAGTGAATATTTGCTCACCATGTGCACAACAAGGCTAAATGAGTGAGCTTGAATCCACAATTCAGTTCCTCTCACTCCTCATCGGGAATGTCACATATACACCACATGGGAAGGGAATAGGAATAATTGGTGAGCTTCCATGTGCTTAGTAGGGTAATGTTACTTGTTAGGCCGTCTTTTTCTTATGGTAAAAACGACGCCTCAATTGCAAAAACGAAGTTACAATATAAAAGGGCAATTTAGTCAAATGCTAAAAATACGCATGACTAAAAAACCAAGCGCCGAGCGCCAAGCGCCAACCAAGCATCAACCAAGCGCCAAGCGCCAACCAAGCATCAACCAAGCGCCAACCAAGCATCAACCAAGCGCCAAGCACCTATTATTTTCCTAGAAATAGTTCATTCATTCTCAACTCAAAGGGACGACGAGAGGGAATCCCCTGAACTCAAAAACTCTCTCAACCCCAGAGACTCTCAACCCCAAAATTCACTCAGCCAAATACTCTCCCAACTCAAGAGGACCCCAAACTCATAATTCATTCCGAACTCAAGGTGACTCTGAACTCAAGAACCCAGAACTCAAAAACTCTCTCAAACCCAGAGACTCCCAACCCCAGAATTCACTCAGCCAAATACTCTCCCAACTCAAAAGGTCCAGGATTCACCCCGAACTCAAAATACACTAAACCCCAAAAAATTTCACTCTCAACTCTGGAATAGAGTCTGAACCAAGAATCCCCTGAACTACGTCATGACCTGATCCCGCAAGGCAGGTACGTAGGCAGCTCACGAAGAGCACGGTCACGCCCCCCAGGCGAGCTCAACCCCCAGGCAGGGGGCGATCTCCAGGCGAGCTCGACCTCCGGCCGAGCTCGACCCCCCAGGAGAGCTCGACCTCCAGGCAGGGGCGATCTCCAGGCGAGCTCGACCTCCAGCCGAGCTCGACCCCACAGGCGAGCTCACCCTCCAGGCAGGGGCGATCTCCAGGCGAGCTCGACCTCTAGCCGAGCTCGACCCACAAGCGAGCTCACCCTCCAGGCAGGGGCGAACCCCAGGCCAGCTCGACCTCCAGCCGAGCTCGACCCCCAGGAGAGCTCACCCCCCAGGCGAGCTCACCCTCTAGGCAGGGGCGATCTCCAGGAGAGCTCGACCTCCAGGCAGGGGCGATCTCCAGGCGAGCTCGACCTCCAACCGAGCTCGACCCCCCAGGCGAGCTCAACCTCCAGGCAGGTGCGATCTCCAGGCGAGCTCGACCTCCAGCCGAGCTCGACCCCCAGGCGAGCTCACCCTCCAAGCAGGGGCGATCCCCAGGCGAGCTCGACCTCCAGCCGAGCTCGACCCCCAGGCGAGCTCACCCCCCAGGCGAGCTCACCCTCCAGGCAGGGGGGATCTCCAGGAGAGCTCGACCTCCAGGCAAGGGCGATCTCCAGGCGAGCTCGACCCCCTAGGCGAGCTCGACCTCCATGCAGACTCGACCTCCAGGCCAAACTCAACCTCCAGGCAGGCTCGATCAACAGGCCAGGAATCAAAGACGAAGAACGCATTCCCGACAAAGAAGAAGACAAAGTATTATTTCCCTCTTTGCGATTCTAAGATCCTCTGAAGCTCTTGGATGATTTGGGCTTTGTCTCGAACTTCCTTGAGCCCTTTGGACTCTCGAAAAGTAATTTGGGCCGATCCAATATTAAGCACGTGACTATCCCAGGCTCACCACGTATCCTCAAATGTTAAATCCAAAAAACGGCTTAACACTACTTACCCTAAAGTTTCCAATTTTAATTAGAGTATAACAATATTAGTCAAATTAATAGTTTATTAATTTTACTTATTAACCATTTAGTATGAGATGGGCTATTTTAGTTTAAAACTACACCATTAGTTAAACCTCCGGTCTTGGGTCGAGAGTAGCTACTTTGGACAACAAGCCAAGTAGATGCGCATCACCTGCAACCAAGTAAAACCCAAAGGAGCTGGGTGAAGTCAACCCAACGACCGGTAGCTCTGAGTATTTCCCCACCTAAACCGCTACGCAACAAAGGAAAGCGGACGTCCTAGCCCCCTACATTCAACCTTTTTGGACAATAATGCCCATGGACGAAAGGCATCACCCTTACCAACAATTTTTGTTATGAGTTTTGTTGAATATGATATTTAGAGTTTATATTTTTTTTTTTTGACATCATTCATTATGCTGAAGTTTATATTTTTTTTCTTATTTCAATATATATATATATATATATTATGAAACATAAGCAACGAGCATGATAACATGTAAAGTAATATCAACTTCTTGAAGTGTGCTTGAATTTTGAGAAGTTTTGGATTTTTATCACACCCTTCATGTCTTGAGCTTGTCTTGCATTGGTGTGCATGCAACCACAAAACGAGTCTGAAACTATGCTCAAAGAAAAACATTTGAATTAAGTAACTGGAAATGATATTTCTAAGTCAAATGATTACTTGGAGTTCTCGGCCAATTTGTACTGTAGAAGGCCGAGTTCGTATATGAGAGAGAGAGACAGAGAGATAATTATTTCTAAAATAAAGAAGCAACTTAAGCTTTCTTGTTGCGTTTTGGACGAGTGCATGAGAAGGCTATTTATAGTCTCTTAAAACCGTGGAAGGTGTTTATTAATCCACCTATAGCGGAGTCAAGGCTAATGCCTCATCAAGGCTGAATCAAAACTCATATCTCATTGTGTCATACGGCCAAGGAGTGAACTTTTGTGAAAAAAAATTCAACTAATAAGAATAAAGCACATAATTAAGTAATTTAACGATCCCTCAAGATAATTCAACAAAATGACATGTACGATTTTTTTATCTTGAAAAATTGACTTGCCACATAAACGGACTCACATACAAGATTGGTCCTTTGGTACTTAGGATAGCCTAGTGGTAATTCCACATCACCTCCTGTATGAAGGTCGTGGGTTCAATCCTCACTGCAGCAAAACTGCCTTAAAAAAAAAAGACAAGATTGGTCCTTGTGATGATGTTTCATCAATCAATTACAATTTTACAATTCCTTACCATTTATTTAGTCTAAGAGTAATTGAAAAATGACGTGTAAAATCAAAGATAAAACTTGCCTTTTAATCCTCTTTAAATGCCAGGGCCATAATCTCAATTATAGCCTATGCTATTTATTTCATTTAGCATGATAAAACAATATATATATATATATATATATATATATATATATATATATATATATATATATATATATATATATATTTGACTATTTCAGTAAAAAAAAAAAAGTAGACTTTTTTATTTTTATTTTCATATATAGTTAAATCTTACAAAATAAACTATATTCAACATTTGAATGTTATTTCAATTTAACTAATTCAACATTACCTAATTTTTTGGGATTATTCCTATTCAATGACTTGTACCAAGATTTTGGACCAAAATCTACTAAACCCAAATAAATCTTAAACTATGACTACCTATTTTCACTAAATACAAAAATACCCTTACTTTTAATAATATTATATTTTATTTCTTATTTAATTATTTGACTTTCTTTTTCGTTTTGGGTTCAGCTCTCTTCCACTCTCTCTTTTCGTTTTCCAGTTCGTCATCTTTGTTTGGGTTCATCTTTGTTTTTTCAATTTATCTTTTTAGTTTAGGGTTAGAGATTTTCATGAAAAAAATTTGATCCTATTCAAAGTGTTTAAGTCGTTGAATTTATGTGGTTTTTTAAGTTAAAAAACAAAGAAAAAACGATTCTCGAGATTCTGGAAAATTTTGAAAAGCATCTGAAAATTTATGGGTTTTCGTTGAAGATTTATTGACATTGATGTCAATAAATATGCATTTTTATTGACATTAATGTAAATAAATCTTCAACGAAAACCCATAAATTTTTAAAAATTATCCAGAATCAAATCTTCAACGAAAACCCAAAAACGCTGAAGATTTATTGACATTGATGTCAATAAATATGCATTTTTATTGACATCAATGTCAATAAATCTTCAACGATTCTGGAATATTCTCTTGAAGATTCTGGAAAATTCCTTTGAAGATTTATTGACATTGATGTCAATAAAAATGCATATTTATTGACATCAATGTCAATAAATCTTCAACGATTCTGGAAAATTCATTTGAAGATTAATCTTCAACGATTCTGGAAAATTCCTTTGAAAATTTATTGACATTGATGTCAATAAATATGCATTTTTATTGACATCAACGTCAATAAATCTTCAACGAAAACCCATAAATTTTCAGAAACTTTTCAAAATTATCCAGAATCACGAGAATCGTTTTTTCTTTGTTTTTTAACTTAAAAAACCACAGAAATTCTACGCGGAATCCGTGGCGGGCTGTTCCGGTGGACACTTCGAGGTCGCCGCCGCCGGGATGGCCATGGACTGCTCTCCGGCGGCCATGACCGTCGTTCCCAGGAGCTTTAGCGTCGAAGATTCCCAGGGATGCTCTCCGGGTTTTTGTAATGATGTTTGTTTTCATAATATAAACTAAATAATTGTTTTTGTTTTATTAATTAACTTATAAAAATAAACTAAATATGAAGGATAAATATGTAATTACTCATTTCATTAAGTCATAGTTTAGGATTTATTTGGGTTTAGTAGATTTTGGTCCAAAATCATGGTACAAGTCATAGAATAGGAATAATCCCTAATTTTTTTGGCTAATCAAAAACACCTTATGGACCATATGAACAACTCTTAAAATTGAATCATTCACAAACTTTTCTCAATATTTATTACTAATGTCAACTGACTCCACTAAGAAAATGAAATCGAAAATATGACGGTTCACAGGTTTTAGTTTTATATTACATGCACTACTACTCCCTGTAAAAAATATTATTCCTTTCTTTATTCTTTAATGATTTTAAATTTTTTTAATATTTGTTATAGTCCAAATTATATCTAACTTCTGTATAATTTTCCATACATTTCACATAAATTTTAATTAATTTCGTGACTGAATCCATAACCATAAAAAGATGTAAAATAGTCTACAATTATACAAATATACCAATTACCTAAGAAAAAAACTGCTTAAAAAAGGGTGGAATTGAACCAGTAATATTGATCTGTTTTTCCTGGTAGCTGACGTCAAAATTGCAAGATTCATAAAATCACCAGCTCTCTAGCCTGAAGAGAAAATCAGGGTTATATCCTGGCCTGAGTTCGCACGGGATTGAGATGATTCTTCTTGTTCATCTCTTTCTCTCTCGGGTAATAGATTGCATGTCATTATGTGTCAAAAACAAAAATCCTTAACCTTAAATGGACGAAGCCTCTGAAAAAGCTCTCAAATGGAAGCTTCGTCAACTACATCATAGCTCATTTCTTGGATTCTGGCCAACTGAGAATTCAGTAACTCGTACACTTTACCCTTTAACTGCGCGCCACGGTACCCTTTTAGTTTCTTCTAATAATAAATTATATAAAAAATGTCTGAATAATTATGATTTCGTTATTACTTCAACATCTACTTCCTTTGTGTTAATATTTTAGATCTTGAACTCTTTAAGATTATAGGGCCATGATATTAAGTTCACTTCTAGAGTACATATCAATGGGAAGAGCAAGAGAGCAATGCAACCAAAGTCAAAAATGTAAATAGCGAAAGTTGCAACGAAAAGGCCAATTACCTCAGAGAGACCTGCTTCAGTCATGACCGATACAAACAACGACCCATCGGGACCCGATTTGCGATATTTTGACAGCTCGGGGTCTTTTTCGTCAACTTTTTCCGTAACAAATACCACCGGAGAATCTTGCAATATATCACATTTAGACACAACATCTAGCCACAGATGGTCAGGGAACCTTTCTTTCATTTCTTTGTATATGAAAAACTGCATCAAAAAAGAAGTCATCCCATTTAAAAAAGAAAGGTCATAAATAAAGGGAAACAGAATCTCAACTCATTGTAGATTTAGCTCTTCAAATCGTTTCTCATCGCACCATATGAATGAATCGGTAACATACTGTCGACAGTTTTACTGATTTAATTAGTTAGATTTATTTGTCCCTGTAAATATCTTATTCTGTTATAATTAGTTAGCTTGTTGTAGGTTGTTTCCTATTTTTTCTCCTTGTTATTCTAGGTCAGTTATTTCCTCAGTCTTGTATTTATATTCGGTTGAAGCTTAATAAAAATTAATTCATTCCGGATTCATTCTCTTTCAACCTTTATGGTATCAGAGCCTTATGGCTAAGCCGAACCATGATACCCCTGGTTCATCTTCCATAAACCTAAACAATGAATCCTTTCAAAATATATCCATCACTTCTCACAAGTTGAATGGAAATAATTTTCTACAATGGTAACAATCTGTGAAATTGTTCATTCGCGGACGTGGCCAATTTGGCTATCTCTCTGGCTCCATCACGAAGTCAGCCAAGGAGGGTAAAGAATCTGAAAGATGGGAGGCAGAGAATTCGATGATTATGTCCTGGCTGATCAATTCTATGGAACCGAGTGTAGGCAGAACCTACCTGTTTCTTCCCACGGCTCATGACATTTGGAATGCTGTGAACGAGACCTATTCAGATCTCGGGAACGCAGGACAATGGTTTGAGCTTAAAACTCAGTTATGGAGGCTGAAGCAAGGGGATAAAATAGTCACTCAATACTACACGGATCTGAAGACTCTCTGGCAAGAAGTAGACATGTTCAACGATTATGAATGGAGTTGCCCTAAAGACCGAGCTCTCTTCCAGAAGATGGTGGAGAAGGAACGTGTCTTCGAATTTCTTGTCGGGCTTAACAAGGAATTGGATGAAGTCAGAGGACGTCTCCTCGGTCGTGATCCATTACCAAGCACAAGAGAAGTCTTCTCCGAGGTTAGAAGAGAGAAGAGTCGGAGAACAGTCATGCTCGGGGGATCTTCACCAACTACCACCGAGTCTTCAGCGTTATTCTCAGGTCAGCCACCACGTCGCAGTGATCGTCGCAATGACAGAGACCGACCCATCTGTGAGCACTGCAACAAGCCAGGATACGTGAAGGCTAAGTGCTAGAAGCTACATGGAAAGCCAGCGGACTCACCAACCCCTCGGAAGGGATTCCATGCTTCCTCAGAAGAGCCAAGAGCTTCTGACGAGTCAAAACCACCCTCAGAGCAATCTGCCTTCAGCAAGGAACAGATAGAGCATTTGTATCAACTTACGAGTTCTCATTCACTATCCAACAACCCTAACTCATCTTCTTATATTGCTTCCTCATCATTAGCCCAGAAAGGTACGTATCCCACAGCTTTCATAGCCGGTTCTAAAACAAACCCTTGGATCATAGATTCAGGAGCAACCGATCACATGACCGGTAGTTCTTCCATATTCTCATCCTATTCTACACTATCTGGTAATCTGAAAGTTAAAATTGCTGATGGTTCACTTACCTCTATAGCTGGAAAAGGCTCGATCATTATTTCGCCCTCTCTCCCCTTGATAGATGTTTTACATGTCCCAAAACTCTCTTGTAATCTCCTTTCAGTGAGCCGAATTATTCATGATTGCAAATGCATTGCTACAATAACATTTGCTGGTTTTGAATTTCAGGACCCACGTTCGGGGAAGATGATTGGCAATGCTAAGGAGGTTGACGGACTATATCACTTGGTCACGGAAAATTCGTCAGATAAACAAGTTCAAAAACCAAGTTGCTTTACTACCTTGTCCTGTGAGAATGAAATAATGTTGTGGCATTATAGGTTAGGTCATCCTAGTTTTAATTACCTGAAATATTTGTTTCCAAGTTCTTTCAAAAATAAAGATGTGTTTTCTTTTCAGTGTGAGGTTTGTGAACTTGCAAAACATCATAGATGTGTTTATCCATCTCTTAAATATATGCCGTCAAAACCTTTTTCTCTTGTGCATAGTGATATTTGGGGTCCCTCTAGAGTGAAAACAACCTCAGGATCTAGAGGGTTCATCACATTTATTGATGATCACACTAGAGCCACATGGATATACCTCTTGAAAGAAAAATCCGAGGCAGCACAAACCTTTAAAAATTTTCACTCAATGATCAGCACTCAATTTCAAAAGAATATTCAAGTTCTTCGAACAGATAATGGTCGGGAATATTTTAACTCTATCCTAGGTGAATTTCTACAACAAAACGGGATTATTCATCACAGTTCTTGTGTTGATACTCCCCAACAGAATGGAATTTCTGAAAGGAAAAATAGACATTTGTTAGAAGTGACTAGGTCTTTATTGTTTGCTATGAACGTCCCTAATCGATTTTGGAATGAAGCCCTTCTAACAGCAGCCTATTTAATCAATCGAATGCCAACTAGAGTTCTACATTACATCACTCCTTTGCAGGCTTTAAAAAATGCTTTTCCTGAGAATCGATCTTTCACCGAGTTAACTCCTCGCATATTTGGTTGCATTGCATTTGTCCATATACATGATCATAATAGAGGGAAACTTGATCCTAGAGCTCATAAATGCATTTTTCTAGGTTTCTCACCAACTCAAAAAGGGTATAAGTGTTTTGATCCTAAAACTGGAAAGTATTTTGTAAGCAAGGATGTGACTTTCTTTGAAAAACAACCTTACTTTGATAAAAAAAAATCCACTCCGAATGAAGATGAGGCTGAACACAATTTCTGGGAATACATGTCTTTTCCAAAATCGGTTGTAAATGAATTAGATGAATCAAATATTCCTGTAACTAATTCTCAGATTTCACAACCTGTAAATTCACAACCTCATAAGACTCAGGAAGAAATCAACTTGGAAAAAACTGCTGAACTTCGTGTTTATACCAAACGAAGGACCCGACCTTGTGCTATTCCGCCAGCCCCTGAGGTATGTCAAACATCTTACTCGAATGAGGTTCAAGGTACTTCGATTCTTACTCCTATTCCATTTCAAAACCCTGAGCCTGATGATCCCATAGCCCCTCGTAAAGGTGTTCGTACCTGCACCACTAAACATCCTATTTCCAACTTTGTGTCTTACCATAAACTCTCACCAGATTTCCGAGCCTTTTCCACCAGGATTCTGAATGATGAACTTCCTAATTCGATACATGAGGCTCTAGAGGTTCCGAAATGGAGGGAGGCGGTTTTGGAGGAAATGAGGGCTCTAACGAAGAATGAGACTTGGGATTTAACATCATTACCCACAGGGAAGCGCTCGGTTGGCAGCAAGTGGGTGTTCACAATCAAATACAACTCAGATGGTTCGATAGAGAGATACAAAGCAAGGCTTGTGGCAAGAGGCTTCACTCAAACTTATGGTCTGGATTATGAGGAGACATTTGCTCCAGTGGCAAAACTGAACACTGTGCGTGTTCTCTCACTCGCAGCGAATCTGGACTGGCCCCTGAGACAATTTGACGTGAAGAATGCCTTTCTAAATGGTGAGTTAGAAGAAGAAGTGTATATGGAGACTCCTCCGGGCTTTGAAGATATGAAGAAGGATGGAAAAGTCTGCAAGTTGAAGAAATCCATATATGGATTGAAGCAATCTCCGAGAGCTTGGTTCGAGAGATTCACCAAGGCAGTGAAGGCACATGGTTACTCTCAGGCTCACTCAGATCATACTATGTTCTACAAACACAATAATGGTAAAATTGCTATTTTAATTGTGTATGTAGATGACATTGTTATGACAGGAGATGATAGCCACGAGCTAGACAAGCTTCAGACTTTCCTATCGAGTCAATTTGAAGTAAAGGATCTGGGGCAACTCAAATATTTCCTAGGGATGGAGGTGGCTAGGTCCTCAAAGGGCATAGTTATCTCACAAAGGAAATATGTTCTAGACCTTTTGAAGGAGACCGGACTGCTCGGATGTAGACCAGTAGCAACTCCGATTGATCCCAACCAGAAACTCGAGAAAGAAGATGGAGGCAAGCCAGTTGACAAGACCCGGTATCAGAAGCTGGTGGGGAAACTGATTTATTTGGCTCATACAAGACCTGATATTGCTTTTTCAGTGAGCTTGGTCAGTCAATTCATGCATTGTCCCTCGGAGAAGCACTTACAGGCAGTCTATAGGATTCTTCATTATCTAAAAGGGAGTCCAGGAAAAGGGATCATGTTCTCCAAGAATGGAAGCAGAAGGGTGTAGATCTTCACTGACGCTGATTGGGGCGGGAGTTCAACTGACAGAAGATCTACCACCGGCTATTGTTCCTTTGTGTGGGGCAACTTAGTCACTTGGCGTAGCAAAAAACAACCGGTGGTCTTGAGGAGCAGTGTTGAGGCAGAATTTAGAGCTATGGCTCAAGGAGTATGTGAGCTCCTGTGGATTCGGAAGATCTTAGAAGAGCTAAAGGTGGAAAGAGATAGACCTATTAAGTTATACTGCGACAACAAATCTGCCATCAGTATTGCTCTAAACCCAGTACAACATGACAGGACGAAGCATGTTGAAATAGATCGTCATTTCATCAAAGAAAGATTGGAAAATGGCGACATCTGCATGCCCTTCGTTCCCTCATCCGAACAGCTTGCAGATGTCCTCACTAAAGGACTGTTTACTTCCATGTTTGAAGGTTTTCTATCCAAGCTGGGAATGATCGATATCTATTCGCCAGCTTGAGGGAGGGTGTCGACAGTTTTACTGATTTAATTAGTTAGATTTATTTGTCCCTGTAAATATCTTATTTTGTTATAATTAGTTAGCTTGTTGTAAGTTGTTTCCTATTTTTTCTCCTTGTTATTCTAGGTCAGTTATTTCCAGTCTTGTATTTA
This sequence comes from Urtica dioica subsp. dioica, assembly GCF_054948205.1. NCBI lineage: Eukaryota > Viridiplantae > Streptophyta > Magnoliopsida > Rosales > Urticaceae > Urtica > Urtica dioica. The sequence continues at coordinate 20,649,320 of NC_142762.1, read as the reverse complement.
TATTCGGTTGAAGCTTAATAAAAATTAATTCATTCCGGATTCATTCTCTTTCAACCTTTACATACACATTCATAGATATACCTGATCAGAAGGAGAGGTCCCACACTCTCCCGTGAGATCATGGACGTAAAGTACTGCAGTGGGAAGATGAGAGAGAACAGCGAGTGTCAACTTTTCCAAATTGTTCCTGTCCTCTGCGCCAACCAAAATCGATATAAACGATCAATATTCATTTGGGACGCCCATGAGTGGTCTATATTCAATCCCCTCAAAACACCAGTACACATTAAAAATGGGTAGCGATTCTTACCATCAGATCTGTTCAGTAAACCAGGAGTGTCTGTCACCTGCGTTGAATATCTACCCTTGGTTAGGCATGGAGATACAAATTTGAAAGTTTAGGCATTGAAATGACGCAGAGAGCTCTCAACCTGAAAATGCTTGTAGTTTGAAACTACATGACCCATCAATATTCCTCGGGTCGTAAAGGGGTAGTTGCATATCTTGACAAAACAAGAACATTATGATGAAGACATTAGTTTTTTATGCCAAACAATTAATGGGCATTACTTAAAAAAAAAAAGAAAAAAAAAGTCATCTGCAGTGGAGACGGATAAATAAATAAATAACGTGATGTTTGAATGAATATAAACCTCAGGTTTCCCCGTCGAGAGCACACGAACAAGAGACGACTTTCCCACATTCGGAGCTCCAACCAGACAGAGTGTCGGCATTTCGAGATCAACTACTGGCATTGCCCGCAAAGTCTAAGAAATTCCATTCTTTTAGTTACTTGGGCCATAAATATTTTTATAATTAAAATAAAATCTTTTCATAACATTAAGGAGCAACCAAGCTTAGGCGAAGCACTTGCACAAGGTGAAGTTTCAAAGGATTAAGCAAACTCTATACTTACAAAGTACGTAGCAACAACAAATCAAAGGTCGACTGAATTAAAAAAAAAAAAGTAGGAGAATAAATAAAAACACCATTCAAGAAAAAAAAAAAAAAAAAAAAAAAAAGATCAAGGATAAATAAACGGATGGCACATTTAAAACAACAAAAGAATAAGTTCAGTTTGTTGTACAGACCTTAGCAATATCAAGCAGGTTGTCAACAGCTTTCCCATTATTATTATAAATCTCTTCAACTCTTTTCATACCCTGACGAAAGAAAGATAAGATTATTGGTTTCAGTGGTACAAGTATTCGGAAGATTCAAAATGCTCCAATGAAACGGACCTCAGCGAGACGATCTTGCGCTTCTTGCTTTGATACAGACTGCAAGGGTTTCAAAAAGAATTTGTTAAGATCCTATCTATTTTCAGAACTCATCTTTATTTATATTTTTCTAAGAACAAAACATTTGACATTGCTCGACAGATGAGACATTACAAGACTGAATCACATTGAAAGGTGGAGAGTGATAATTTGCTGAAGAGAGATACCAATAGCAAACTTTATTAAATGGATGCTATTTCATGGATGGAACAACATAGCTTCAACTGACACATGGAGTTTCGAAGCGTTTATTTATTTTTTTCATCTCATGAACTTTTAAAAACTGATTTTTTTTTCCTTCTTCGGTGACAAGACACTGCTGTTGTTTTTGTTCTTTTTTTTTCAGGGGATGAGAATCTCTTTATCACCCAGTCAATATAGACCGAGTACTATAACCGGTTGAAGCATGAAGGTTCTATAAACGAAATTTTATTCGAGACTTAAATCATGGTAGAGTTGGTAATTTTGAGACCAACCTTGGCACAGAGAGAAGCATGCTCTTTTCCAACCGATACCACCTTCTTCCTCAGAGAATCCACTTTGCCCAATACCTATTAACAAAATATATGACCAAATAATTAACAGCAATGAAATGATCTGAGACTCAAAGAACTATGTGAATGTCTCAAGTGTTGCAAATGATAATAAAAAAAAGTTAAAAAATAATTAGAATGGCACGAAGGGCCACTAACAAAGGACCAATATGTATTCATCATAATCAAGTATTCTGCTATAATCCTTGACATTGTTTCAAGAAACCACAAGTACATTCACGTTACTCATTTTTTTCGACACAATACAGTTCTATTATTTAATGCATGTAGCTGAGCACTCTGCTATTATTATCTTTATTATTATTCTTACTCATAATATTAATAATATTTTTATTATTAATAAAAGCATAATGATCTCCATAAATCGCATCTAAAACATGAGTTGCTTTAACTGACCTGTTCATAGTTTCCATCACCAAGAGTCAGTTCAATAAGGGATCGCTCATAAGGATGCAGAGTCTTTTTCTTCGGGAAACTCTCCAAGTAAGTCCTCAAGGGAATAGCTACTTCCTAGAGTTCAAATAAGAAAACAAAATATTAGCTAAAGGAAATATCTCACTAGCCACCAAAGCTTGGGAATTAATTAAAGAAATATCCTACTCCTATGTTTTTATTTGCCAATAAAACCATAATTTTGATGATAGCAATTAGGATCCTGGACATAAAAGTTAAGAACAAACTTTCATCAGCGCATCAAGTTGTTTTGCACCTCTATTTCTCTCTCGCTTTGCAATGTTTGCGATCCCTGCGAAACAAACAAAATTCAAAACATAAACTGATAACTTATACATACACATGAGTGCTACAATGCCTGATTCTTGCGCCAGGTAGTTTCACAAAAAAAATAAATAAATAAAATAAATAAATCAGATATGAAGCGAAACAAATCAAATACCCTTTGTTGGAGGAACCCTCTTGGCCTTCCTTAGTGCCGAATAAAGAATATCAAAGGATGGCATCACCATCGGCAGTTTTTGAAATGCTCCAATCCTCTCGAGTGGCACTGATGGTTTTTCCTATATTTAAAGCAATAGAATCATATAACGATTTGCACCGTTTCTTTTTCCACGGGGTAACATGGCAATAAGAATGATTATGAAGATTATGATAAAAATTTTGACAATTCTTTTACTATTTCTGGGAAAACATGAGGTCTAAGTGAATGAACACCAAGAACAGAATTACCTTTTGTTTGCTTTCATCAGTTTTAGTACTTGGAACATAGCTTCCAGTCGAATTGATGCGCTCATACGAGTTAGTTTGTATGGTCTTGCACGATAGTACATGAGGGGAATAAATTCTGCCACTGGGTAACTTAAAGACTCCTACGTTTGAAGAAGAAACAAGCCAACGTATATAACAACTTGGAAATTAGTACATAAAGAAGGGAAGGAAAAAAAAAAAAAAAAACAAGACCATGATTAGAAACCTGACATAAAAAAAGACAAATTATGGAAACACGGGCATTTTAACAAACAATTCTGTGTCGAATGATTTATTTTAAACAAATTAAATATTGAATGACAAGTTTCTTTTGCATTCGGTCCCTTCCTTATAAGAAGCAAGTTCTCTAAGCGTGATAAGTATATTCATGTACTTGATTTTTTTAATCTAAAACCATGCAGCCTAATTTGAATTACGTGTAGATGGAATTCCAAAGAGAAACTTACTATTGCGCCGAGTTCGTTTGTCTGTAGAAATGTCGTTCGACATAAAATTCGTTCCCTAATTTCACCACCCAAAAACAAAATCTCAAACAAGCAACCAAAGCATGAAGCAGAATAATAATAATAATAATAATAAGTCTCCGAGCTGAGAACGAAATACGATGATGAATTCATTAGGGCTACCTTGTTGATCCGACCTACCGTGGCGGAGAACGATCTGGTCTGAGAAGTTAGAGGACAGACAAAGCATCCCATTTTGGTGTTGAGTTGCTTGAGGAGAGAAGAAGAAGCTATGATTTGGCCATGGAAGCTTGACATGTTTGCTTATCTTCAATTCTAACCCTCTGTAAATCAGGGTTTGACTTCAATAGTCAGTACTCAGTAGTGATTCAACTCCACTATAATCCTATGTGTGTAAGAAACTTAAAAAATAAAGTCTTTCTTACACTTCTTTCTAATTTCAACAATTCAAACAAAAACCGCCAATCATCACCACAGTGATCAGTCCAACACAAGAACCACTAAAGCCAGAAAGCCATACATGAAAATAAATAAATAAACATTCAAATGAATATGTTTATAATCAGAAAAATGCATACAAAAATGTCTTCTTTTTTTTTTCCTCACAGGCATATCATCGAACACAAAGCACCCTTAAAACATATTTAAAAAAAATGCTACTTTGTTATGTGAGACCCCCAAAGAAACGAAGATGAAACTCGTGAGAGCGAGCGAATAAGAAATAAACAAACCCTAGAAAACGGCGTTGAGAAGAATCGTCAGCGTTGAGAAGTGGTGGTTGAAGAAGAAAAGTAGTCAAAATCGAGATAGTGGCTTCCTACTTCCTTACTATCACCACGTCGCTCTTCACTGAAATTTCATACATCAAAATTAAAGTGAGATATTTATCGTCAGCAAAGCAACAAAAGTACGACAATTTTACCGGATAATTCTTTTTCCCCAGAAACAAAACAGTTTGTAGCTCATAATTAAGAGAAAATTTGCATATTAATGCTTCCTTACTATCACCACGTCGCTCTTCACTGAAATTTCATACATCAAAATTAAAGTGAGATATTTATCGTCAGCAAAGCAACAAAAGTACGACAATTTTACCGGATAATTCTTTTTCCCCAGAAACAAAACAGTTTGTAGCTCATAATTAAGAGAAAATTTGCATATTAATGCTTCATTTTCTTCTGTGTTCGCACTTGCATCCAACACACTTAATTTTCTTTTTCCGTATATCACCACCAAATAATAATTATGATTTTTCTTGAAACATTTAAATTATTATTTAGGCAACGTTTAATATTTAATAATTTACATAATTCAGTAAGCATTTAATATATATCCTTAAATTAATAATGAATTCGGACAAAAACACTTCAATAGCCAAAGTGTTGTTGTTGTTGTTGTTTTTGTTTTTTTTTTTTTTTTTTTTTTTTAAATGGAGCTACGGTCAACGTTTTGTAGCTTTTTTAGCTGATTCATGGAGCCATAAGCCATTGTGATCCGTTTGTTTGTATGCGTCATTTTTTAAATTTACTAAAATTAACCACTATAAAATATAAACATATAGAAAGGAATTAAGAGTCAAAGAATATCAAATTTAATCATAAATAATTAAAGATGGCATAAAACTTGTGATATGAATATTATTGATTAATTGATTTATCATGTTTTCATTTTTAATTTGCTCAGTTTCGTTTAATTTAGTTCCAGCGTAATATACGTTATTTACAAATATAAAGCTTAGAAATAAAATCAACAAAAAATTGTTCAAGATTAAATTATATAAAATAGTCATTTAAAACTATTTGATTAGTAAAATAGTTAAAGTTGCATTTATACAAAAAAAAAAAAAAAAAAAAAAAAAAAAAAAAAAAAAAAAAATTTAACGTTATATTTAAGTAATTTCTCACTTTCAATTTTTTTTTATATCGCATACTAAAAGTTTTGTTAAAACCTCATAGTGGTATATTCTTGTAAAATTTGATTATTTAATTAATTTTAGATAAACGTCGACTATTTTGAAAATTTATTAATTTAAATTGATTATTTAATTATAAAATTTATATATTTAAGGGCGCTCTAGCCAATTAGTCATTTTGAAACGTTGTATTTTAAGGGCACTCTAGCCTCTTAATTAGTTACAATTATCTATATTTAAGGGAACTTTAGCCAACTAGTCATTTTGAAACGTTGTAATTTTAATATAGCCAACGTTTTGAAAGTTTTTTTAAAAAAATTACCAACTCATATTAATCTTTTACCTAAATGTCCTTAAGTGTTTATTTTCATAAATAAAAGAAGAAAGTAATTACAATTACACAAATTCAGAAATCAGTTAGTACCTAATAAAGAGAATTAAATATGTTATAAAAAAAAGTTAAAAAAATTGTAAAACTCTTAGCCGACGATTCGAGAAAAAAATGGGAAAAAATATCAAACTTTTCTAAAAATAAAGTAACTTGATACTTAACATCTAATTAATTATTAGCGATAATTAACATAAATTAATTGACAATATAAGAGCAAACAAATTTGAAATCATACAAAAATCAAGGCATATTAACGATAATTAACAAAAATTAACTGACGATTGAGAAAAATCTGAGACTATACAAAAACAAGACATATTAACGTTAATCAACAAAAAATTAGTGATGATTCAAAAGCTAAAAATTAGAAACAATACAAAAATAAGGCATATTAATGTTTATTAACAAAATTTTACTCTCGATTCAGAGAGGGAAAGACATGAGCGAGAGGGAGAAAGTCCACATAGTAAACTCTATTAACAGTTATTATCAATTATTAACTAAAAGCGATTTAAAAAAACTAAACTAAGACGGCGCAAAAAACCAATAAAACTGCAAACCAGATTGGACCATTGATTTTTAGACCGTTGGTCCGGTTTTAAACAGCTTAAAATTTCACCGGTCCGGTCCGGTCCGATTTGAACTTTTAAACGGTCCGGTCTAAAAATTTTAAACTGCGGTTTAGATCGGACCGGATCGGTTAGTATTTAAAAAAAACATTTAATAAAAAAAAGTGTCTAAAACGGTCTGGTCCAAAACAGTCTAAGAATGAACTGACAAGTTACTATTTAAGAAAAATATAAATAAAAAATAGGTTATAATGAAACGGTCTTGTTTAAAATAGTCTAAAATAGTCTAACAGTCCGGTATAAAACGCTCTAAACGGTGTAAACCGGACCGGAACGTTTTAACCGGTTTGGTCCGGTCCGGTTTAATATTTTTTCAAATTATTTAGACCGATCTAATTTAATTTTTTGATCGGTTTTAGACCGGACTGAACCGTGCACACGCGCAATCAAAACGTCTGTTGGATCTGATAATCAACATCTTCATGGACATGGATATCAAATGAGAAGTTTTTAAGAAAATCATCAGCTGGCTGTTGACTGCTTTCGGTATCATCATTTAATGGAGATAACGTTGTGTCCTTAGGAGGAGTACGGGATGGTGTAAAATAAATGTCTTGAAACTTTCAACGTTTATCGCATGATGAAGTTCTTTTACAGCATCTATTGCACTTCGAGTCAAATATATACTAAAAGCAGAAGAAACATGTAAAACTAAAGAATTTGTTGATGACATGGCAGAGGCCAACTTTTCTACAAAACAAAGATAACAGAATGATATTTAAACAAATGCTACTTAAAAAAAAAACTATAAAATTGCACAAACACTAAATTTAATATAATGCACAAACAGAACTTCTTCATAAGCCCTAAGTACAAGGGCCCTGGAAGGCTTGGGAAAGCAGTGGGATCTGCCTATTGACGTCGGAGGGCGAGAGATTTTGTCGGCGATCATGGAAGCTAATTCTGAGGTGGCGAAGAAGGGTGGAGGATGTGTCGAGTTCGCGATTCGGACCTGGTGCATTTGCGAAGAATTATGGAACTGCAGGAATAGAATGGTTTTCTCAGGAGAGCGGGTAGATGTGGCCACTTCGATACGCAGAATCAAAAGAGGAATTTGTGATCATCTGAATATCCAGGGGTGGAGGACGGCCAGCGGGGATCGTAGCTTCGTTCGGAGGGAGGCCAATCCTCTCAGGATGAGGAGTGACTCAGTTATAATTCATTCCGATGCTGCTTTCAGGTCCGATGGAGCGGCGGTGGGTCTGGTGGAGCGGCGGTGGGTCTGGTGGCGCGATATCGGAGCGGGCTGGTGAAGTGGCTCTGGCGTGGGCAAGTCAGTTCGGATTCGGCAGAAGAAGCGGAGTTGAAGGGTGTTTTAATCGCTGTTCGTATTGCAAAAATGTTGAATTTTGGGAATGTTGTTATAGCTAATGATAACAAACAATTAATGGATAGTTTAGGTTTGTCTAGAGCATGCCCAAAGTGGGAGCTGCTTCCAATGTTCCAGGAGGTGCTTAGTTTATTTGGCAGCTTTTCTTCTTTGAATTTTGTTTGGGTTAGCCGGGTTGAGAATGGCCCAGCGCATAGCATTAGTCAATGGTCGGTGATGTCCCGGGGTTCGGGTTTTTGCGGTGTTGGGGATTCTCCGCCCCCTGTGCGGAGAGCTTTTTTCGAGAACTCTAGTAAGTTTAATGAAGTTTTTGGCCTCTTTTCCTCTGCATCTCTTCCTCCCCAGGAATGAGAGAGAGGTTTTAAGGGCTGGTTTTTCAAAAAAAAAAAAAAAAAGTACAAGTCTACAAACAAACAAAAAAATGACATTATTAGTATCAGATTGTAGAATAAATATATAATAACAATAAAAACTAAATAATTAGAAAAGGAAAAAAAAAAAAAAAAACCTGGATCCATAATAGAAACACAAACCTCTGCAATCGAGTTCCCTTGATCATCATCATGCGAATTGAGTTTAATTTTTTTTTTTACATAATGCGAATTAAGTAAACAATTAGTAATATTTTTATGTAATTTAATCTTATGTATTTATTGGACAACAAACCGTAGTTTTTCCTTTTCTTTTTAATATACTATGATATGAACTAACATATTACATCATAATAACCCAAAGTTAATTATAAATAATGTACATTATTATCGAAATACATAAAGTTCCTTGCAAACACATAATGGAACTGTTTCCCACCAATTACATAGGCTTCATCTTTAATCTACATCTATTCCATCATCTAACAACAATTAGAAAATTCAATTGGGCCTAAGGCCCGAGTGCAGGTCGGAATGTAGTGGATTTGCTCCAGCCCGGTCAGCCTACCCGGCAGGACTGACGACCTATTTTCAAGCTCAAGCCCACCGCATCCTAATGTCTTTTAGTTCTTCACCAATACCAAGTCCAGATCGACCACGTAATCATCCCGGAAGAAGCGATCGTTGTCGTCCGATCTTCTCACCATCTCAAGCTCAACTCAACTCCCGCGTCATTCTTTGGAGTCCTCTGGTCCGACCACGTGGTTTCAGAATTGACGATAAAGATGAGAAGAACTACTACTATAAATGAAGAGTATTTTAGCTAGAAAAGAGTTATGTGAAATTTCATTATCGTTACTATTGTAATATACATTCAAATTATTCGTTGAGCTCGTCTTTCCAGTAGCCGAGCTTGACCCCAGTCACTTTTCATTGCTTTGCATTCAATAAAATTACTCTTTTCGGTTCAATATTGTTCTTAACTCAATTCTTCTTTATTTATTCGCAATAAATCGTATTTAACTTAATTTTTATACGACGAATTTTTGTGATCAACGTAAATATAAATAAAACGATACTCTAAATATAATATATAGTTCATGATTGTTGAGGAACCGAATTCGACGTCAACATGTGTTAGCTAATATTTTTATTTAATCACTAAATTTAATTATGTAATAATTTTGATAGCTATATAAAACGTCGTTTATGTTTATTTTAAACTTTGATCAAAAAGTCATAAATGCTCACCAAACAGTGAAATATAAATTTGTAATTAGAGTTATTTAAAAATTATAACTTACTTAACTTGTATCTATTTTTATGCTACGATAAAGAAGTGAAAATTACAGAAGCTCCTGATATTGAATTTAACTCATGCGATCAGTAAAGCGTCAACTTCCCCCTCATTGTCGATTCTCGCTTGTGAACACCGAATCTCCACTTATGAACGTTGGACCTCAACTCGTCCCTGTTTCACTTGTTTTTTTTTTGTCTTTCTCGGCACTTTTTCTCGTGGCTGAATAACACCTGAAGCAATGTCTTGGCCCATCAACCTTGGCCTTAATCTTTTCACCAATGAGTCAGACGTTGTTTGGCTGTTTTCCTCTATGGTGGTTCCTGACGCCGATGACCCTTGGTTGTGGTTGAGACCTACAATGCGACACATCATTTTTGAGCAGTGCCTCCTGACGCTGTTGTTGACCCCGACGGTGGGGTTTGGTGGCTCCCAAGATGCAGACTCCGAACACCCCTCGAAGGTAGAGGCCGCTTCTACGTAAGTGACCTGGTACTGACTGTTGTTCCTGCCGATTCTACTTACATTCTTGTTCAGGGTGTGGGTTCCTCTGCCATTGTTGAATTTTGTGTTATCAAAGTTTGGTTGTTTTTTAATTGTGATTTCTATGTTACGTGGTTTATTCGGTTGTTTTTGTTGTTTGTTGCATTTGTCACCTTAGATCTATTATTAGTTTTAGTGTGTTTTGGCTTTGAGGCCCTCTGTACACAGCTCCTGGGTGATTTTGTTGTCCCAAAAATGAGTTACTCATATGTCAAGTTTCTAGTTTGAGTTTTTTAGTTGATATCTTGGTGGAACAGACACTCGACAGTCTTTTTCTATAGTTGGTGGCCCTCAAACGTTTGATTACCTCGGAGGATTTTGTGAAAGAGTCAATGAAGTGTTCGACGTTAAGTGTGGTCAATTTTTCATTTGTAAAAAAATCACACATTAATCGAATCTAGTCAGGAATCGTTGTAGATTTTTGGTCTTATTCTTCGTGATCGTAGAAGTTTTATGTATCTTTAGGTTATTAAATGGAAAAGCCTTTGGGCTATTGTGGGTTTTTGTTTTTGTTTTTGTTTTTGTTTTTTTTTTTTTTTTTTTAATGTTGGTTAGTAGTAGAGCATATTCCCTAGAGTGAAACGACCATTCAATTTATTCTTCAATAGAGCCAACAAATTTCATACACTAATGTAATATGTAATGAGACATTGACATTAATATTGCTTTTTGACTTCACTTATTAAAAATCAACTAAAATTAAAAATTTGACAGTTTTATTACTAAATAAATATAAAAAGACTAATATTTTTAATGAAACTTGTCATACAATTATTTAATTTTGTGACACATTTCGTAGCACATCAATTTCGTGAAAGATTTCAATAAAGGTATTATGGTTTTTGTTACATTAATTTAGTAATAAATCTGTCAATTTTCTTTTATTTTTGGTTGATTATTTATAAGTGGCAATCAAATGGTAATATTAGTGTATTAGTGTAAATTGTCTCCTATATAATCCTCAGTCCTCACAATCACACAAAGAACATATTCCAATTAATGGCAGCTCTGTCTTCGACCACTCAGCTTCCTCGTCCACATTTTTTCCATGAGCACCTTCCCATCTCCCATCTCAACTCCAAAACCAGTCTTCTCTCCACTCCCAAAGCCATTCCTCGGATAACCATTTCAACCGATCAAAATCCGGTTCAAAGGTATGAACTTGTTTATTTTGGTTTATTTATTGTTGCTGTACAAGTGATTAATATATATTTCTGTTCTTTCTTTGTTTTGCTCTTTGATTGTAGAGAATGTTCACTGGCTTTCCTCAAGCCTCTTCAGGCTGTTCTGTTTGACATCGACGGAACGTTGTGTGACTCGGACCCAATCCACTACCATGCTTTCAGAGATATGCTTCAAGCGGTCTCTCTGAATTTTATATATATGTGTATATATATATATATATACGTGCATATTTTAATCATAAAATAAGAAAAGGGGTTTTCAACTTTCTACGTTTTTCGACAGGTGGGTTTTGACGGCGGAAATCCTATCACTGAAGATTTCTTCATCAAGAACATCAGTGGAAAACACAACGAAGAGCTCTGCAGAGTCCTTTTTCCTGACTGGGACCTTGAAAAAGCGAGGAAATTCATGGTTGATAAGGAGGCCATGTTCCGAAGGTAAAATAGTCTGTCCACTTCATATAAACTAAATTTTAATTTCGTGTCGATATAATTTGAGCGACAACGAAACTAGGAAGAAAAGAACTTTGATTTCGTGTCTTTTATATTAATATTATTCTGGAATATTACAAGAACAGAGAATAGATTTCTAAATTCGCATTAGTTGGTGGGAAGATGTGCTCAGAAAATTTGATGGAAAATATTAATGAAAATTTAAATTGTGGATAAATAAGAAAACATGCGTGTGCGTGAGTGACGCATTAGAGTTTGGACTTCCCTTTTGATTTTGATTTTCCATACTATTCATTTAGAAATGAAATCCATGTTTCAGGTATAAACAGATTTCTCTCTGACAAATTTTCTCAAGGATGAAGTTAAGAACCTACGTCAACTTTGAGATAAATACTACATCTAACCGAATTTTACTTTTTGAATGGCTTAACCGCAATTATCCCAAAAAAACTGTTTTATAGTCCGATTAACCAAAAATTAGATTTATTATTCCAATTTTGTTTTTCTTGGGTTTTCCGATTTTCAAATATAGCCCCTACAGTGTGTAAGCAACTTGTTTCATTATATTTGCTTGATGGAATTAGACACGGGACACGTTCAGATTGGCAGCCGTGGAGCTGAAACCGGTGAAGGGCTTGCGGGAGTTGTGCAAGTGGGTCGAAGAGCGCGGCTTGAAACGAGCTGCCGTCACAAGCGCTCCGAAACCAAACGCCGAACTTATACTATCAATGTTGGACCTTTCGAGTTTCTTTGAATTAGTCGTACTTGGAGACGAGTGCGAGAGAGCCAAACCGTTCCCGGATCCGTACTTGAAGGCACTCCAAGCGCTTCGAGTGTCAAATCAGCACACTTTCGTGTTTGAGGTTGGTTTTGCTCTTAAAGTCATTGAAGACTATTTCGGACTCGATAGATCTCGTTTGTGTTTCCTGTTTTGTGTGTTTGTGAAGGATTCGGTTTCGGGAGTGAAGGCCGGTGTGGCGGCCGGGATGCCAGTTGTCGGTGTGGCGTCCAGAAACCCTGAACAGTATCTTCTTGACGCTGGAGCTTCCTTTGTTATTAAGGACTTTAATGACCCTAAATTATGGTCTGCCCTTTATGATTTTTGACGGCACTCCAAACTAGAGCAACTTTTACTTTGGAATGCTGCTATACCATTCTTTTCACAGTACTTCTTGCTATGCCAAATTACAATCATTTTCATTTTTTTACAGTACTTTTCAATCCCCTTATTTCATATCAGTGCAATAAACTCCAGCAAACATTCACAAGTGTACGGTTTAAAAAAAGGTTGATAGATTATAGCATTTCCATATCACTTTGCTTTTATACTTGGCCAGTTTGGAATTAGTCTAATACTTTCGATAAGTTTTATTATGACTGAGCAGAACATAAACGAAGAACCAGACAGGAATTGCCAAATACGCAAATAATAAATCAAAGATAAAACATACTCGGATTTATCAACCTAATATATTACGCAATGTGAACTAGTTTTACAGATGTACATGAAATACTATTACCATGTCACACGGTCATGAATTCTGTCAAACACAACAAAAGGTCTCACACACAGAAGTACGAGACACAGGCTCAATTTAATATGAACAACAGCTAATAAGATAAAGAAAATCACATGAAAAAAAAAATATGATACCCAAAAGAATTCCCAATCTCCTACTATAGAAGTCCTGTGATCAAACTAAACCAGACTAGCGTACCCAAGATACTGATTCCACCTCATCTCTTGCAGCCTTGTACAACTCGAGTCTCTTCGCGCATTGTTGCCTTCTCTCCATTAATGCCGGGTCTTCGTCAAGCATTTGCGAAAACTGTTTTGCCTAACATAAATTTCCATCATGATTAATTACAATTTGGTTATTTGGCTTACTGGCCTTTGGAACCCATCATATCCTCTTTCTTCCTTGCTATTTCCTACCCAAGCTTTTACGTTTTGTTATTCTTGCAAATTATATTTTTCAGTGATATTCACACACATATTTCCATAAAATTATACCATATTAAAAAAATGTTAGCATCTAATGTATCAAGAAAGAACAAGTAGAAATTTTACAGTATTAAAAATAAAAATGACTGCGTCTTTTTTTTTTTTTTTTTGTAAACTAAATTGCAAGAAATTTTCCAAAACAATAAAAATTTGGCGAGGAAACTGACAAGAAAAAGGATAGAGACCAGAGTGTCAGAACTCAGAATCCTAACAGTATATGGGATATGCATGCGAAATAGCCTTAGAATTATATAAGAAAATAGACCAATGTCCAGCAAAATGAACAAATTCTAAGCCAATGTTTGAAAGACTCACCTCTTTCTTCCCTAGTTGCGTGTAGAAGTAATTGAGAAGAGAATGTTTTGCTTCTCTGACTTGACAATACACCACAGCCTTTGGAATTGTGTTCCTCAGTGTATCGGACACCATGGAGACGTAAGAAGACACATTCAATGCTATTCTTCGGAATTGGCCGTCGACGTACCGGTCCTGGTTCGGGACTGCAGGGTTTCCGCCCGGGTTTACAGTTTTCTCCACTTCTTGCGGAAGCTTCCGGAAGAAATCCACAGTGAGATACGAAGATTCCATGTCAACCAATCGTACGACCGTCTTCCTGCTATCATCGCGAAATCTTTCCAAGGCCGCATTTGAAGCAGCGGCTATTTCAGCTTGAAGTGTCGGAAAGCGCCTCAACTCCTAATATTAGAAAATAGCAGAGTGAACATCCTCTATATAGTTTTCTCTTTTGGAGTTGCAACAGGAAATATAAATATTTCCCAGGTTTACCTGAGTTTCTCCAATGGACTTCCTCACGAGTTCTTTCAATACAAAGTGAACCTGTTGCAATATGAAAATCATTTGGAATGTACTCTCTAAATGGCAGAATTTTTAACCCGGGAAAGCGCTCCTTATGGGATCGATGATCACTATAATAATAAATAATAATAAAAACCCTGCTTACAGCATCAACCGAGGCTTCAGCTGGGCCCCTGAAATAATTCAGTGAGCTCTCAATTAGACGCCTATAACCTTGTTCTGGAGCAATCAGATGTGGCTGATAACCATCTGCCTCAGAGACCACTTTCTTTACATTTTGCACAGACAAATGCCTATCAAATGGAAGCTTTCTCAATGCAGCCGGTAGCTGGTTGTCGAAGACGCCGTAAATTCGGTCGCCGCCGGCCCGCCTTAAAACCAAACAAACAAACAAAGAAGCCTAATAAGATACATCTACTGGTTCTATTTAATGATATTCATCCAAGTCTAACAAACATCAAAAGTCGGAAGAAAACTGAAATAAAGTAGACTGAGGGGTGTTTTTATAACTCTATCCCACCCAAACATTGGTTTAAAAATAAAGTGATAAGTTAATAGATTTTGTACCCTCCATCCAGGTGCTCCTTGAAAATTCGGTCAAATGCCCGGCAAAGCTCCAAGATAGTGTATAGTTGAGCCTAAAACAAAATATCGCAGTTATGCCTTGGTACACCGGTAAACATGTACTTATTATAAACTATCAATGAATTGGAAGTACTCACCCCAGCATCAATAGCAATAGGCCTACCAAGATGGTCCATCTCTGATTCAAGTTCATCAATTGTTTTGTTTATCAAAGATGTAATGCTTGGGATCCTTGCTCTAATTACAGACTCCAAGTGCTGCAGATAAAATACACATTCAACATGATAGTTTCATTATCTTGAGAAGCAAGAAAAGTTCAAAACCAAACCTTCGATAAAAGTTTTGCAAGATACTCTGAGCCCATTTTGCTACCCAAATGCCCGTAATCGGGACTGGTAGCGAAGTACTCTCTCTCCTTTCTCCTAGCAATAATCATATCAACGTTTTTGTTTATATCAGCTTGTGAACGATTCACAATTCCAACCCAAGGATGTTGCAGCCTGTAGGACCTTCCTTCCAAAACCTTAAAGAGGCGTAAGAAGAGTGAAATAAATCAATAAAAGTTCAGGATGAGCTTGCTTTAGAAGTACTCATAAGCATGCAAGGTCAGGGAAATCGTACATCTAATGCATTAGTTCCTTTGTCCATCAAATCAAGCTTTGTTAACACTCCAAATGTCCGCTCACCTGTTGTGGTAAATTTAAAGAAAGAATCATGTAACTATTACACAAAATCAGTAATAAGGCGCGACTGCAAATAAAATCAGAGCCCATCAGCTTGTCAAGTAGTGATGGAACGTACCCGAGGGATCCACCTCCCTAGCTAGTTTGATGGCATCAGATGTTGCGATGTCCTGATTGGCCGGAGAAATTGCTAATATGATGCAATTAGGCTACAAAAGACATACACAGGAATCAGCATAACACAACCTATGTGTCGAACCCTGTCATACTCATTTTGACATAATAACTGCTTCGGTTCATATAAACAAATGAAAGATGTTTTGGAATGTAATTTTTTCTTTGAAAATATTTGTTCTATGCCCAGTGCCTTTCCAAAATCTGTGATACACTCTTGAAGAGGATCAAGAACCAACCATTGCTTGACAAGAAAAGATTATGACTTTTTAACAAAAGTCAAACACACCTTAGCAACATAAGATCGAACCATGACCTCAATATCTTGAACAATACTCTCTGGCTGCCCCTCTGAATAGAATCGATATATTGGGAATGAGTAAATTAGCAATATTATGTGCAGCGTAGGAATGCTCCGATATATATGAATGAAACTTACCAACAGCGACTTTTGTCAAACCAGGTAAATCGATTAGGGTCAAGTTGACAACTGCAAGTGAATAGAGGAACGAGTTGGTCAAGAAAGGCAAATTATAAACATCACAACACTTAAGTTAAATACAATATACGGAACAAATAAACCTGATGTATGATAATGGAAAAAATGGGGGAGAGAGAGAGTAGCAAACCAATAGGAGAGTACCTGATGGTTAATAATGGAAGAGAGAGAGAGAGAGAGAGAGAGAGAGAGAGAGTAACAAACCATGAGGAGAGTAGATACTGAGGTGTATGGGAACAGGGGAAATTTGCTTTGACCTCCCTGTTACTCTGTCCGTTTCATCAGCAATTTCTTTGCGAACCATGGCTACAGAACAAAACAGAATCAGTAATTAGTATACACGACATCTCATGCATCTACACAACTATTCTATTTCTAAGTGCTGACTCTGGAGATGAGTATTATATGCGTCTTTTTTGCCACCTTTTTTCACAGCAACCAATAAATCTATATTTTTTTCACAGCAAAAATTTTGCAATATACTAAAAAAATTAATGAGCTGGGTAATTTTCGGATGATTGAAAATGTAAGATTCTAAACCATGCGTTCATTATGAATCTTCTTACCAAAATCGGTGAATTTTCTTTTGGGGATGTGAAGAAACTCTGCATATTCCTGATCGCCATCCTCAGTCTTATGAAGCTGAAGAACCAAAGGTCGTCTCGTCACGATCCCTGCAATTTTTCAAAATCAAAACTGATATTATCACATGGTACCGCAATAAACACCAATTGAGCGGTGACTAAATTTAGTTGAACAAATAATTAGTAGTTATATTCAAACCTGATCCTCTTGGAAGGAAGTCACGTCCAACAATGCTCTCCAAAACTGAGGACTTACCCGAACTCTGTTATCAGCACGAAAAAAAAAACAAACAGAATCAGATCTTCGTTTTTACATATATAAAAGATCCTTTGTACCTTATAGAAAATGGATAATTTTATTTAATTATTTATAATCTTTTCAGCTCTCTCTCTCTCTCTGTTCCTCAATCTTCGCTTCCGTGTAGCCAATAAGCCCAACAAGAACCGACAAAAACATATTTCTATATAAACCACCAATCTTTCTCACGTATACTAGAAAACCTCAAGACTCGAAGAAAAGAAAGATCACAACCCCTATAATTTCCTTAAAGACTCAACGAAATTCAAAAACCGTAAGAAAAAATTTCCAACAAAACCTCGACGACGCTAAAGACCTAGAAATCTCCTACTCAACAGCTGGACTCTGTCCATGAAGGAGGTTTCTAGTCCAAGGCAAAAGAAGTTGCCGAACCTGACCACCGACGACGGCGACGGAAGGAAGAGCTTCCCAGAGAGAAGAGAAAGCGTTGTTGTCGCCGCCACCATAGTCACCGAGCGCCGTGCAAGCTCTCTGAATCCGGTTGACTAACCCAATCAAACTCTCCATAGTCGTCATGATCAAAGTTATTTCGTTTGGTTCTTTCTCGCTCAAAACCCTATAACTCTCTGGCCTTGCTAAGTAAACGAAGTTACGAAGAAGAAATGTAAATAATACGAACGATTGAATTGTCCGAGGAAAAGCGACTTTCGAATAAAAGAGAGGAAGGAACGAGGAAAATGAAAGAAGCAGGGGCAGAAGAGTAATATCGACAAATTGGAGGGGCTTAAACGGTAAGAAGGATTAGGAGAAGACTGTGAAGAGAGAGATAGAAAGGGAGAGAGACAGAGAGAGTGATGATATAGTGTGGGAGGTGTACGGTGAACCGTTGGGGAATGTCGTGAATCGGTAGGGTCCACTAAAATTAAAATTTTGAATTTTGAAATATGATGTGGTGGTGGTCTGTGGGTCCCACTTTAAATCAGTTCTTGTTTTTCCTAGCAACGGTTGGATTGGATGATGTTTATGAACTCTAGAGTCTAGACCATTAGAGAAAGGCAGTCCACCGGAGCTCATATTCCAATTTGCTAGTGAGAAACATTTTATTTTCAATCTTCCATCGTAAAATTGATATTAAGGAAAATAATATTTATATTCGCAGGAATAATAGACAAGCTTAATAGAAAAAATAAAATAAATATTATAGCAAAAAATAAATTACAACAACAGAGCATTAAGAACGAGAATAAGAGAAAAAAAGAGGAACGTCGAGACATGTTCTGATGAGGACATCTCAAACAGCAATGTGAAGAAAGACCAATGCACTCATCAACAAATTTGGATGTTTTTTTACTTGTTTTGTAACCTCTAGTTTTTAATTTTCATTACTTGATGGTTTTTATTTTCTTAGATATTATGGTTATTTATTTTTGTGGTTATGTTTTTTTCATTCATTTGGTTTTATAACCATTGAATTAGAATATGTAAGGTTTGTGTCTAGAGGTTATTATCTAGAATATGTAAGGCTTGTGTCTAGAGGTTATTATCTAGACTATATATATGTGTGTGTAAGCTCTAGTATGAGCATCTTGGAAGATAAATGAAAAAAGTGTGTTTGTGTGTTTAGTGAGGATTCTCTTAGTCTAAAACTTATCAAGAATTTGTGCTCAAAATTCTTGTGGCGTTCGTCCGATTTATCGACGGGAATTCCGCAATCCATCGTGGCATCATTCGATCCATCCTAATTCGAAGGTTTCGAGCACGAAAGCTTCGTCTATATCTCAACCTTCCGATAGACGGTCCGCTCAAATTGAACTCCGACGAATCTCTCCAACGAGTTCACATCAAGTGGTATCAGAGCCAATTTCTATCAAAGATTATATATCCTAGAATACCTCTTCTCCACACAAAAAAAAATAAAAAAAAAATAAAAAAAAAACAAAAAAAATAAAAAATAAAAAAAATAAAAAATAAAAACAAAAAAACAAAAAAATATCTTACGATGGAAACAACAACGACATGCCGAGGAATTTTGAGTTGCTCCAAGGTTTGATTGAAGATATGAATAGGAGATTCACCATCCTCGAAGAAGCCATACTACGACCTCCTGCACCACCACAAGTTCCACCACCGCAACTTCCACCACCACGAAGTCCTAACCCACCGGCCGCGAGAAGACAACCAAGGTATGCACTCCGTCAATATCCCGACGAGTCCGAGAGCGATGACCAAGGCGAATACCGACTCCATCGACAAGACTATCAACGTCGAAGACATCGGCGAATACAATTGCCACACCAAAATAGCATCGAAGACGATGAACGGGGGTCGGAAAGAAGTTACGGCCGATATCGAAATCACAATCAAGATGAACTAGCCAACGTCCGAATGAAGGTTCCTCCCTTCTATGGGAAAAATGATCCCGAAGCCTATCTTGATTGGGAGAGAAAAGTCGATATGATTTTTGGCGATCGACGTTGTTCTGAGGCAAGCAAAGTCAAACTCGCGTCCCTTGAGTTTTATGACTATGCTTTGGTTTGGTGGGATCAAATGGTATTAAATAGAAGAAAAAATCGTGAACCCGCCATCGACACGTGGGAGCAAATGAAGTCAATCATGAGAAAGAGATTTGTGCCAAGCCATTACCACCGAGGAATTTATACCAAACTTCAACGACTCAACCAAGGAAGCCGAAGTGTGGAAGAATACTACCAAGAGATGGAAATATTGATGAGCCGCGCCGACATCGAGGAGGACCGAGAACAAACAATGGCTCGATTTCTAGCCGGGCTCAATATCGACATCTTCAACGAAGTAGAGCTCCACCACTACGTAGAGCTTGAAGAAATGGTCCACATGGCAAATATCATAGAGAAACAATTAAGAGGAGGAAGCAATCGATCCTTCAAGACCGTCGAAAAGACTCCTTGGAAGACGCCCTACCAACAACGAGAAGATAAAGGATCAAGCTCCTCCAAAATAGTGGTTCTACCATCGCCCACACCACTCACTCATGATGTTCAAGACAAGACCGGCATCAACATGTCAAGAAATAGTGACATAAGGTGCTTCAAATGCCAAGGTCGAGGGCACATCGCTAGTCAATGTCCAAACAAGCGCACCATGATCTTGACGAAAAATAGAGAGTACGCCACCGATGAAGAGTCGACGGAAGAACAAGAAGAGAACGAAGAAGATCTGGCCAATGACATCCCAAAAAGTCTCACACTTGTGAATCGTCGGTCCTTAAGTGTGCTCTCTAAGGAAGATGACGACGCTCAACGAAAAACAATCTTCCAAACACGGTGCTTCATCAAGGACAAAGTATGTAGTTTGATAATTGATGGTGGTAGTTGTACCAACGTGGCTAGTACTACCTTGGTCGACAAGCTTGATTTATCGATGACCAACCACCCACGACCATACAAGCTCCATTGGCTCAACGATAATAGAGGTGTGAAAGTTGTTCAACAAGTTGTCGTTCCATTTAAAATCGGAATATATGAAGACAAGGTTCTTTGCGACGTGGTTCTAATGAAGGCCGGACATTTACTACTCGGACGGCCATGGCAATTCGACCGGAAGGTATCTCACAATGGCTTCACCAACAAGTACACTTTCCGCCACAACCACTGCGACATCACTTTGTCACCACTTTCTCCAAAAGAAATTTTCAAAGACCAACAACAAATGTGCCAAGAAAGTGAGGTAATAATAAAAAAAAAATTAAAAAAATAAAGGAAAAGACAATTTGATTTGAGGGAAAATCCTTCTCAACCCGGAGGAAATGATGAGGACATCTCAAGCATCAATGTGAAGAAAGGCCAGTGCACTCATCAACAAATTTGGATGTTTTTTTTTACTTGTTTTGTAACCTCTAGTTTTTAATTTTCATTACTTGGTGGTTTTTATTTTCTTAGAGGCTATGGTTATTTATTTTTGTGGTTATGTTTTTTTTCATTCATTTGGTTTTATAACCATTGAATTAGAATATGTAAGGTTTGTGTCTAGAGGTTATTATATAGAATATGTAAGGTTTGTGTCTAGAGGTTATTATCTAGACTATATATATGTGTGTGTAAGCTCTAGTATGAGCATCTTGGAAGATATATGAAAAAAAGTGTGTTTGTGTGCTTAGTGAGGATTCTCTTAGTCTAGAACTTATCAAGAATTTGTGCTCAAAATTCTTGTGGCGTTCGTCCGATTTATCGACAGGAATTCCGCAACCCATCGTGACATCATTCGATCCATCCTAATTCGAAGGTTTCGAGCATGAAAGCTTCGTCTATATCCCAACCTTCTGATAGACGGTCCGCTTAAATTTAACTCCGACGAATCTCTCCAACGAGTTCACATCATGTTCAATAATTTTCTTAAAGTAATATTATTTTTTCACGGGTGTTAGAACGACGAGAAATTTATCTATCAGCATACAACGACAGAATGATAAGAGTTTTGCACCAACAACACTTCTTCGGTGAACCAAACTAGTAACAGAACACTAACCATCGACGACAACAGAAAAACAAAAACATAAAGCAATTTCGGAGATAAAAAGAGAGAGAGAATTATATTGTAGATGTGTATAGAATGAGAGAATGAGAGTTGAAGACCTCTCTTTATAGCCCATAAGATTTGAATGGTTACAACAATTTGAACCACAAGATCGTTCAGTCATTGTGGCCTTTAAACGCATTAAAGGTCAAGTCTATACGTTTTTTCATTCAAGTCTAATCCGCAACATTAAATTGCACGGTTACACCAATCTTTAGTTTAATTCTCATAATAACAAAAAAAAAGGTTATTTGTGGAATTAAAACGTTCAGAAGTGATTTTTGTAATGAAAAGATAAAGGATTCCAACAAGCAAGCCTTAGCCCAGACCCAGCTTAGCCTAGCCCGTCACGACCAATCGGGCAGCGATGGTGGCGCGCGTGTGTGGTGAACACTGGCTTGCCTAAGGCCCTCTACAAAACTGGGTCACCTTTGGGAACTCAAACTCTAATGAACAAATTTGTTATATAAGCTCACTCATTTGTTCATTCTCACTCCATGTGTGACTTTTTTTTATTTCACTTCATTTACACGATTAATGTGTTTCATTAAGCATACTTATATCATCAATTTATCATTCATTATAGCTCCGTTTTTGGAAAACTTATAACCGATTTTGTTCCAATTTCCGCAAAAAAATAATAATACAATGGAATTACCCGATTTTGTTGAGTGGACCCCACTTAAATCTTTGCCTAAAATCAGCAGCTCACAAGATAATAAATACTCTTTATTATCCAATTTTCTCACTTTATTCGAACGATCCCCACATTGATTAAATTGCATGACGCTAACAAAAGACTCGACACGACTCAATATGGTGATAGGTTCTACGGTCAATACCAGTATAGGATAAGTAGACAAAGTCATTAAACTTTCCTTTTATGGAAACATGTCGATTTTAATTGCTTCCCACTATTTTGTAGGAACCATTTTTGGCGTGGTATTTTTTTACTTAGAAGCGACACTAGTTCTAAAAATGTTACTTCCAATTTTTAGAAGCAACTTCTAAATGTCAAACATAATCGACTTTTTGACCTTTAGAAGCGACTTTTATCGCTTCTAAAGGTCTTTTTTCTAGTAGTGACTTTTGGGCTGAAGCACTTGACGCTGCTTGTTATATTCATAATAGAGTGATTATTCATCAGGGTACTACTACCATTCATTATGAAATCTTGAGGGGGAGAAGCCCAATGTCCGTTATTTTCACATCTTTGACTTTGTCTGCTACATTCTTGTTGGTCTTGACCAACGTAGAAATCTTGATCCTAAAAGCGGCGAAAGTATTTTTCTTGGATATTCTAGAAATAGTCGTGCTTATCGTGTCTTTAATAAGCACACTAAATCTATGATGAAGTCTATTAATGTGGTGATCAATTACAACCCTGATGAAATTATGAGTTCAGATGATGCGGATAACAGTCCTCTTGCTAGTACTGATGTCAAGAAATGTGTAAGACAATGTGGGCGACAGTGTCACTGGCGAACTTGAATCCAATGACCATGTTGACTCAGATAAAGAAGAGGAAGATGTCACTGATAGAAAAGGCCCATCGACAAGGGTTCAGGTCAATCATCTTGTTGATGGAATGATTGGCATCTGAGTGAAGGTATTAGAACACGAAGAAAAGATCGTGTCAACTACAAGTAGATGATTGCCAATGTGTGCTTCACTTCGAAGATTGAGCCCAAGAATGTCAATGAAGTTGTGAATGATGAATGTTGGGTCAATGCCATGCAAGAGGACGTAGTGCAATTCGAGAGGAATGGAGTTCGGGAACTTGTCTCAAGACCAAACTGTGTGAACATCAGTGGTACGAAGTGGATCTTTAAGAAAAAGTATGATGAGCATGGGCATGTCCCATGAAATAAGGCTCGACTTGTTGCTCAGAATCATACTCAGGTCGAAGGAGAGACTTTGATGAAACGTTTTCTCCAGTTGCGCACCTTGAAGCTATTCGATTGTTGCTGGACATCTCTTGTCATCTTCACTTCAAACTTTACCAGATGGATGTGAAGAGTGCCTTTCTTAATAGGTATTTGAATGAAGAAGTCTTTGTTGAACAGCCAAAAGGGTTCGTTGTCCCCAACCTCCCAAATCATGTGTACAAGCTAAGAAAAACTCTATATGGTCTCAAGCAAGCCCTTCATGCTTGGTATGGAGACTCACAAAAAAATTTTGTTCGGAATGACTATGTTCGTGAGGGGAGTTTACAAAACTCTTTTTTTCAAGAAGGAAGGAGGAAGTCTTATAATTGCCCATACCTATGTCGATGGCATAGTGTTTGGAAGGATGTCTACCAAGATGGTAGACCATTTTGTCTAACAGATGCAAGCTGAATTCGAAATGAGCATGGTTAGAGGATGGGATCTGTATATCTTAAAGCATGTACACGAAAAACATTGTGAAAAAGTTTGGGCTTGACAATGCTAGTCACGAGCGTACTCCAGCTGTTACTCAAGTCAAGCTCTCAAAAGATGAGAAGAGAATTGTTGTTGACCAAAGTCTATACAAAACTATGATTGGAAGCTTGCTTTACCTCATCGCCAGCCGCCCTGACATAGCGTTTTATGTTAGTGTTTGTGCTTGTTATCAAGCAAGTCTCAAGGTTAATCACCCTACTTAGGTTAAACACATCATAAAATACATTGTTGGTACTGTTGATTAGGGCGTTTTGTATTCATTTGATACAACTCCACTCTAGTTGGGTATTATGATTGTGACTGGAAATGCCGAAGACAATAAGAGTACTCCAGGTGGTTGTTTCCTTCTTGGTAATAACCTTATCTCTATTGGGGAATCAAGCGCGTATCAGACACGAACAATCGCTCTGATACAACTCGTTGTAGATGATTCTCCCATATAATCATATTAATGCAGAAAAATAATTAATTACGCTGATCATAAGCTAATTAAATTATGGTTATAATTAACAAGATCTAGTTATGTTTACTTAATTTAATTCACGAGAGCATATTTATCAAGCAACCGATTTGAAGAAAAACAAATACTTACATTGATTTTCGGTTCAGCTACAGAACGCTCCTAAACCAATCGCGTACTCCTAGCGTCGTCTTGATGAAGGACTCGAGGATGACACCTTAGTCTTCCGAAACGTAATCTCTGAGACGAATAAGAAAGATGAGTGGGCACAGTCTTTATCTCACTAGATCATGAAACTAGGTGTTTCGAGATCTCGCTCTTATTTTACTAAGAATGGAAACGAATTTCCGAGGGGAAGGAGAGGCAGAAGTGCACGGCCAAGGGAGGCTAGAATGCACGAATTTTTCACAAATTAATTTCTTAATTTTGTCTTCCCATGAACCCCTATTTATAGTAGTAAAAGGAGATATTCATGGAACTTTCCAGAATATAATATTTCCTTTTATTGTGTTCACACTAGAGGATTTAATCTAGGCCCTTGGATCTCAACAAGTGAATCCTACGTTTTCTCTCATCCATCAGATCAATATCTATGGGATATTATTCTCTATTTAAATAGAGAATATTTTATTTAGTGAGATAATAAAGGAGAATATATTATTTTCCTTTAAATATATTCTCCTAAATATTTTCCTTTAAATAATGAGAGAATAAAAGACAATATATTATATTATTCTCTCTCCTTTATTTAAACAACTAAAGAGAAAATATTGGTAAATACCAATTTGAAATTTTCGAACTTGATGGCACACGGCCAAGGTGATTTGCGCAATCCCTAATGCCAAAACCCTAATTCGACTTTTCCATGTGTGCAAGGCCCAATTGCTTAAAATCAAATTAATCATTTATTTACTTGGTGCAACAATAAATAAATAATTAATAATTGTTTATTTACTTGATCAAACAATAAATAAACAATTCTACCATAAATATTTATTTAATTCTGCGAATACCCGTTTTTCAGAATTAATGCTGTCAATCATAATTACAGCAAGTGAGATGAATGATGATAAACATTATTATACGAAAGTTCTTATCCGCCTTTATCAGAGCCGAATCGGGGAATATTGACCTAGTAATAGAAGCTTAACAAATCCGATGAAAAAGACGAAATAGTCCTTTCCCTTTTTCCATCGATTCGTATAATCTTGGTCAAATACTCCACTTTGTAAGCCAAGAATGAACTCTCCTTCAATACTAAAATTATATTTACTCATCGTGACGAGTGTCCACTGATATAGTCAGTTCGTGATCAAGATCCTCCAGGTTCAACCCGTGTCAAGAGAAGTCAATTTTTCCGTTATACTTCTCTTGATACATATCAGCCCTAAGCATTGTTGTTTCCCCAGCGAAAGATTCTTTCGAACGTTACTTACTTCGAAAGTGCTAGCAACCTATCGGTTCTGGAATCAACCCTTAGGTGAGTGAACATTAACCTTCTTTCAGGAAGGCTGGATTCCGTATCTGTAAATCACTTCCCCCTCGAATCATGTTCTGAGAGACTCCCAAGACATAAGCTGTGATTAGCATGGATAGCCTTTTAGCGAATGATTCAAAGAGCTCAGTAACATGATCCAGTGTCTATGATCACTTTAGGATTTAGATCAAGTCTCACTGTGACCATCATAGCGGTCTCGGTTAGTGTGTCGTAACGGTCCTTAAACGACACATCTACAACCAAGACCT
The DNA here is from genome assembly GCF_054948205.1 of Urtica dioica subsp. dioica. Classification (NCBI taxonomy): domain Eukaryota; kingdom Viridiplantae; phylum Streptophyta; class Magnoliopsida; order Rosales; family Urticaceae; genus Urtica; species Urtica dioica. The sequence continues at coordinate 20,622,903 of NC_142762.1, read as the reverse complement.
GTCCAAGTCATACACTTACCATAAGTGTAGAATGCTCCCACATAGTGATCAGCCTTCACATATGTGTTCCACATATATGACTTTAGATATAGCTTTCCAGGCGTATATCAGTCATCGACCTCGTTTTAGCTCACCGCCCGAACTCAGGTGCCCAGCACGTGACTCAGTTTAATACGGAGGCTATGGAAGATAGCTGTTATTGATTCTAATTGTTTAGAAATCAACCCACTAATCATATAATGCTAATAAAGTAAACTTATTATCGAATTTAGTAATCATTTGTTCATTATCTTCAAGTGGGCAATATTCCCAACAATCTCTCACTTTGACCAGAGAAGATAAGTTTCCTTCAGCCAATTTAATTCTTTGCCATCATTATAGACGGTTTAGACTTTGACCCAGGATTGAGATTCCCATCATATGGATTCCCACTTTTATCTATACTCTATCATTTATGTCGATCTGACATATGTCCCATTTTCATATTATTCTAGTTCATGCATTTTTGCAAGTGATCTTTGACTTACCATTTAAGGTCAAGTCAAATTGTTCATAGTAAATAAATTTACTTTAGAACAAATTAACACTTCGCATACCTTTAGATTATACACCAGACTTTATATCTAAAGATAACAAGTCTCCCTATCAAGGTGTACATCCATTTAGTGCCAAAACAGGTTGCACCATTGCATGGTTTGATTTTATCACCACTTACTATAGTGTGATTTATTGAACGTGTTTAAATAAGAACTTATTGACCTATTTCCATTACTTGGTTATTTATAGTTCATCCTTGTTTGTCGTGTTTATATTCAATATATACACAGGACTTTAAGGATCTACTATATTTAAATAACTAAGTATCTCACTATTTCCAGAAATTACAGTGTTTACAACACATGTAGTTATTCTCGGAAATACGACATTGTCTAAGGTCTAATTCTTAGTCCTTTTAAAGACAATGTCAATAGTCTCAACATTGAGCTCATACCTTATATCAATAAGTATGTTTGAGACATAATGGAACGAGCATGTCGTTTCTAAATTTAATTTTAGAAACAGTTAGCTCAGTCAATTTACTTGTGTCATAATGAGGTCTAGAACTATAATAGTAATGACTTTATTCATGACAATTGTTTAGGAGCTACACTTATCGATCATTCTCAAAATATTGATTATAACAAACATCCATGTACAATCATGATTAGTTTGTTAAGTACTTATGATCTACCTTTCATATTTCAAAAGTTTTAGTAGTATAACTACTTCGATCCATGTCTTTATGTTATTGGAACTTCATCCTCAAAGGACAGTTCATCTTCAATTTTGAAGATCCCAAATGAAGTGGTTCGTGGTATCAGAAAGAAGAGTATCATTGATGATAGTGTCTCTCCTTAAGGGCTCAATCCCTTACCTTATAGCTTATTAAAGCTTAAACCATTTCATTAATCCTTTTATAGATCTCTCTATTCCTTTAAGCTAATAGCTTAACAGGTAGATCTATTAAATATGGGCTAATAACTTTCAGACAAGTTAGTTTGATCGAGAGTGATATCTCAAGATCATGTCTTTCCATTTAAGGAAAGTTTATTGTTGATGAGAGTGACAAGGATCCATTCTAGGATGGTCCCACTAGGTTATTGATTTTAACGATAAGATAATTCAAAATTATCATTCCTTTCAATTCATTGATTTATGTGGCAAGGTAATCATTGATTACTCTTCCACTTTAATTATTGAATAATAGCATATACATTCCGGTTAAGGATGCCATCTTCAATGATGGGTTTAATCCTATGAAGGATGTTGCTATTTATTGAACAACAAGTGGCTAGATTTCATTAAAGAAAGCTCCCACTCTTTTATTGAACAATAGTGACTAGAATCCAATTAAGGATGCCCCCACTCAATAATATTGGTTATTTAGTGGCTAGGTTCCATTTAAAGATGCTCCCACTCAATCAATACGAATATTAGTGACTAGGTTCCAATTAAGGAAGCTCCCACTAATTTAATTCATCATCAACACTAACTTTTAGTTGTATCTCCTTTATTACTTATTATTCGCACAAGTCATTGTCGAATAATGGTAATAATTATTTAGACGCTTTCAAAGCTCTAAATAGTTCTTAAACAATGAAACATATGCAAGATAAGAATTTAATGAAGCAATAAAAGCTAATTAAATTCTAACAGAGATAATAACTTAGAAAATATTTATATTTATTTATTGTGCTTCTATATAGCATACGAACGGAAAAAAAAAGTGACCTTCAAATTCTATACCTTTTTCATAAGGACATAAGCATTCATGCATATTCAAATATCATAAAAGCAATCAAGGCATTCAATTATAGAAGGAAATATTTAAAGACACAACCATGTGTTCATAAATAATGTAATAAAACATAAAGAAAGAAAGATTCATCCTATCTGGAATAACCATAAAGGCTACAGTCCAGAAAACCTCGGATTATTAAATGACACATCCCATGTTCAAAAAATAAATCCAAAAAATGAAAGTAATAAAACTAGCGGGAAATTAGATCTTCAAACGGAGCATGAGCTTCTCTACAATTCGGGCTTGAATCCGATATTGTTCAGCAAGCTCGTCTACACACGTGTGCTCCATCAGATCTGCTCTGCAATAAGAAAAGAAGTATGCTCATGAATAATTATCCTCAAAACATTTTTAGGATATCTTTAATCATGAATTTTAAGGTACCATACCAGCATTCTTCTTGTTTTTCTCAAGCTCAGCTAAGTACAAAGGACAATGCCTCTTCCAATGGCCTTCAGTGTTTCAGTGGTGGCATTTACCAATGCTTTCTCGTTTCTTCTATTTTCCTTTTCCACTTCTCTTGAAGTTCTTCCTTTCCTTCTTAGCGGGTCCTTTCCCCTTTGAAGTATTCGGACGTGCCTTAGATGACTCAGCACCAGAAGTCAACTTCTTCTTGGTTTTAGGCGAAGAACTCTTGTCAGCATAGAGAGCCGACCATTTGTTCTTCCCATGTCGAGTGATAGACTCGAAAGTCTGTAGTTCATTCAACAGCTGAGACAGTCCATACGTCAACTTGTTCATGATGTAGTTGGACGTAAACTGTATGAAGTCACTCGAAAGGGAATTCAGGATTATTCCCACCTGAGTAACCTCATCCATTTGTGTCCCATGGAGTTCAGCTTCGTTGAAGTAGTTAGTCATCTTCATGACATGATCCCTCACCGGTGTTCCCGCAGTCATCCTAGTGCTAGTGCACTTACGGGTGAGCTCAATGCGGGCTTGCTCGCTTTGCATCCCAAACATTTGTTGCAACGAGTCAAGGATCTCCACAGTGGTCTCCATCCCTTCCATCTTAGTTCGCAACGCATCAGATATGCTTGCGAGCATGTAGGCCACCGCCTTGTTATTGGCAGTAGTCCACTTGTCATAGTCCTCCCTCAAGTTCTTGGAGGCATCATGAGCAAGAAGAGGAGGTCTGTCTTCAGTGAGGATAAATCGAATGCTTTCACTCACAAGCACAATGTTGAGATTCGACTTCCACTTAGGGAAGTTATCTCCAGTCAGGACATCTTTCGACAACAGGGCCATAATAGGGTTTGACATGATTACTAAAAACATAAAAGTACATTTACTAGCAATATGAAAAGAAACAACCATCAATATAATTTAGGAAATAAAAACTATAATGCAAACATGCACGGGATAAAATACTAATCAAAAGAACACAGTTTTTATATTCCAAGGTAATTCGACTAATAGCCACAGTCCGTTTCACTCTGGTGACGTAACAGAGTGCACCTCGTGAAAATGAGAACCATATCAGATTAGTGAGCAATCATAGTACATGTACCTTCATAACTATGCTCACTAACTACCAATTTTATAGGAATCTTTGGCCACATGAACAACCACCGGTTGGTTCATGCATGAGTCAACCCAACATTTCAGTGAAAGAAATCTAGCTCATACGCACTAGCATAACTAGTACACGCAGAGATCAACCCTCCCACCTATCGTCAGAGACACAACCTTGGTATTGGAATCAGAAAAGCCCTTCCGAATGTAACTGACCACCATGTTTAGAAAACCGCCGGTCACGAGGGGATCTTTCATCCTCACGGTGTTGTGTCAATGTTGGAGACCCTACGACTCAATATACTTTCAGTATTTTAATTTTTCTAGCATTAACTTTAATCTAGATGATCCGCTCGAGTTAACTAAGTCATATTAAAAACTCGAGTGTTTCTAAGCTACCATTATGTTTCAATATAGCTTAGTGATAAGGAATTCGTGACATCTAGTCTTGATTATCCTAATAGTATTCCATCACGGAAAAGCTCCCAGTAGAGAAGGTGAGACACTAGGTCTTCTCAAGTACCTCTCAGCTTAGCCTCTTATCGGCTTGGTGACAAAGCTCTCCGATCCGTTCAACTCATTCATTAATTAACTATCCTAATCCAATTAGACAATTTTAATGAATGAAAGCCCATGACAATCATTAACATACGATACATGATATAAGTTCTAACATACAAGCATGGCATAGTAATTAAATAAACAAGCAAGAGCATGCAAGAATGGTTTGATTCGGATTGATCGTTTCCTATTTGATTCTATAAAGTAAATCAAGATGAGCCCAATCATATTGTCCCATGGATTCAATTGGGTCCATTCTTATGTCCTTTAGAAAAATAAATCATTATCAAATTATTTAATTTTTCTAATTTAATTTTTTCGAAAAAATTAATTAAGTAAGGACCCATTCCAATGTCCTATTTACAATAAATCGATATCATAATCATTTATTTTGTAATGTTTTAAATAAAAAACATTAGGGTTCAGCCCATACAATTAATTAAATAAAACATTTAAAAATTTGAATTTTTTTTTCGGTAAATTTTTTTTTTTAAAGAGTGGGCTCGTGGGCCCACTAGGGTTTCCGGGCTGAGGCCCGGACGAATCCTCTAATCTTGACCTAGGTCAAGATTAGACTTGAGGCTGCACCGGACCGCCGCCGCCACAAGGACGCGGCCCGGCACGAAGAGGACGGCCGAGACTTGTCACAAAATTTTGTGACAAGTTTTCTTGTGGCGTAGTCGTGGAGGCTTTCTTCGTCTGTCATGCTTTTTCGTTGTGTGTCCGTCTCTCGCCGATCGTCGTGATCAAGAACGTCGCACCATCGGATTACAATAATAATAATAATAATAATAATAATTACATAAAGTCTATACCCTTTGAATTTCAGGTTTACAAAAAAAAATCTAGAAAAGCGAGAATCAAATATTCTACGATCAAACCACGAATCACAATCCACATATCATATATTGAATTGCATGAAATTCACATCCACATATAATTTCATTCAAACCATATTTAAATTAATTACAAGAACGAATCGATTAATTAATCATAACAATTAGCTCTGATACCACTTGTTGGGGAATCAAGCGCGTATCAGACACGAACAATCGCTATGATACGACTCGTTGGAGATGATTCTCCCATATAACCATATTAATGCGGAAAAATAATTAATAACGCTGATCATAAGCTAATTAAATTATGGTTATAATTAACAAGATCTAGTTATGTTTAATTAATTTAATTCACGAGAGCATATTTATCAAGCAACTGATTTGAAGAAAAACAAATGCTTACATTGATTTTCGGTTCAGCTACAGAACGCACCTAAACCAATCGCGTACTCCTAGCGTCGTATTGATGAACGACTCGAGGATGACACCTTAGTCTTCCGAAACGTAATCTCCGAGACGAGTAAGAAAGATGAATGGGCACAGTCTTTATCTCACTAGATAACGAAACTAGGTGTTTCGAGATCTCGCTCTTATTTTACTAAGAATGGAAACGAATTTTCGAGGGGTACGCGAGTGAGATGAATGATGATAAACATTATTATACGAAAGTTCTTATCCGCCTTTATCAGAGCCGAATCGGGGACTATTGACCTAGTAATAGAAGCTTAACAAATCCGATGAAAAAGATGAAATAGTCATTTCCCTTTTTCCATCGATTCGTATAATCTTGGTCAAATACTCCACTTTGTAAGCCAAGAATGAACTCTCCTTTAATACTAGAATTATATTTACTCATCGTGACGAGTGTCCACTGATATAGTCAGTTCGTGATCAAGATCCTCCAGGTTCAACCCGTGTCAAGAGAAGTCAATTTTTCCGTTATACTTCTCTTGATACATATCAGCCCTAAGCATTGTTGTTTCCCCAGCGAAAGATTCTTTCGAACGTTACTTACTTCGAAAGTGCTAGCAATCTATTGGTTCTGGAATCAACCCTTAGGTGAGTGAACATTAACCTTCTTTCAGGAAGGCTGGATTCCGTATCTGTAAATCACTTCCCCCTCGAATCATGTTCTGAGAGACTCCCAAGACATAAGCTGTGATTAGCATGGATAGCCTTTTAGCGAATGAGTCAAAGAGCTCAGTAACATGACCCAGTGTCCATGATCACTTCATGATTCAGATCAAGTCTCACTGTGACCATCATAGCGGTCTCGGTTAGTGTGTCGTAATGGTCCTTAAACGACACATCTACAACCAAGACCTGTCCAAGTCGTACACTTACCACAAGTGTAGACTGCTCCCGCATAGTGATCAGCCTTCACTTATGTGTTCCACATATATGACTTTAGATATAGCTTTCCAGGCGTATATCAGTCATCGGCCTCGTTTTAGCTCACCGCCCGAACTCAGGTGCCTAGCACGTGACTCAGTTTAATACGGAGGCTATGGAAGATAGTTGTTATTGATTCTAATTGTTTAGAAATCAACCCACTAATCATATAGTGCTAATAAAGTAAACTTATTATCGAATTTAGTAATCATTTGTTCATTATCTCCAAGTGGGCAATATTCCCAACAATCTCTTTGTTTAGCAAGAAACAAAGTTGTGTGTCTCTGTCTACTGCCAATGCAGAATATATTGATGCAAGTAGCTGCACTTAACTCATGTGGATGAAACAGATGCTTGTTGAGTATGATGTTCTGCAATATGTCATGAAATTGTATTGCAACAATATGAGTGCTATCAATATTTCCAAGAATCATGTTCAGCACAACAAGATAAAACACATAGATATCCGCCACCACTTTTATGCGAGTTTGTGGAAGAGAAGAAGATAAGCCTTGAGCAGGTTCTTAAAGTGAAACAACTTGTTGATATCTTCAACAAAGCTCTGGATATTAATCAGTTTGAGGCTCTTCGTTCTGCTCTTGGCCGCTGTGTGACGAGTTTATAGCAGTTACTGGGTCTATGCCAATATTGTTGTTCATGGGCCCATTTATCTGGGTGACTCATTCGACTAAGCAGCAAAATAGTGTTTATTTCTCATTTTTGTTATGGGCTCATTTTTCTGGTTGGCCCATTCGACCATATGACAACATTTTAATTATGTCTCAAATTCTCTCATGGGCCCAGTGTTCTAGATGACCCATTCGACGTTATAGCCGAACTTTTCAGTGGTTTCCTCTTTTGTTTTGGGCTTGTGATGCTGGTTAGCCCAATCTAATGTACGCCATCGTTTTGAGCTATATTGAACAGTTTATTATAGTTTCGATTTTGGAAAAGTAATAATCAACATTATATTCATTTCCGCAAGAAATAATAATACACTGAACTTACTCAATTCCTTTATGCGGACCCTTACTCAAATTTTTGCCTAAAATCAGCCGCTCAAGAAAAAATAAATAGCCTTTATTATTCAATTTTCTCACTTTATTCCAACAAAAATTATAAAAAATCATCTTCAAATTCCAACATAAAACAATTTTAGAGGTTTAGTAGAGATTAAATCATGGGCAAACTAGCGACGTAGCCATTTTGAAACATGGTTTTTAAGATCTAGCCCACTTTTGGTAAATTTTGTAATCTAGCCATTTACTGAAATTTACGACTATGAAATATCGAATATACCCTTATGTGGTTTGAATAAGAAAAACTAAACACTAGCCAACGTTTCAACCAACCCATTTAAAAAGTCAACTTCGTCAATTAAGAAATCTATAATAGGTGCTTGAGATTGAAATTTGAAATATTTGGAATGCAGTAATGAAACGTAATCTGCAAATATAATATAGGAAATAAAATAAATATTGATTATATCAATAAACATAGAATCAGACATGTAAACGTGGAAAACAATTATTAGTCTAATTTTTTTTTACAATAAACCAAAATAAATATTTTTTTTTAATCTCGTATTGCATTTTTTTCCTGGGTTTTTGAGATAGTTATGTTCTTTATCTGTTGATGTATTTTTTGAATTTTTCTTAGGTTTTTTTGAATTTTTAGTTCGGTAGAATGGAAACATTTCATAGTTAATGTGTGTTAATTTTTGTTAATTTATAAACTACTAACTTTATTTTTGTAAATTTTAGTTTATTTTCTTTACCAAACTTATTTCTTTCAACTTTATCAAATGCATAATATTTCATAATGAGAACACGAAGATTGTAAAACATAAATATTGAATATGAAAAACAAATATATAAACATCATATATTTTTTACCAAAAAAAAAACTTATTAAGAAGATGATAATAATACACAGACAACAACGATAAATACAAAATAATGTCAAGGATGTACAACAAATACACGAAAATAAGCTAAAATAAATCGGAAACACCCAACCCACAACGAATCTTCGCCACACATAACGCCACGATGAACTCCAGCCTCCTCCGTCTTGTGCGACGACTGAGAAGCGCCAAGACTAAATCCTAAAAAACAGGCTACAAAAAAAAAAAAGACAGGAATAAACCAAAATAAATCTGAAGCACCCAACCCACAACAAATCTCCGCCACACACAAAATATGGCGATATTGAAATAAACCAAAATATACGAAAATTAAGCAGTGTAATTACTTCTTAATTTTCATCTCTCAATTTCAAACCAATCATAGAGCGTTTAATTACCTTGATCAAGAAGAGTCCAATTTGTTCAACTCTCAAGAAGAACAAAACAACTCCGACAAATGTTCATCGGGAAGTTGTCGACATCAACCTGACCAAAAAGAGTTTGATTCTTCAGAGCAATCTTCTCCGTCGTTCGAAACAATACTTGATTCAGTCAAAGAAAACTGCGAACCATTCATGATGCTCTTTCGAATATATCTGTGAAACAATATATTCTGCGTGAATAAGATGTAACATATGTTAAATATTACTTATTTAAAAAAAAAATAAACCAAAATAAACCATTCTTACCAATGACAATGCGTTAATATTTCTTCAACACTAGAAAAACAGTGGTAAGGAACGTTCAGAGAAAAGGTGAAACTGAACAATTCAAATTTTGAATAACGTAACAAAATGATCCAGTGAATAAATGTGAGCGATATATTTCAAATTTTTAGCTTTAAAATAGAAAACAAATCTAATCCCTAAAAAATGGGATAATCTTCCAACTAAAATGAACAACTCTGATGAAACGTTGATAAATTCTCCATTCCATTAAATGTGGCTACAAAAAAGGAAGGTCAACTTATCATGATTCAATAACGTTAATAAAAATAATTAATACACGGAATATATTGATATCACCGAATATATAAAACCGAATATAACAAAATCAGCTACAAACCCAAGTTTCAAACGTGGGCTAGTATGTTTGAAATCAAACCAAGGCTAATATAGTAAATACAATCTTACAAAAATATGACACGTCATCAAATTTGGCTAGATTCGAAAATTAAACGAAACGTTGGCTAGTTTACAATTGCAACGTCTGATGTGGCTTAGATCGACTAATTTTTCTTAAATCATCTTCTTCTCTTTTTTTTTTTTCAAATCCCCATCCTATTGCGGATATAAAGAATCAGACAGAGTTTATTACTCAGCCTGAGATTGAGATTATACCATAGTTATTTCTATAGCTTTTATCTTTTTGTTTGTGTAATATTATTTCTTTCTACAACCTTTATCTTTTTGTTTGTGTAATACACAAAACTTAACATATTAATATGATTCATATATTATAGTACTTCTCAATTGTATCGGTTATCCAAGAGATAAATAACACTTGATAGTAAAGGAAATGGGTCACCAAGATGGCTGAGATCAAGTCAGTAGATAAAGACAATGGCCATATGAGAATTTGTTTGCTAAAAAGCGCCTAGTACATAGTGCCCTTGGCTCAATGTCTTTATCTTGTGTCTATCATCAGCACTCAGTGCCCATCGCAGAGCGTGTGAGCACCTGAAGCAGCATGTACACCAAGATTTAAGGCTCACTACCTGCAACATCCTCAAGACACTTAAGCCATCTTCTCCAATTACCCATGTCCATGATACAACTTAGGAGTGATATGAAATTACAAAAAACAATCCCCCACTACCTCCATAATTGTCATATCACTACCTATTTATATAGATCAAGTAACAAGAAGAGAACCCTTTTTGCTCAAATCGCACTAGGAGAGAGAGAGAGAGAGATTGTGCAATTTTTTTTTGTATCCATGCGTCTGAGGGAGAAGTGGGCTTTTATTCAAGTTGACATAGGTTTTATAAGTCATTAGTAGTTTCTATTTTGGAACCAACGAGTCACTTTTAAAAACGAAATACGCTTTCAATTAAAAGCAACAAATCACTTCTTAAAGCTGATCACTTCTAAAAGTTAATTTTGTAGTAGTAAGAGAGAGAGAGAGAGTTTTCAAGAATATTTTAGTAAGAAAAGGGTAATAAGAAAATTGAAAAAAATGAAAAAAGCTCTCGTGGATAATAGGAAAGGGTTACTAGAATTATATAGCCGAAATGAAACTATAATATTTTAAAATAGCCAATATTTAGTAAATTTTAGTTAACTGGTCACTGTATTTATTAACCATCTAAATGTCGCCAATTAGTTACTGTATTGCCCCTATGTTTTCCCGCTCATTTGACACGATTTTCTCATTTAATAATTAAAATAAAATAACAGTTATTAATTCAAAATCGCACAAGTCAAAGAAAGACGTACAAATAAAAATGCATTCGAAAAGTCTACTTTCTCATTAATTCCATTGGCAAAAGAGAAAAACCTCATTTCAGTCGAGAGAGAGAAAAAAAAAAACCCACTCCAACCCTCGAAGAAAAAACTAAGGTTTTAATCGCGATTAAACTAAAATCTGAAGAAATGAAATCTATTGAGGTAAGTGTTAATGACATTTTTTTTTTTTGTGGTTTTGAAGGGATTTTGTACAATCACGTCTCAAATTTGAAATTAAGATAACTTTTTTTTAGTATTTTTGTTTGTTTTGGATTTTTTTCAATTAATAGTTGCTATTTATAACTAACTATTTTAGATATTTTTCTGATTTAAATGTGTTAATAGAAGTTATTAATTGAAAAAGAAGATCACACGACTGAAGAAAACCAAGCACATTCATAACATTGACGTGCATTTCTGTCGGGGAGGGGTTTTTTTTTTTTTTTGTGTCTTTTTCGTTTTAAGGTTTTTTTATTTATTTTATTTATATGTTAATAGCATATTCAAACAAGTGAATTAGGATTTGCATATGAATCTATACTAACAAAATAACTGTATGTGTACAGGTCTACATATATAATTGACTATATGGGAAGAAAAAAATGTGCAAAGAAGATGATACCAGTGAAAAAAACCAAGTAGATTCATAAATTGAAGTAGATAGTGGTAAATAATGGTTAACAACAGTTACTGTACTTATTTTGGCAGTAGCTGTTTCCCTTCTCTCCGGACAAAAAAGTTTTTGTGTTGCAAATCAGGTCAATAGTTATTAAAATCTGGTTAACATATATTAAAATTTAGTCAATTGCTATTGAAATCTGATCAACACTTTTTGAAATCTGGATAACAGTTTTTTAAATCTGGTTCAAAATATTAGTATATTTAAATCTGATAAACAATTATTGAAATTTTATTCAAAATATTAGTATATTTAAATCTAATTAACAGTTATTGAAATTTTGTTAACTATTAAAATATGGTAAACAATTATTGAAATCTGATTCACAACTATTAAAGGTAAAATGGACACTTCAAAAATTAAAACGATTATTTATGAAAAATAAAAAGTTCAACGGTTAATATTGAAATTGAAAAAAATTACGAAAAACGACTATCGAAAGCTATTTCCACTAGGTTAATTGCCCCTATGTAATGGGCCCGTTTGGCACAGCTTATATAATCTTGTTTTTGTTTTTACAAAAAACTAAACCATTTTTCAGCGTTTGGTAAAACAGTTTGTAGAAAAAATTTCAAAAACGATTTCTGAAATCGTACGTGAGTCGGAAAAGCTAAGAATCCTAGCTTTTAGAAAAATCGTTTAAGACTCCTGACATACAATTACTTAAATATCCTCATGTATTTGTGAAATCCCGAAATTAATCTCCTAAAATCTCTCTAACTAATCGGACACTAAGCTATAGATACCCAGTCGCAAAGAAGAAAACGTGAACATCTCCTAAAATTTCTCGACATAATTCTCAACAAAATGAAGTATATAAATAATTAGAATTCACATCTCCGAACTTCAGAAAATACAGAGCCATACTAGAAAAACAAACCTGTATAATGCTGACTCAAGGCTCTCTCTCTTAATCATTCTCTGAATATTTCCCATGTGGAAAAACCTGAAAAGAACATATCAAGGTTAGTCTTGTTGTTTTTGTTTCTAAATAAACTCAATAGACATTTACTAATCTTAAACTGCAATAGAAAATGTGTACAATTTTTGGCTCATAATTCTAGACCTCAAGCAACTGGAAGATCTCAGTATAAATCAAAGATGTAAGTAATGAGATGTCATACCTGTGTGTGTTTTTTTCCATATTAGAGTTTATGTATTGCTAAAATTTAAATTTAAAAGCATCAACAGCTTGTTCAGCAGTTTCACATTATCGCTCTAATTTAAATTTAGAACAAGTTTAGCAGTTTCACATCGCTGTATTACTAATAGCTTGTTTGGTCAAATCATTTTCTTATTGGAATCAATAAAACACAAATAAACAGATTAAAAGAGTGATGAAATTAAAAAAAAATTGAAATCAATGAGGGAAATTGAAACATTCCTCTGGTTAATCAGTGACCGTAGCGCCGCTATGTCGCGATCTTCGACTCCTCCACCGCCTGCTCCGCCACCGAGCGCCTAGTCCACCTCTTCTGAGTCGTCCTAAGGTAAACCCTAATCCATGACGACAATGTGCTCTTCCGATACTCCGACGCCGATCTCGTAGCCGATCTCAAGGTTGAAACAAAATAAAATAAGCTAAAAACCCCCAAATCAAAAACCCTAGAGCTCAAAACCCCCAGACAAAAATAATCAGCTCAATGGATTTGAAGAAAATACTAGAGCTTACCTCTCTCTCTCTCGCTCTCTCTCTCTTTCTCTCTCTCTCTCTCTCTGACCACCGCCTTTGTTTCCCCGGCGTTCGGTGTCTCACGCTCTCTTTCTCTCTCTCTCTAAAATTTCGCGATGTAGTTCTGTCGGCATGAGCGTTCTGTGTATAACGCTATCTCTCTCTCTCTCTCTCTAAGAAAGAGTTAATATTCACTTAAGAGTCACCAAAAAAAATTGCATAGCTTTTAATCCACTTTAAGGTGATTTGCACAAAAGTCATTTCTTATGGACAAAATTGCAGCTATGTCACCTCCAAATAATGTGTTGCAAGTAAGTCATTTTTACCAATTATTGGACTAAAATACCCTTACTTAGAGCAACCAAAAAAACGTTCTATGAAACACTCGCAGAGAAGAACGACAATGATTCTCCTTCCAAAATCCAAAGTCAAGCCTTCTAAAACGTAATCGCCGTTCGAAATCGAAGATCCAGGTAGAACGGCGAAGATTTTCCGGTCCAAAAACGTGTTCTCCGCTCTCGTCTTCACTCGGCGTTCGAAATCGAAGGTCAAAATAGAACGACGAAGAATCTATGACAAAAATCTGTGTTCTCTGCTCCTCGTCTTCGCTCGCCGATCGAAATCGAAGGATGAAGTAGACACATGAGAAAAATCGAAGTGCCTCCTTGAATACTTTCACTGCCAAAGCCAAATTTTTCAGGTTTGAATATTTGATTACTTGTTTCTGGAAACTGAAATTGAAAATTAGGTTTTGACAGTGATTTTAGAATGAAAAAAAATTAAGACTCGCAGACCACAAACACGATCTACAACAAAAAACGGTGAAATTATTAGTCTTCCTCTGGTAATACGCACCACCAACAACATGATTTGCCTTCACACACTACAAAATAAATACTTGGAGGCTTTGCAACTTACACTGACATTCTCGTGCACATTGAAGGCTATAGATCTAATTATTACATTTGAGACTCAGACTTACAGATGAAAAAAAAACTCTCTCGTCAAAAATTTGGTGGTACTAAAATCATATCTAAATTTGAATTAGTGAACATATACTTACAGATGAAGTAGTAGCGAAAAAAACTCTACATTTATTTTACTAGTGATAGTTTGTATTAATATTGAAACATATCTTTAAGATTTAAAACAAAAAAAAAAGAGTAAATCTCTGTGGAACTCCCTCAGAATAAGGGGTACCGATGGTCAATGACTACTCAAGCATCCTAAATTTCATGTTTAAATTTAGGACAAAGAGTAAATCATATCTAAATTTCATGTTTCTTTTCCATTAAAAAAATTGAAATTATTCCAATGATTTTTCTCAGCAATTCATTTTTCTTCTTTCACAGTGATTATTCAGACTATTCTCCTCATCAAATCTTCATCATCGACATTGATCACAGGTATTGCCTACTCGAACTTCGGTATTTTTACACACAAACGTATTTACAGCAAGAATAACATTATTAGACTCATAGTGAAAATAAAGTAGATTCACAATACAAAGTTCAATAAATTCAAAGTAAACTCAGTGAATTTTGGGAATCACATTGCACTAAAACGAAGTTTACAATTGCATGATATCACAATGATTGATTCATTCAGCAACACAAACTAATTGTATTCTTAGAATATTTATGGTAGACTGACAGTGACGGATTTCTAAATAAAATGTAGACTTGCATACCAAAAAAATTTCAATTCATCATAAACACAGCTAAAAGTAAACTCACATAACAAATTACAGATAGTGTAGTGTATGAACACAGATAAAAAATTATTACACTTAAAAGAAATTTGATGATGTATTATATGTATATTTGCAGGGTTAATTTTGATAATGGAAAAGATCCCAATTGCTGTAAAATATGGTGGAATTTGGGATGCTGATAACGTATACATCAACAACAATGCAAAGATGGTGCTACTGAGTCAAGGCATGAGTTACATTGAGCTCATTACGAAATTATCCAAGGAAGTTTTCAATGACAACAAAGCTGAATTAAAAGTATCATTTTAAGACAGAGCAATTAGGGTTTAAGAGGAATGAGGATTGAAAATGACGACAATCTTCAAGTCTTGACGTACCTTCTGAAGAACGATTCACAGTACAAGAATTGTGCTTTAATCATGGAAAACGATACAACATCAAATGAAGAAAAAGCTGAAACAAAGAGAATCTGAACAAAGTAGACTCAATGTAATATTTTCATAAACAAAGTAGACTCATGAATCAAACCACATAAAAAATCATATGGGACTAATGTAGATTTATTTAGACACCAAAAAGTAGACTCAAGAAACAAATTTCAAACATTTTGGCGTGGATTAACAACACAATATATATATATATATATATATATATATATATATATATATATATATATATATATATATATATATGAATGCCAATCAACAATTTGAACAAAATAGACTCAATTTAATATTTTCATGACCAAAGTAGACTAATGTATCAAACTACATAAAATTTCATAAGGGACTAATGTAGATTTATTTAAACACCAAAAAGTAGACTCAAGAAACAAATTTCAAACAGTTTGAAGTGGATTAACAACACAAAATATATATGTTTTAAACTAATATATATGAATGCCCATCAAACATCTAGAAAAAGTAGACTCAATGTAATATTTTCATAACCAAAGTAGACTCACGTGTCAAATTACATAAAATTTCAGAAGGGACAAATATAGATATATTTAAACACTATAACGTAGACTCAATGAACAAATTTGAAATAGTTTGAAGTGGACTAACAACACAAAATATATATATATATATATATATATATATATATATAAATATATATATATATATATATATATATATATATATTAAAGAAATAGATATGAATGTCAATCAAGCATCTGAACAAAGTAGACTCAATGAAATATTTTCATAACCGAAGTATACTCACGTATCAAATTACATAAAAATAAAGTAGTCTAATATAGATTTATTTATATACCAAAAATTAGAATTAAAGAACACATTTCAAAAAGTTTGAAGGGGACTAACAAAACAAAATACATATAATTTAAAGTTCATTTCTATTGAATGTTAGAGTAATAACTACTCATGTTATAAGTTTTGGTTTACTGATGAACATAATTTAATATATTTGTCTAATTTATTATAAAAATAAAAAACTAATAAAGATGCAACTTATATTTCAATACAGATGTCAAGAATTTTCGGGCGAAGTTGACTTGTGGAAATTGTGGAGGAAAATGACACAACAAGGCAAATTTCAAGAATGCTCCAACTTTCAGCAAAAAGAGTAAAGAAAATTGACAAAAGAATATTTGATTTTGTAATTTGACTTTCAGCAAGTTGACTTGTGGATATGATTATGTATTTTTTGGTGAATTCTAAATTGAGAAATAATTTTTTTTAAATTGGGAATGGCTGAATTCTCAAGTTTTTGGTGAATTATCAAGTTTATAAGTACTCATTTCTCTTTCTTTTTTTTTTTTGTGAACAATTTGATGGACTATAGCTGAATGTTGAATATATATTTTGCATGAAAAGTATTATGCTAGGAGTTCTGGCTAGATTTTGGACATATGATCAATGTAGACACAACAGTATTTTTTTTCATAACCAAAGTAGACTCATAGATATGAATGTCAATCAAACATCTGAATAAGGTAGACTCAATGTAATATTTTCTTAACCAAAGTAGACTCACGTATCAAATTACATAAAAATTCATAAGGGACCAATATAGATTTATTTAAACACCAAAAAGTATACTCAGGGAACAAATTTCAAACAGTTTGAAGTGGATTAACAACACAAAATATATATATGTTTTAAACTAATAGATATGAATGTCAATCAAGAATCTGAACAAAGTAGACTCAATGTAATATTTTCATAATCAAAGTAGACTCACATATCAAACTACATAAAAATTCATAAGGGACGAATGTAGATTTATATAAACACCAAAAAGTAGACTCAAGAAACAAATTTCAAACAGTTTGAAGTGGACTAACAACACAAAATATATATATTTTAAAGTAATAGATATGAATGTCAATCAAGCATCTGAACAAAGTAGACTCAATGGAATATTTTCATAACCAAAGTAGACTCACGTGTCAAATTACATAAAAATTCATAAGGGACTAATAGATTTATTTAAACACTATAACGTAGACTCAATGAACAAATTTCAAACAGTTTGAAGTGGACTAACAACACAATATATATATATATATATATATATATATATATATATATATATTAAAGAAATAGATATGAATGCTGATCAAGCATCTGAACAAAGTAGACTCAATGAAATATTTTCATAACCGAAGTATACTCACGTATCAAATTACATAAAAATAAAGTAGTCTAATATAGATTTATTTATACACCAAAAATTAGAATTAAAGAACAAATTTCAAACAGTTTGAAGGGGACTAACAAAACAAAATACATATAATTTAAAGTAATATATATGAACATCAATCAAGCATCTGAACAAAACAAATTAATAAAAATTAGGGGAGATCCACACTTAATTATTTACACAAACAAATAAAGTCAAATCAACATTTAAGAAACTAGAATTGTACCATACTCAAATCCTTATCCTTTTTTACAGAACATATTTATAAATAGTTCTTAATAAAAAATTATGATAATTAACAGAATCTAATGAATAAAATAGAAAGACCATTTCAGTTAGTGATATAATAAAATCTAATACTAAATACAAATATTACTACAAATCTTGAACTTCAACAACGAGAACGAGTGTAAGTGCAAGTTCCAGATCGACAAATGTTCTCAAATTGTTGATCTCTATAACTTCCATCCATGGCGTGTTTCCAAAGCTGAGTGATGTACTTCAACCGGAGATTATTGATGCCTATTTCCTCGATTTGCACAATAGGACGATTTGAAATAAGTAAATCGGCAAATCCAACAACATAGATACCTGAATCAAAACTGAAAGACAAAAAACAAGAAAAATATTACAGTAATTAATGAGTAAACTAACAATGATAAAATTCAGAATATAATTAATTACTAAACATACAAAAAAGAAATTTAAGTTACAATGAAAAAATAAAGAATGAAAACAACTTACTAATTTATTCGTTTGGGTGTATCAGCAAAAACCAAGTCATATGGCTTGAACACATTTGGGACAACTGACTTCTTATTCTGATTTTTTTTATCTTAGAGAGAAGTTTAGGCATCTGTCTACAATACATATCACACTTTTTCATCAAATTATTGTTCTCACGACCAATAGATGAATCAAAAACTATTATCTTGCCACTGACTGACTATATGGGAAACAGAGACCAATGGAAAAACCTATCTGCTCCAACAATTGAAATCTTGAGGGGAATAAGAATCAAATCCACATCTTCCCAATTCTGTGTGTTTGATATAATTTGTCCTGTTAAAAATAAAAAAATTATAATTATGTAATAACCAATAGAAACTATACCAAATATATAATAAAATATATAACCAAATACAAACCTTTTATAACATTCATGAGATAGGACTCAATCTCAGCAAGGAAATTAGAACTTTGAGGTACGTTTTCATCACAATACTTCGAGAAGTTTACATCAAACATAATATCGGTCATTGTAACACGCATCTGAAAGCATTGATGATATACAGATTTCATCCTCAAATAATATGCACATATCTCCATGTTCTGCAAAATACATTCATAAAATATATCACCAAAACACCTTCCCAGCAAAATGTATACTCGCAGTTAATCTTTATAATAACAAACGTATACTCACAGTGAAAAATTTAACACAACAAACGAATATTCACAGTTTATAAAAAATTCCTAGATAATACAACAGTCTCAGACTTGATTTATCAGAAATTCAATTGCACATTTCAACAAAGATCAGAAACGAAAATCGGTTCTTCGCAAATTATAATCAATCCATTTCACGATACAAACATAAGCATTAACACAAACAGAAGCACAAATTGACGATGAAGAACCCTAATACAAAGCCATTGTTACCTGATTGAGCTCGCCCGCTCACCAACGAGCTTTCTCAGCTTCCTCGTTGAACCTGAGTCTCCACTCCGCCGATTCGTCCATGGCTTCTCTGTTAGCCAAATCGCCTGCTCCGGCGAGCACCACCACCGGTTCCGGAGAATCTCCGCGATCCCGAACTCCGGCGAAGGCGGCAATTGTGAGTTCGTCGTCGGCAAGGAAGAAGCTGGTTCCGGTAGAGACCACCAGCGGCAACGACAAGAACGCGAGGCCGTCGGGGCTGTGGTCGACGACGAGGCTCGGGAAGCAGATAGAGAAGGAATCGGGAGCTTAGAGAAGAGAATTCTCCGATCGTCGTCGTCGGCGAGGAAGAGGCTGGTTCCGGCGGAGACCACCGGCGACGGCGACGAGAACGCGAGGCCGTCGGGGCTGTGGTCGACGGCGAGGCTCGGGAGCCAGATCGAGAAGGAATCGGGGAAGAAGAGGACGACGGAGTGATTGTTTTCCGACGGGGAAGAAGAGAAGCATCGATGGCGGCGAGGAAGCGGCGGCAACACCAACGGAAGGACCACCATCGACGCCGCCAGAGCCGCCATCACCACCGCTCCCAGGCACGATCGGCTCATCTTCTCCGATCCTCCACTGCGCACCAAATGTTTGTGAAAATTATGATAGAGAAAAGTTATGTGTGTGTGTGTGAAAGATCTCGCGGCGATGAGAGGGAGAGATTTAACTGTGTGTTTCAGTGGCAAGGGTAATTAAGACATTGTATAGGTGACAAATATGCAAAATAAAAACACGAATGCAATTTAGACTCATTTGTGATACAAATGAAATAATGTGCTGCTGTTGTGACTTCAGCAGCAAATTCCACTTTAATATACGCATGTGTTAAGATACCATATAGTTAAAATACCTAATTATTTAACAATTAAAAATAACCCAAATAATAATTAACACTTTTGCAATACTATGTGTTATATTGAAAATATAGTGAAAATATTAGAGTATAGTGAAAATATAGTGTGTAATGAAAATATTAGAGTATAGTGAAAATATAGTGTGTAATGAAAATATTAGAGTATAGTGAAAAGATTACAGTATAGTGAAAATACACTTCTTAACCGGCTTTCTTGAGTTATTTCAACAACTAGAGTCAATAATTATTTTTTATAAAATAGTGAAAATATTAGAGTATAGAAAAGATTAGAGCATAGTGAAAATACACTTTTAACCGGCTTTCTTGAGTTATTTCAACAATCAGAGTCAATAATTTTTTAATAAAACATTACAGAAATTGAATCTCTCTTTGAAAGTTAAGTATTTACTATTTTTATATGTTATATGTACAAATAATTCATTTTTTAAATATTCTTTTGTTGCTATAGTAAAAATTTATTTGAATTAAATCTATATTTGTAGATGACTGAAAATCAAGATACACGATCTCGACCAAAAGCAATATGAGATAATGATGCGGTTGCTATCTTATGCGACGTTTGTATTGCGGAGATTGAGGCTGGACATCGACCGGGAACAAGCTTCACCAAAATAGGATGGGAGAATATGGTGAAAAATATTTATATACGATAAAGCTCAGTTGAAAAATAAGCTTGTGAGTTATTGAAAGGTGAATGGAAACTCTGGAATCAATTGATCGGAAAAGAAATTGACATTGGATGGAATGGTAACAACAATACAGTCGATGCAAGTGAAGAGTGGTGGGGTAGTAAATAAAGGTTTGTATCGTAAAAAAAAAATTAAATTTACAAACTTAAAATTCAAATTACAACGAAGATAACACTTTTTTTTTGTAGGAGAATAAAAAATTCGGAAAATTTCGCAAAGAAGGCATTTCTCCAGACTTTGAAGATAAACTAGATACGATGTTCAAGGATATAGTTGCAACTGGAGTATATGCATTTTTATCTACAATTAACCATCGTCATTACGATGGTAATGAGACATTTTCTAGTGCTGACATCTCAGAAGAAAGAAGTGATGAATCAGAGGATCCAGTATCTCAGTCGAATCCTCATAAGAATGTGAACAACAACAACAAAAATCTCGTAGACCTCAATAATTTTCCAAAGTTTAAAAAGACTGGTGGAAGGAGCAAAGTTGGTGGAGCGGCCAAATTAGCCTCTCAAATTGAACGTCTTGTAAAGGCAGCAGAAGAGCGAAGCGACACCATATACGTAGTACGCAAAGATTTGCATGGTACTAGTATCGCTGAAGTAATGAAAGTTGTTTTTGTCATTGCCTGGTATTGAAATAGGACATCCAACGTGGCTTTTTGCGACCGACCTATTTCAGAGTCGTGAGAAGAGAGAGATGTTTGCAACGATGAATGATCCACATACTCAAAACTGTTGACTCACTTACGAGTATAATCTAGTTTATGGTTCTAGTCTTGGAGGAGCTCCAAATGTGTCGCGCTTTTGAATTTTTAATCAATTGTATTTAATAAGCGATCTTATATGAGAACTACATTCATTGTTTTGCATTTGTTGGTTTATTAATTTCCCTTTGTTTTTTATTTTGTTTTACTATAATAATCAAATATGTAATACGAGAACGCTAGTCACGTTTAAATTCCTTGGTTTCTTACTTTTTTGTTTTTTACATATTAAGTTACTTTTTTAGTATCAATAATGATTTCATCGAATCGAATGTTATTTAGACTTACGATATTACATATTTATTTTCAGGAACAAATGGATATCACATCAGATGATGAGTTCGAAATTATTGCCAAAAAGGAAAATAACGAACGCATTGTCCTTATACGGAAAACTGCTCATTTGATGCAAATTTATTATGATACATACATTCGTAAAGTTCCTTGTATGGATTAAGAAAAATACGGGGCATATTTTCTTTCAAGAGATGTTGAGGGGAAACAAAATTCGGTGCCAAAGAATGTTCAGGATGGAAAAAGAGGTTTTCATAAGTTTGTGCAATAACTTGGAAACAAGTTACGGATTCAAAGGTTCAATACATATGACTGCATTGGAGATTTTAGGAATGACTCTAACGATTCTAGGACATGGTCTAGGAAACCGATTAGTGCAAGAGATGTTTCAACATTCTGGTGAGATGATAAGTCTATATTTTTTTGGAGACGGTGGATATATTATGTCTCATGGGAGTCGATGTCATAAAACCTGCTGATCCATTATGTAAGAGTACTCCCAAAGAAATAGCAACGATTCAAGATATATGCCACATTTTAAGGTATTATGATCATACTTTTGTGATTTATTTTCATCTATCGTATTACAAAATTTGTATACTTTAATTGATATATTTATTTTTTAAAGATTGCATTGGTACTATAGATGGTGTTCACGTTCCAGCTTCTTTACCTCATACAGATCAAGTACCGGTTATCGGTAGAAAGAAGATTCCAACTCAAAATGTACTGGTTGTATGTGATTTTAATATGAAATTCACTTTTGCGTATGCTGCTTGGGAAGGTAGTGTGCATGATTCAAGGGTTTTCTCTGCCGCTCTTCGGGATACTGAGATTAACTTTTCAAAACCTTCAGAAGGTATGACTATAATTTTTTTTTTGTAGCTTTATCTTGTATACCGTTTAAACTAAATCATTTTATTCAACTTGATCTGTTACAAGAAAGTATTATCTGGTAGACATTGACTATCCTAGTTTGCCTGGATATCTTGGTCCGTATAAAGGTCAAATATACCATCAAGAGCATTTTCGTGCGAGAAGAACTCAACCTACTACAAGCAAAGAAATCTTCAATCGCTCACATTCTTCTCTAAGAAGGTCATCGAGCGGAGCTTTGTCATGTGGAAAAAAAAGATGGAGAATCCTGAATGTCATGCCGAGTTATCCATTAAAAAAATCAAGTAAAAATAGTTATCGATACTATGGCACTGCATAACTATATTCGAATGCATGCAAGACAAGAGATGGATTTTGAAATATTCAATGAGACAGAGGACGATGACAAACAGGATGAAAACGACACAACTGAAGATCAAGATGAGAGTGTCAGACTTCTTCGAGTAGTATGAACAAATTAAGAGATGTGATTGTTGCAAATTTAATAGAAACGATAAATTTGTAGTTTAAATTTTTGTCAATAATTAAAATAACTTTATAATAAAATAAAATAAATTTTCATTGTCCATATTTATCTAGTTTATAATTATAATTCATATATATATATATATATATATATGCATAGAAATAAGCATATTAATATTTATTATTTAATTTTTAAGAACATGTCTATTTTAATCTTTTTACTATAATATATTTATTTTACCAAACGCTAAATCAACTTTTGTTACCAGCAACTGTTTTACAAACAATTTATCAAACACCTGTCAGTTAAAAAAAAAAAAAAATCAACTCTTTAAAAAAAAAAAAAAGCTATATCAATATTATAATTAAAAAGCAAAAACTGAAAATATATTTATTACTTATAGGAAGATAAAGAAATGCAGTTAATAATATACAGATACACAGAGTGGGCCCTACAAATCGAGGAGAAAAGAGGGAAATAATAAATTATTCCATTATCAGATGCGGACAACACTTTTGAATTTATTTTTTATCATCTAAATGTTAATAATCAAAGTTGGTTGGGACTTCAATCCTGCTTGTAAACCAGACATGGGTAGTCTGGACTCCACATGTTGTTCTTGACGTATTCTGCAATCTCCTCCTGGAACAAAATAAAAGTTAACATAAATGTGCAATGGATAGCTATAATTTTATATACATAGTGAAAAATATTCTGAATAAATTAAAAATCCGACCAATAACCTATAGCTCCTTATGATATACTTCCCAGTTAAGAATATACTTGTCGTTCAATTTGTTATTTTTTTCATTTTTTATTTTTTGAACAAATGTATTCTAGCTATTTAGCTATATGACAAGTTACTTCAATTTGTAAATATATTTTAAGCTGCTTAAGTGATTAAATTTCATCATAGAATTGTTATTTTTATTTTTAAGTACTAAAATGCTACAAGAACAATATTTCTAGTTCACCCTATTGTTGAAGTTGAACTACTCGTGCATTTTGTTCTCAGTAGTCGTATTTCTCTCCTCTTCTGAAATACACTAATGGACTAGGATTACTATGTGACTACACATATAATGTATATATGTTTAAAATGAAAACCTGATTAAGTTTACGGAGCTCTCGTGCATCCATTTCACGGTATCCTTCAGCAAGATCCTCTTCAATGGCTTCCTTTACAACAGCCGCAGCAACTTCCTTTGTTATGTCTCTTATGCTGCACATTTATAATAAATGTTTAAAAGAGAGAAGATGGTTTATATGAGTGAAAAAAAAAAAAAACTATGGAAGTTTATGAGACTATGGTGTACCTTGAAATGGAGGGATATATTACACCCTTTGCGACATCTTCTTCTGTCATATATGCAGCGAGGCTTGCAGATCATGCAAATTCAACGCATTAGAATACAATTCACAATTTTCCACTTCAAATACAGTAATAATTTAAGATTTAAAGTTACGAATTTCCTTGCAGTTAATCTATAATTCAAAGGGTATTTATAACGTTAAAAAATAAAATAAAAGAACATTTAAAGATCGACTCTTTCTAGTTACAAGGGTTTATTTTTTCTCTCCCCGAAATGGCACTCAGTTCTCAATTTATAATTCTGCTTTTCATTTTTTGTTCATTATTTTACTTTTTCAGATATTTCGTGGAAAAATATTTGTATAATCAATAGTCTAGTGGATAAATTTGTATTATCTACCTAAAATGTACACTGATATCATGTAACTGATGGCACTACATGATATGTACCCATAAAATGTTTAAATAATAATAGATAAAGGTCAAGTTTCAGTTGGACAAGAAGATTAGAGTGATAAATGAGACTACCACTCAGCTGCAGCTTGAAGCATGCCATCAGAGACTATCCTGGAGCCAGATAGTAGAGTACCAAGTCCAATTCTGCACAAAACAATATTAGTATTATCAGAATTAAGGAATATGACTTTCTCTTAAGTTTTTATTTATAGATAGCGAGAGTGTACAAAAATTTACCCTGGAAATAGATACATGTTGTTACCCTGGTTGCAGTGCCCAATGTGACCATTTCCTGGAAATACTCGTTCTCATCAATAACTTGAAAATAAAACTTAGATTGCTAACCGCTCTACTAATTAGTTTTGGTGGCTTAGTTACTTAATATTTTGATTAATTTATCAGAACAAAATATTGAGACCCATTATTATGTCAAGATCCCCTTTTTTTTCGTAAAGAATTTTCATTCTTTTCCATTTTCTTCTGATTGAGTACCACCCTCGTTTTACAATGCTTTGATGCAGTAAGCTATTCACTCCTATCCCACCCTCCTATCACCCCTCTGCTTCTACAATCACTCGGCAAAGTAATATCCAAATGCACTGGCATATTTTTTTCAAAAGATAAAAAGCTTTCAAAGCCTAGCCTGCAACAATCTGTGCACACCCCCATACCTCAATTACTTTTTCCTCACTCACAGGAGAAAAGTTCTAAAGACCACTTGTCTACTCACTTTCTTTCTTAACCTTGTTTTGCACCAAAACTTTTTATGCATTCTATCAAAGAGAAACAGAATTGAGGGAATGTAAGGAGATCGCTCTCAGAGATGCAATTCCGGTCATTTAATGCAGTGAAAGAGAGAACAAAGTTATGCAAATCCTTACCAAGATCTACGTTTTTGAATGGACTTCCACTGGCAAATACAATATTGTCTCCCACAATGGAGAATGCTTCTTCAGGAGTGCATTCAGCTGTATTGTTAACCACAACAAAAGGACCCATAAGAGACTTACGTTAGAACCTGGAAAAGTTGCATTATCATAAATTCCATCCCATTAAAGAGGAAGAGGACGAGGAAAAGTACCATTTTTGGTAGGATTTGACATTGCAAATATAGCAGGTCTGGTTGAAGTTGAACCTTTGAGGGCTTCTAGTACCTACAAAGTAATATTTGAATGACATCAGTTTGCAAGAGAAAAAGAGTTACCCAGTTTAATTCTGAAATTATAATGCGATGCTTTACAAACAATGATTGTAAATCGCCTTATGACAACTTGAACCAAAAACAGAGTATCTGATCCTAATCATATGGAAAGTATATCGTGATTTGCAGAAGTGTGGATAACAAACAATGCCCAGGATATGGAAGGTATTGTCTATTTAACTTCTCTTCCAGACTCGCGATCATTCAAAAAGGGAAGAAAACCGAAAAATAGGAAATCCTACAGTTATCTTGTTCAATGAGTGTCAATGTAAATATAACCCAGATGCATATAACAGTGATTCAACAGACCTCTTTTGAGAACAACCCACCAACTGCAGATAATCCAAGAAGCACATCAGGCTTCACATGCTTTACCTGGTTGGAAAGATCAGTGAGAATTAACGATCAATGTGGTTGCAGATCATGACGATATGAAATATGGAGGATATCACAGCATGTGATGAAGTGACCTTTCCATTGGCTAAGACTTATCAGGTCTGATGAAAATAAAAAATATTGATATCACTTTTACACTTGGATAAACTGGAGAACAATAAAATATACTAACCACTTCCTCAAGACTTGCACCTTCCCACAATCCCTGGCGATGAATTTCGTTAATCTTCCTTGCAAAAGGGCGGGCATCGGGGTCAAGACTTTCACGCTCGTCTGTGATCAGACCCTGGATTTACATGGTGGTAAAGTTACACTAATCCCGTCTGATAATTCAATCAAAGTTAAAGAAAACTCCAGAAATGCAAAAAATTACAATCTAAATACAACTTATAATCGACTCTTGCTTAACACAGGAAAATAAAGCTCGAATGTGCTCTTCGAATTGGGGATGTGTGATACAGCTTTATAATTCAATTCACCGCTTTTAAATAAAATTTAAAAATCTAATGCTGGTGTAGACTTTCTGAGTTTCTAAATACCCGTTTAGCTTGTAATTCATATCATAAAATTATCAGGCTCTTATCAGAAGTTGACCACATTCAGTGACAGCTGTGTAGACTTGAAATTGTCTACGCTAATGAACTCACATTGGCATCAACTACCCAGAACTGTCTCAGTGCGCTCTCAAATGCAGATTCATTATTTCCTAGCATCCTCGCCATTGTTTTCCTGGCAGCATTAAGAACTCCAATTCCTGCACTGGAGTAGCAATAAATTCCCACAAACAAACTCTTGTTATGCTATGATCTCTTATATCAATCCATTTACCAGTTAACCTGATAATCCGAAATCAAAATAATGACAATTGTTTGATATTGAACGCCCTTGTTGGTATTTTAATCAACTGCTCAATTATATACAAGTAAAAAAAAAAAGTTTGCATACCCAGAACTTCAAACTACATGTATAAACTAGACTAATTGATTAACAGTGAAAAATACAACATTTATATTCTATTTTCACTCTTAAATCAAAGAAAAACTCCATGCTCAGCTACACACTTTTATTAATTTGTAACTTTCGAGTCTTGTAACAAGATAACGGTTCGAATAGGCAATGGGGGAACAGCATGACTTATTTCTTTGATGACATCAACTATTGATGTCGTTAATTATTTATTTTTCACACATTTCTGTAGACATTCCCAGAGAGTAGTTACTAATGTTAACTAACCTCCCAGCACCAGCAACAACGATCTTTTGTTTAGGGAAATCAATCATTGGCCTTCCTTGCGCTCTGACTGCACCCAAAAGACCAGCAATTGCTACTCCTGCTGTTCCCTGTGTGTTTACATTTCCACAACTCAAGTCTAGAAACTATCAAATCACTCTGAACAAGAGAACACTATTAAGGGTTTTTTTTTTTTTTTTTTTTTTAAAAAACGGAACCCTATAAGTGACTGTTTAAGTTTTCACATTACCATGGTTTCTTATGGATCGAAATGCAACCAAAAACAAAAAAATATAGAGGTGTCAAAACTAGAGCTGGGGTGGCGCAAAGATCTATTTCTATTGAGAGAATCATAATTTGGCCACGGAAAACCATTTAATTAGAGAAATGGTATGGTGTAGCAAATCAAGTTGATTACCTGGACATCATCATTAAACATCCGGTAAGTAGTTCTGTAACGCTGCAATAACTTAAATGCCCACTTGCTTTGGAAATCTTCAAACTTCACAGATAGAAAGTATCATCTTAGTGAATGGAACGCTAGTGGTGCTCATAAGCTATTAGGGAAATTTATATACCTGCACAATGACATGAGGCCACCGAGTAAATACTGCCTCCATAAATTCATCGATGACAGCGAGATATTCATCACCTTCAAGACGATGTTCCTGCAATCCCAGATCTGGAGCAAAATCCAAATTTGTGTTCCCGTTAATAAACAGGGGAACACAGAATACTAGCGATGCTTATTGTTATTGATCATTGATTGCAAGAGGACACATACACATGGGGTCCTTGAGCAACTTCTCATTGTTTGTTCCAACGTCAATCATGACAGGAAGTACCTGTTCTTTCATTCAGCGCCCGATGAAAAACACAATACACTTCTTTTTTTTCTTAGCATATATATCTTTTTACGGTAGCCTTGTTCACGAGCATGAGACGGGTAAAGGTAAACCATTTAAGTCATCTGACATAGGTAAGGCAAGTTTAATTTTCAACCGAGGGAAAACTTTTTGATCCAGTTTTCTTTAATCGTACAAGTTAATCTTTGTAGCTAAGGTGAGTGCTAGTTTTACACAAAAGCATGGGAAAGTCGTCTGGATTTTAACCATACGAGCTAGAAGCACAGTAATCTCATTTTCTCATGATAACATATGCAGGTTTTTCCAAAAAAAAAAATGTACCCTTTGAGGATTTATTCCAGCCGCTGCCACGTATAAGTCAAGCTTCCCAATTGAGATTCCAATCCCCTGTACGCCAAGGTCTCCAAGACCCAATATTCTGCTTCCATCTGTAACAACAATCATATCCACCTGCGCATGAGAAACAAAAAGTATTGAGAAGGTGAAAAAAAGGGGACTGAGTTTTTTAATTACTGATCCGAATAAGAATAAGACAACCATTACATTGCAATGGATTGAAAATTAAAACTGCAATTACTCACTCCAACAATTTTGGAACAAGTTCAAACATACACATTCAACTACAACAAACACTCCAGACACTGAACAGAAAGATTCATGCATTTAAGTTTTAACTGTAATGCTGAAACAATAAATTCTGCATAGAAACGCTTAAATCTTATAAGTCATATGCTAGAATGCCACAGTACACACATATATTCCTACTGAGCTGATAAAGAGCCACGAATCACATAAAATTGGCAGGCAACATGATTCAAATTTCAAAAAGTACAAATAACGTATAAGAATAATGTAATATAAATTTTGATCACATAGTGGATTCATAGAGTCCAAGTTCTACCTGCTCGGCTGGCCAATTATAAACCATAGACATCATTTCTCCACGGTCCTCTGCACTGAAGTACATGCCCCGGGGCCTTCTAAACAAGCCACTGTAGTTTTGGCATACAAGACCCACTGTCGGCGTATAAACTATCGGAGCATATTCCTCAATGTTAGCGATCAAGACCTGTCAGATTTTTGGAGAGAATATAAGTTCCAAGATATGAAACAACCTAAACTAGCATAAACTGGAGAAAACTATGCATTATAGTATAAAACTACCAAGTTAGTGCCTTATCAAAGATATTTCTCTTAACTTACATTGTAATACATCGTCTCATTTCTGTCATGAAGGCGGTTAAGTATACGCCATTTTGCCAGAGCATACGGATCAGAAGGTCCATCTCTTGCTTGCACCTCAAGCCTCTTCAAATCGACCACTGTGTATTCATAAATTTCAAAACCAATATTCCTGAACCCACACGACAGAACTATACAAACATAAGAGCAACCTGAAACTAAGCAACCAGTGAGCCGAGGAGTGACTGATCCAGAAGATAGTCTCAAAGGCTGACCATACACAAACTCAATTCATTACGCTGACTATTCAGATCGCATAATTTGGACTGGCCAAATAGT
The DNA here is from genome assembly GCF_054948205.1 of Urtica dioica subsp. dioica. NCBI lineage: Eukaryota > Viridiplantae > Streptophyta > Magnoliopsida > Rosales > Urticaceae > Urtica > Urtica dioica. The sequence continues at coordinate 20,592,489 of NC_142762.1, read as the reverse complement.
TTCTAAGCCTGGACTAAGTACTATCCGTTAGTAGATCTATTCATCTAGTCGTTTTTCATGTACAATCGTTTTTTCACTGGCCACAACCTAGACTGTGATTCTCATCGCATTTAAGGGAGGTAAAACACAATTGTGGAAAGAGAGATCACAGAAATACATCGGAAACTTACTGAAGCGTTCGATTTGCTGATCCGTGGACATGACATTCGGCGGAAGAAGCCCGCGGAGATCGAGCCGATCCCGCTCCGTCATCGTGAAAGCCGTTCCCTAATCACCACCAAAACAAACAGAAACAGAAACTAAACTCAACACCAAAAAAAGCACGAAATAGGTCAATCGATTCTACAAAGGCGAGTTCACGGAGTGTGACCTTGTTGAACCAAGGGTCGTGAAGAATGTCGAGGCTTCGCTTGTGGACGATGGAGGGTCTGTGACCTTCGAGAGTGGTGAACGATCTGGTCTGGGACGTGAGAGGACAGACCAAGCTGCCGATCCTGGTCCTGAGGTGCTTGAGGAGAGAAGAAGATGCTCTGATCTGGCCATGGAGGTTTGACATTTCTTTCTTTCTTTCTTCTCTCACTACCGCCCGAGAAGGAGACGAAGAAAAAGAGTGAGAATAGTGAAACCAAGAAAATGATTGGTCGCGTATGTGCGTCTCAGTTTTATTATTTATATATTTACCCTCTCAATTGGGAAACTGATTCTGTCAAGTCAATGAATGTGGATGGACTCTTCTTTTTTTTTTTTCTCTTCTTTTCGTTAAAACATAATTCGAGTTCTCACTAGTTTTGTTTTGTTTTGTCATATGTCGGATTATCCAGTTCGGTTAAAGCCTTACCTTATTGGTTGCTACAATTAGATGCATACATCCATTAGTGGCAATCGTCTTGTTACACGTTGCTTACCCGATGCATTTTCTTTGCAGTTATATACTTGTTACGAGTAAAAGTAGTTGAAGAACTTCCCAGATACCAAAATAAATAATAATAATAATAATAATTCGATTACAAAATTGCTATTTAAACTTTGAATAAATCTCATTTTTATCCCATGGACTCGTACCTCAGTTACATTTCGCCTCTTATACTCGAAAATGTTACAAAACTCATCTCACAACTCAAACACGTGTTACAAGACCCCACTTCGGTCAATATTTGGACGTTAAGTTTAACTTTTTGATGACGTGACAATATTTAAAAGGGTATAAGAGTATTTTCTATTATTCTAAATACTTTTAATATTTAAATATTGTTATCAGATATATTAATTGTTATTAAATAATTAAATATTTCTTTTATTCTCTCTCTTTTCTCACTTCCCCGAAGCTCCCCACAGCCTGCGCAGCTCTCCGGCCTCGCTCCGATCTCCTTCGCGCGACCAGACCGTCTCGGACCCGGTCGCGACTTCGCGTCCCCTCGGCCGGCTCGCCATCACGCCATTGGATTCCTCGAGCTCGACCCTTCCTCTCTTCGGGGTTCCTCGCGCTCGGCTTTCTTCTTGCGGTCCACGCGACTGTAGGGTCTCGAAGTTCCCCTCTTTGCGTGACCCAGGTGTGGACGGGACTTCACCACTCGATCGGCCTTCTTCTTGCTTGGATCTGTGTTGCGTGGAGGGGCGGCGCTCGGAGACGTCTCTGTCTCTCGGACCGCGCGACGAGGATCGACGAGATCCGACTTTGGACGTCTCTCTTCGGGTCTGTGAAGCTTCCCGGGTTCGCGAAGCTCTCTCCAGCGGTCTTCGTGACCTATGCTTCCCGGATCTGCAAATGCGCTTGCCAATGGAACCTAATATTGGCATGCCTGGTTTTGATATTGCTATATTCTGTATTGAAATCCTGGGTTTGATTTTATAGGTCATTTCTTGGTTTAGTCTTATATATGAAGTGTGTTCTTATTTGGTTGGGTTACAGGGTTCAGGAGGATTGTTATTGTTTGGCATACCTGGGTTTGATAATAATGCTGTATTTTGATGGAAGGAAAAAACGTAGAGAAGAAAAGAAGAAGAAGAAAGGAAACAGAGAGAGAGAGAGAGAGAGAGAGAGAGAGAGATGTGAGAGAGAGAATAATATAAATATTTAATTATTTAATAACAATTAATATATCTTATAACAATATTTAAATATTAAAAGTATTTAGAATAATAGAAAATACTCTTATACCCTTTAAAATCTTGTCACGTCATCAAAAGTTAAACTTAACGTCCAAATACTGACGGAAGTGGGGCTTTGTAACACGTGTTTGAGTTGTGAGATGAGTTTTGCAACATTTTCGAGTCCATGGGGCGAAATATAATCGAGGTACGAGTCCATGGGGTAAAAATGGGATTTATTCTTAAACTTTAAAGTTTTTGGCAAAGGACCGAATAAGTGCCGGCTCCATTCTTTTCTCCCATGGGGTTCGTGTCGGCTAACATTAGACTTAAGAAGGAGGAGAAATAAGGATAAATTTCAAAGGACTAGATAGAATGAATTTGGCGTGACTAGAAAAGTGGAGAGTATGCATAGCCGGGACCAATGATTCAAATATCGTTATCGATCAAATATCGATAGTCCAATTTTATTGAGATTATATAGTTATTTGAAATACCGCTACCGACTTACCAATAATAACTTTACTGAGATATCGAATACCAATGGAGATATCGACGGATATTTTATAAAATATATAATAAAAAAATAATTATACACATATATCAAAATAATTGTATATATCGTAGCTTATCAGAAATCATAGCTCCCTCGTAACTTGATATTAGTTTAAGACAAGCTCGTTGGTCGTTCTCAAAGAAATGAGCATTAGTGTTGAAAAAATGTCAATTTTAGACCCCCTGTTTGGAATACGGATGAGATCAGAAAGACCATCATTAGGGCAAACGATGCCTTACCTTGTCTTTTAAAAAAGAAAACGAGTCCGATAATGAACCCGTCTCCTCTAAATCTTTAAGGATATTCGCTAGAGACTCCACCGTGGGCTCGCCTGTCCCGTGTCTCCTGGGGTTGTCGATATCAAGGGCCCGGGCTCCTCTAGCTTGTTGGAATTGATCTAGGGTTTAAGAAAAAGTTTAACGGTTCGTTAAGCGGCGGAATTTTAAAAATTTTCTTTTTCAAGTAAAACAATTTTTATTAACCTAGACAAAGTGCAAGCACATGTAAATAAAACTAATATGAGCATAATAAATTTACTAACCTCTTTAGAAACTTGAACATTGATGAGCCTTCGGAAGGTTGAAAACATTCGTCTCCCTCGCAGCACGTCTCTCTTTCTTTCCTCGGCAACTCGAGCAACCACGAAAGTTTCTATCACTAAATCACTCGAAATAAAAGGAATTAGTGTGTGGGCACTTTTAAACACTACGACTTAAGAACGAGTCTTGAAGTCGCAGAGCTAAACTCTAGGTCAAATGAGGACGTAGGTGCCAAAAACAATAAAACGAAATTGAATAGAGAGAGAGAGAGGATCGGCCAAGCTAGAGAGAGAAGCTCTCAAATCTCTAGAACTTGGGATGAATGAAATGTGAAGAATGGGGCTCCTATTTATAGGAGAGGTCTCACCTTCAATAAGGTAGTTTCCTCTTCTATAGAATATCACATATTCATGAGCAAATATTGCCTCCTTCCCACTTAAGTCACACGGCCAAGGCAGCCTTCTAGAAGGCTTGGATTTGTTTCCTTTTTTGTTCCTTGCCTTGCCTTTTGTCTACTTGGCCGATTCCCTTAAGCATCCTTATGCAAATTTGTTTCCTCTTTTTTTTTTGGCAAGTATCTTGATACATTTATGCACACAATATTCTCTCTTTCTCTTAGGTATTTGGGCGCCCAACATCATACTAGAAGGAGCTTCTAGAAGCTTCTTCATTTGTTCATGACAACATGAAAAAGGCCCATTAAGAATTTTCAATAAAATTCTTATGAAATGAAATTAATCCACAAGGCCCAATGATCAAGTCATGGCCGAGTGTTATTGAGTCATCAAATGACCTTGTCAAAAAATTTATTGACATTCATTTCATCCTATGTCTCAAAAGACAAAAATACCATTTTGACAATTTTCGTTCTTGTTTTGACTTAGCTTCCAGTTTAACTATTCCTACTCGATGTGATTCGTGACAGTGACCTCATGGATCCAAATGAACAAAGCTTGAGCTAAATACTTGGACTCAAAAGTTCACAAACCTTTTCCAAGTTTAGCTTAATGTCAACTGACTCCACTAAAGAATTGACACTGAAAATCTCTCGGTTCAAATGAATTTATTTTCTACTCAAGAATTCAACCTAATTGTAATGAGTGGATCCACAGAATATTATCAGTGTTTACCCTTCATGAATATCATCAGCTAGTCGAGATTTACAAAATTACCATTTTACCCTTCTAGCTGTTATTTCCTCAACTCCTTTGTCGCTTGTGAATAAGTTAGAAACAATGTATTGAGGAGGAGCTAACAAGTCACATTGTTTCATCCAAAAGAGTCAGGACTCAATTTGGACACTGGCCAGTTCATTTATTCACACTCCAAGGAACAAAGCATGAGGTGATATACATTGCATTTCAGCAATCTTGTACATGAATTCCATATCTATGAGATCTTCACAAAGTTACTCATGACATTCTCACAACTTAGTACTTCACCAATAGGCCTTGTTCGGAATCACATAGTGAGTCCGAACTCTGACTTTCTCAAATGAGAATACTAAGGTGTGAAATGACATGTCTCATTTCAGGATTAAGGTAAGCACAATGCAATTCATACGTAGTGACTTCGAGACATAAGAGGTTAAATGGTTTGTTCTTATCTTGTCTCTAGAAGTGCACTGGTCAATTCAGTACCTTCGGAAGATACCTAGAAGAACTATAGAGTCTCCAACTCTCAATGCCTCATAACCAGACATCATAGATTCTCCTAACAATCATACTGATGTCAATAGTCCTTTGACCCTTAGATTGCGAATGTATCGTTTTAAGCAAACTACGAAGAGTTTGTTCATGTAAATCTACATTTGTCTCTTTGTAAGTTGTTTAGTTTGTTTATGGACTAAAGACTAATGTTTTATCATAAAGCTTCAAACAGACACGGAAGAATGAATGAACGTTTCAACTTTTTATTAATGAATAAGCAATTACAAGCAAGAGTCTTCATGAGACTTTATTACATCAAATGTACAATATAAAGATTACAACTCTTCTTGTGGGCACCATTGACAACATAGCTTCCCAGTCCCCCTCATGATGCCACTGTGCCATTATCCTACATATGGAGACCTTATAGTGGAGAAGATCTTCGGCTTTGTACCGCGTCACTTCAATGGGCTCTTGGGGATTTCGAGACAGGAGGCGCCTCTCTATCGCATCACGGCTGTCGCCCCCATATTCGGGAACGGACGGATCGGTTCCGAGAACCACATCTTCCACGTCCTCTGCAAACGCTTCGGAGTTAGTGAGATCGAATCCAATCAAAAGGGTCAGAGTCAACAGAAAAGCCAATTTTAAGGCTAAAATCCTGGTTATTTTAGAAAAAATAAGTATCGCGATCGAATTTCTATCAATTCCTAGTTTTTTAAACGCCTGTTTTTCTTAAAAACGACGAAATTTTCTGCGAAATCTCATTTACTTATTGCAAAATTTTATAAAACTATAAGAGATATTATAGATATCGTACCGAGAGTGTGAAAAAAAAACTAGATCTCGCCTAGATATAGGTAGATATCAGCTAGATTTGAAACCTTGAGCCGGACATCATGGATGACGAAGTGTAGTGAGGATTGTTGTTTGTTATGGTGCAACGTACGTCATCGTCGGTGGGCTGCATCATAGTCAATGGCATAGCGGTAGGCTTACATGTTTTGTGGCCTCCGACGTCTTCGGTGGTGTTAGATTCGATGGTTTATGGTTGACCAAAGTTTTGGGTGACCATGGAAATGGGTCTTCGTCTATTACATTCTTCGTACAACGTTGTCATACGAGTGTCGACTTCCGATTTTTTGTTTATCAGCACTCTATATTGTCGATGTTTTCTGTTTGTTTTGTTTTGGATTGTGAATGGAGTAGTCGTTTTCCACTATCCCTTTATGGGAGTACTTTTTTTTATTTTTGTTTACACACATTAAACAACTATCTTCTTCGTAATCAATTGGACATCTCCATCACTTGCACTATCTTCAAAGAGCAATATAATTACTCAAATCTTAATGTGGCTATTGCTTTTTTCGTATGCCGAAATTTTGTACAAAATGAGCAAACACATGTACTTAGTGTTAGATATTATTATGCAGGCTGTTTCAACGAATTTTTAAATTTTGGAAAATTGTGTGAAATCGTGGTATTAGCTCGATATCGGACGATGAATGATGCTTTATTTCTCATGTCATTTTATTGTGCATAAATTGCGTTGTTTTGGAGGTGTCGTTGCCCATTATCTTCAATAATACGAAATTAATGAATTTTTATTTTTTTAACTCTTTTAATATTGTAGGTAATTCTTTAACCATAACATATATTTTTTTTTATCAAAATTTTCAATAGATTCGACGAACAGCCATAATTTCAGCGACACCACACTCTTTCGGCATTTCAAAATCCAAATTTAGAAGTTTTAGAGAGACTTGGTTATTTATAAATTAGTGTTTATTTGAAAACTCATTATCATTGATTGTTTTTTATTTTGAAACTTTGAAGAGATATAAATTATGAAGGTGAAATTTTAATCTTGTAGATTTTAAAGAGATTAATAAGTTGTAGTATATTTATTTCGAGAATGATTGGTTAAATTTGAGATGCAAATCAATTCTGGAAGCTCAGTTGTCAATAATATGACAAAATTCTACCAAAATTTTGGTCGAAAAATATTCAATTTCGAAATAACACTCTTATAATTCAGGATACAATATAACTCTAAAATTATTATTTGTGTGTTTAAAGTTTGAATTTAGAAATTTAAATCAACTAGGCCACTTCAAACGTAGAAATTTCGTTATAGCCAAAGTTTCAAATGTTTAGTCAAATAGCCATTTTTTCTGATCTTATAGTTTTTAATTGTGTAACATTCTCGAATATGCCCTTCCTCAAATAGAAATCGATTTTTTAAATAAAAAAATCAAACAAACATATTATTTTATTATTAATAAATATTAATTATTTTGTTTATGTTATCGGTCGTTCTCAGAAAACCCGAAACGTCAAGAAGGCCCACGCCACTCAAAGAACCGATGGTCAAGCCGTAGGTCCTAAAGAGTGGTAACCTTCCTCCAAGAGTCGATGGACGAGTCCTCGCGTTGAAACTACGCTACTCATCGAGTCGAGTCTTGCTCTTTGAGTCGTGTTTTGCGCCCACGTGTCGACTGACAAGTCCTCGTGTTGACCCCAATTCCTTGAGTAGAGTCTCTCTTATGTCGCGCGACTTACACGAAATCCCGAACTCCGAAAGCCCAATGGGCCGGGTCGCTGAAAACGGCTAAGGCCCATGCAAATGGCCTCAAAAGGAGCGAACGAGCCCGCTCCTTGGAAAAGAGCGTGTGTGCGCCGCGTCACGCGCGCCTGGAACCCGCGTCCCGCTCCTTGAGGTGCGTCCTTGGGGCCTCCTATGCCTCCTCATTAACTATAAATACCCCCTCTCATTGAGGGGGAGAGACACATTCATTCCTCTCAAAGATTACTCTCTCTCACAGTTCTTAACACTGCCTGAGACTTTCTGAGCACAATTTCCTCTGATTGAGCGCTTGATCTAGAGCGCAAGCTGATCCTAGGATTTTCTATAGAAAATCCCATACGCGTCCAACGCACAAGCCACGTCCACCATTTTCTACTGAAAATCCCCTACGCGTCCAACGCGCCCGAAATTCTCCACTGAGAATCTTCTACGTCTCCAAAAGAAAGAAAACACATATTCTCTCTCGGGTCGCTCGATCCTAGAGTCTTGAGACTTCACCGAGGACTCCTCCACGCTCCGTCTCCTTTGTCGAGCACACCCTCCAGTCTCTGCGCCTCATACAACGTTACATACGCCTTGATCTACGTTCTGACTTGATCTCGTAAGAAGCACAGTCACACCCTCCATTCACCCTTTTCTCTCCTCAGAGAACACCTCCGACTGGAGAAAACCTCAACTCGAGACTTTCGAGTTCACACATTTGGCTCGGGTGCGGCCACTTGGTCCGACCTTGGATCGAACTGTTGGAATTGATCTAGGGTTTAAGAAAAAGTTTAACGCTTCGGTAAGCGGCGGAATTTTAAAAAATTTCTTTTGACAAGTAAAACGATTTTACTAACCTAGACAAAGAGCAAGCACATGTAAATAAAAACTATTATGAGCGTTATAAATATACTAACCTTTTTAGAAGCTTGAACGTTGAGAAGCTTTTGGAAAGTTGCAGTGTTCGTCTCCCCTCGCAGCACGTCTCTCTTCTTTCCTTGGCAACACGAGCAACCACGATGGTTTCTATCACAAGAATCACTCGAGAGAAAAGGAATTAGTGAGTGGTCAATTTTAAACACTACGTCTCAAGAACAAGTCTCAAAGTCGAAGAGCTAAACTCGCTAGGTCAAATGAGGACCTAGGTGCCAAAACAAAAACGAAAAGAACTTAGAGAGAGAAGGAGAGAGGGGCGGCCAAGCTAGAGAGAGAAGCTCTCAGTCTCTAAAACTTGGGATGAATAAAATGAGAAGAATAAGGCCCATATTTATAGGAGAGGTCTCACATTCAATAGGGTATTTTCCACTTCTATAGAATATCACATATTCATGAGCCAATTTCCTCTTTTCCTTCATGAGTCACACGGCCAAGAGGAGGCTTCTAGAAGCCTTGGATTTGTTTCCTCTTTTGTTTAGCTTCTCCCTTTGACTCTACTTGGCCGAATTCCCTTATGCATCTAGATGCAAATTTGTTTCATCTTTTTCTTTTGGCAAGTATCTTCATACATTAATGCACAAAAAATCTATCTTTTCCTTTGGGTAGTGGGTGGCCAAAATCTTCTAGAAAGGCTTCTAAAATTTTCTTCACTTGTTCATGACAACATAAGAAAAGCCCATTAAGAGTTTTCAATAAAACTCTTATGAAATGAAGTTAATCCACAAGTCCCAATGAAACTAATCTTGGCCGAGTGGTTTTAAGTCATTAAATGACCTTGTCAAAAATTTATTGACATTCATTTCATCCTATGTCTCAAAAGACAAAAATACCCTTTTGACAATTTTCGTAAAACTTGTCTCGTTCTTGTTTTGACTTAGCTTCCAGTTTAACTATTCCTACTCGATGTGATTCGTGACAGTGACCTCATGGATCCAAATGAACAAAGCTTGAGCTAAATACTTGGACTCAAAAGTTCACAAACCTTTTCCAAGTTTAGCTTAATGTCAACTGACTCCACTAAAGAGTTGACACTGAAAATCTCTCGGTTCAAATGAATTTATTTTCTACTCAAGAATTCAACCTAATTGTAATGAGCGAATCCACAGAATATTATCAGTTTTTACCCTTCATGAATATCATCAGCTAGTCGGGATTTACGAAATTACCATTTTACCCTTCTAGCTGTTATTTCCTCAACTCATTTGTCGCTTGTGAATAAGTTAGAAACAATGTATTGACGAGGAGCTAACAAGTCACATTGTTTCATCCAAAAGAGTCAGGACTCAATTTGGACACTGGCCAGTTCATTTATTCACACTCCAAGGAACAAAGCATGAGGTGATATACATTGCATTTCAGCAATCTTGTACATGAATTCCATATCTATGAGATCTTCACAAAGTTACTCATGACATCTTCACAACTTAGTACTTCACCAATAGGTCCTATTCGGAATCACATAGTGAGTCCGAACTCTGACTTTCTCAAATGAGAATACGTAAGCTGTGAAATGGCATGTCTCGTTTCAGGATTAAGGTAAGCATGATGCAATTCATACGTAGTGACTTCGAGACATAAGAGGTTAAATGGTTTGTTCTTATCTTGTCTCTAGAAGTGCACTGGTCAATTCAGTACCTTCGGAAGATACCTAGAAGAAATATAGAGTCTCCAACTCTCAATGCCCCATAACCAGACATCATAGATTCTCCTAACAGTCGTACTGAGGTCAATAGTCCTTTGACCCTTAGATTGCGAATATATCGTTTTAAGCAAACTACGAAGAGTTTGTTCATGGAAATCTACATTTGTCTCTTCGTAAGTTGTTAAGTTTGTTTATGGACTAAAGACTAATGTTTTATCATAAAGCTTCAAACAGACGAGGAAGAATGAATGAACGTTTCAACTTTTTATTAATGAATAAGCAATTACAAGCAAGAGTCTTCGTGAGACTTTATTACATCAAATGTACAAAATAAAGACTACAACTCTTCTTGTGGGCACCATTGACAATAGTTTAAGCACCGTTACAACACACTAGCTGAGGTCACTATGATGGTTACAGTGAGACTTGATCTAAATCATGAAGTGTTCATGGACTTCTAGGTCTTGTTACTTAGTTCTTTGATTCATCACGTTAAATGCCAATTGAGGTTGCTTAGACATATGTTTTGGGAACTCGGGACTTGATCGTAGAAGGGAAGTGGTTTACTGATACGGAATCCAGTCTTCCTGAAAGAAGGTAAATGTTCTCTCACATAAGGGTTGATTTCAGAACCGATAGATTGCCGGCACTCTCGAAGTAAGTAACGTTCGAGAGAATCTTTCGCTGGGGAAGTAACAATGATCAGGGCTTATATGTATGAGAAATGTATAACGGAATAATTGACCTTTTCTCGATACGTGTTGAACCTGGAGGATCTTGATCACATACTGACTATAACAGTGGACACTCGTCACGATGAATAAATATAATTCTAGTATTAAAGGAGAGTTCAATCTTAGCTTACACGGTGGAGTATTGGCTAAGATTAGACGAATCGATCGAAAAAGAGAAAAGACTTTTTTTTCGTCTTTTTGATCGGATTTGTTAAGCTTCAAATACTAGGTCCATAGTCCCTGATTCGGCTTCGATAAAGACGAATATGAACTTTCTAATAACAATGTTTTTATTATAATCTCCCATGTTGTAATATGATTAGCAGCATACATTCGGAAATTTATTTATTTGTCGAATTAACTATTTATAGTGGAATTAATTATTTGTTGTTGGATCAAGTAAATAATTAATTGAATTTTGAATTGGTCCTTATGGGCATTGCAAATTTCGAAATTCCTTGGCCCATGGAGAAGCAATTAATTTGTCCATACCCACAGTGGGTATATTGGGAAAACGCCAAAAAACGAAATCATTTGCTCATGGGCACATGAAATTCGAAATACCCATAGTGTGTATATTGGGAAAACGCCCAATTTTTCTCTTTCATGATTTAAATAAAGAGAGAATAATATTTAAAAGAAAATAAGATATTTGCCTTTATTCTCTCTATATTTAAATTCCTAATATCTAGGAGATAATATTATATTTGATATTATTTCACTATTTAAAAGGGAATGAGATATTGCCTTTTTAAATATATTCCTTAGTTAAAGGAAGATATTATGGAATAATATATCCTAGATTATGATCTAATGGTTGAGAGAGAAAGTAGGAAATTAAATAAAGATCCAACGGTTGATCTTTAATTGGAGACTAGGGTTTCCTAAAACCTCTCCACTCCACTGCTATAAATATGGGTTCAAGGGAAGAGAAACTTTAACCTAATCACTCTAGAAATTTCGTTCCACCTCCTCTCTATGGAGGCCGGAATATTTTCTCTTTCCCTCTCCTCAGAATTCCGTGATTCCAATCCCATAAACACGGTGAGATCCGAAACATCATTGTTTCGAGATCGAAGTGAGATTCAGAAAGCTGCCCACTCAGTTGCCCTATTTGTCTCGAAGATTACGTTTCGGAAGACTACGGTGTCATCATCGACGACTCGAAGTTGATCTGGAAGTCCTTTTCATCGACGAACGTTCAAGAACGAAGACGGATCTGACAAGGCTTGAAGAATTCGGTTCGTGAGCCCAACCTGTAAGTCTCCTTGAACCTTTATTCTTATCGGTTTCTTGATTGCTTCTCCAACTTTATAGTACAAATTCGTAAAACTAGATCTTGTTTTAAATATAATCAATATTAATTAGCTTAGGATAGCGTAATTAATTCTTCCGCATGATTATATATAGGGGTTTAATTCCCAATAGAACAATGTATATATATATATATATATATATATATATATATTGTGATAGTAGTTATATATCAAGATTCTTTAATAAAAGAATGGTTTCTCTTGCGTTTGAAATTGTTGTTAGTTTCTGAGGATTAATTTCACAAATAACAATAATAATGCATGGGATCAGGGGCGTTCTTAGGCATTTCAATTTCTCCTAGAAAAATAAAAATGATTTTAATTGACTCCGCTGTTGTTGTTAATACGTTTTTTATATCAACATTCACGGGATACGTGTCGGGATGCAAGCTTGAGACGTGTCTCGATCTTGGGTTGCGAAGCGTCGAATCTACTATGATTCCGAATGGATTGCGACAGGTCGGGAATGGTGTTACGACCGTGGTGGAGACCTACGGGAACTCGACATGGGTGGTGTGTTTTGTCGTGCCCTTCTTTTCCCTTACGTGAAAGAGAAGATACAAATGGTGATATATTTTGGAATGTTTATCTTATTAAGTGAAACAAGAGAATTAGATTTCTCAAGTTCTTGGATGCCTTTTGAGAAGGAATGTAATTTGGCGTAATTTTAACCTTTGTTTGTGAACTAAATATGAGAGAGAGAGAGAGAGAGAGACAATATTTCTTCTTCAATTCTAGAGAGAAAGGAAGTAGATCATTTCTCTTTGTGTTTTGAGGTGAGATAGTTTGTCTCGATTATGAGAGAGAGAGAGAATGTGTTCTCTTTTAACTCTAGAGAGAATTTTAGAGAGAGAAGTTGTAGTATTTTTTTCTTGGTAGAGACTGACCTTCTTTTAATTGTCAACAATGAAGGGAGATTTATAGGATTTTGAGTGTGTAAAGTCTTGGACACTTGGTCGGAGAGATTCTCCGGTTTGGGGGATTTTGGCGGGGGGATCCTCTGTTTTGTGGGTTTTACCAGAGGGATCCTCCGGTTTCGGTTTTGTGGGTTCTACCGGAGGGGTCCTCTGGTTTAGGACTTTTGGCGAAGGGATTCTCTTGTTTTGGGAGTCTTGGCGGATGGGTCCTCTGGTTTTGTGGGTTCTAGCCGAGGAATCCTATGGTTTTGTGAGTCCTAGTGGAGAGATCTTCTGGTTTTGGACAAACCAATGGAGAGATACTCTAGTTTCGAGACCTTTGGCAGAAAGATCCTTCGTTTTTAGGAGTCTTGGTGGATGGATCCTTTGGCCTCGATGTTTCGACGGAAGGATCTTCCAGTTTTATGTCGTTTTTTACTCTTGGGGTCTTTTTTTACTTCATAAAAAGATGGCATAACAATAACCCCCCCCCCCCCCCCCAGTTTTTAGTGCGACTTGTCGTGCGAGAAATTAATCTTCGAATGACCCTTTTCTTTCTCTTTTACGTCAGTGACCTCAGTGTGTGCTTGTCTAGACCGCGAAGGGTCGACTTTGAGCTTTTCATTGATTTCGGAGCAACATGGGTATATGCCAAACCACAGGGTCAGGATTTTCGGAGCCACATGGGCCTTAAGCAACTCGGTAACGGGGATCAAGCGACTGTAAACCATGGGTGTCAAGATTTTCAGAGCCACAGAGCTTTAAGTGACACGATCATGGGGATTTCGTTTAGCAAGGTCGCTCTTTAGAGGTGTGGGATCTGTAAACTTGTCGCGAGCTAACGAAAGATCCTTTCAGGAGGGGCGTTTAGCGAGGTGATGTTTGAGTGGTCTCAAAAAATTTATACCAACAAATGCTTCGAGCCGGTATGAGATAATCCGGAGGGGTCGCCAGAAGCCTTTTTCCTTTTCCAATCGTTGGACTCGTCGTCCTCCCTTTGGAGATTTCCTTGTTCCTTGTCCATCTGATCTAGAAAAACTCTTTCCGAGTGATGTATTTTCCAGTCCGAACCGTGAGCTCGGTCATTGTCTTTGGCTCTTTCTTGATCAAGGAGTTAAGGAAGTCACAGAGTAGGAGTCCATCAAGAATGATCGAGATGACGTCGCCGTCTTCAAACTTGCCAATTTTGTTCGACTCCTAAGTGAAACGCGACAAGTATTCACATATAGGTTCGTTTCTCCTCTGCCTGACTGTCTGGAGTGGCGTTTTCCCAGCTTCCTCTCTCTAGAGCCGCTGAAGTGGGCGAGGAAGTTCTGCTGCAGCTCCTCGAAAGATCGAATGGTCCTAGGCATTAGCTTGAGGAACCATTGATATGCGGGGCCACTAAGAGTGAGTCAGAACGCCTGACACATGATCACTGGTGAGTGTCTCGCCACTCTCATCCACATCTGGTACTATTGGATGTGGTAGATGAGGTTGGTCTTTCCATCATAATGAGGGATCCATGGCAGAAGGAAGTAGCGTGCGAAATCTTCTTCGAGTATATTCGCGGTGAATGGTGATGCATCATCTTCCATCATGTTGCGGACGTCGATCGTCAAGGTTTGGGCCGTTCTGATGCTTCGCTTTTCATCCCTCAACTCTTGGAAGAGGGTCATCACATATGTGTTGTCAGTGGGGGTTGCTGCGGGGGTAAGTCTTGTCGTCTGTCCTCTCTCGTTAGATGCTTGGTCAAGAGGAGAGATGTGTGGTGGAGTCGGGTCGTCCGGGGTTGGTCTTGTTTCCGCTCGGGGGTTCGTTGGTTCAAGAGGGGGTGGATTCCGTGGAATCTCCCATTGGGCATTGAGTCGTTGCCTTCGATCCTCGTCATGGCGGGGCATGGGTCTCGGGTTGTGGATGCGTCTCGGTGGAGAAAACCTTTGAGTGTCACTGTTATCCGTCATGTCCTCTATATGGTCTCGGCGATCAAAGGCGAACAGGCGTGACTCCTCAGAGAAGGAGCGAGAGCTCCGTGACGCGGCCGGGTGGTTTCGTGGCCTTGGCTCAACCATTTTTTGGTGAGCCTCACGGCGTCGGTGATGTTCACGAACTCCTCGTGCCCCTTCGAGGTGGTTGTGGCCGATGTCTCGAATGCTCGGATCGGGGTCGTCGTCGCTTTTCTCTTGAAGGGACTCGGGTGCTTCTCCTTCAAGATTCGTTGGGGCCTTGCTCCGACTCTTCAATTTTGGGTCCCAACGGGATGTACTCCGGTGCATCTTTATCATTAAAGAAGTCATCGATGAGGCCGCCTTGCCCTCCGAGTCTCCCGACAACGTTGGCGAGATGGAATATATTTGTCTTGATTCGCTCCATTCGTGCATCTCAGTCGCCTTGAACGGGTGCGGGGAGAGCATCATCTCGATGGTCATCGTTCTCTTGGGCTTGGCAGGATCGGGCTCAAGTTTTGAATGCGACGCTTTCCGTAGGAGGGGCGCCACCCTCGGAGATGACTAGATGGCTATCCATTTGTTGTCGGTGAGTCTTGTGGTATTCCGCGGATGAGTCTTCCCGTTTTGATGCTTTAGTGGGGTAGTCCTCCAGTCTTGAGTCTTTTGCTGGAGGAGCTTCCGGTTTTGATGCTTCAGCAGAGTAGTCCTCTGGTCTTGAGACTTTTGTCGGAGGAGTCTTCCGGTTTTTATGCTTCAGCGGAGTAGTCCTCCGGTCTTGAGACTTTTGCCGGAGGAGTCTTCCGGTTTTGAAAAGAGAAAGTTTGCCGGTGGGATATCGTGGTTGTTCTTCGAGTACCCCTCCTTCTAGCGTCAACATGTTAATGCGTTTTTTAGATCAACATTCACGGGACACGTGTCGGGGTGCGAGCTTGAGACGTGTCTCGATCTTGGGTTGCGAAGCGTCAAATATCCTATGGTTCCGAATGGATTGTGACAGATCAGTGATGGTGTTACGACTGTGATGAAGACCTTCGGGAACTCGACGTGGGTGGTGTGTTTCGTCGTGCCCTTCATTTCCCTTTGCTGAAAGAGAAGATACAAATGGTTATATATTTTGCAATGTTCCTCTTATTAAGTGAAGAACACGAGAATTAGATTTCTCAAGTTCTTGGACACTTTTTGGGATGGAATGTAATTTGGCATAATTTTAGCCTTTTTGTTTATGAACTAAATATGAGAGAGAGAATATTTCTTCTTCAATTTTAGAGAGAAATAAAGTAGATAAGTGAGATAGTTTGTCTCGATTATGAGAGAGAGAGAGAGAGAGAGAGAGAGTTCTCTTTTAACTCTAGAGATAATTTTAGAGAGAGAAGTTGTAGTCTTTTTTTCTTGGTAGAGAATGACCATCTTTTATTTGGGAAAAATGAGGGGATATTTATGAGATTTTGAGTGTGCAAAGTCTTGGACACTTGGTCGGAGGGATTCTCCGGTTTCGGGGATTTTGACGGAGGGATCCTCTGGTTTTGTGGGTTTTACCAGAGGGATCCTCCGGTTTCGGTTTTGTGGGTTCTACCGGAGGGGTCCTCTGGTTTAGGACTTTTGGTGAAGGGATTCTCTTATTTTGGGAGTCTTGGCGGATGGGTCCTCTGGTTTTATGGGTTCTAGCGGAGGAATCCTCTGGTTTTGTGAGTCTTGGTAGATAGATCTTCTGGTTTTGGACAAGCCAGCGGAGAGATACTTTGGTTTCGAGACCTTTGGCAGAGGGATCCTCCAGTTTTGGGAGTCTTGGCGGAGGGATCCTTTGGTCTCGATGTTTCGGCGGAAAGATCTACCAATTTTATGTCTTTTTTGCTCTCGGGGTGTTGTTTTTACTTCGTGAAAAAGGCGGCATAAGAGTTGTTATCCCCATTTTTGTTTCAAAGCAATGCACCATCTTTGAATACTATACTGAGTAAGTAAACCGGTTACTATATTTTTTTTAACCGAAAAGAACCGGTTACTATAATGTGATAGATTGAGATAGCAGAGGTACAACGAGGAAGGATTGGAGATTGGAGTAGCTTTTTTTTCTTTTTGCTCTGCTTTTGCCTTTTTTTTATCCATTATATGTTAACGTCTATTTACGACTATTAACTATCATCAATCAATTTTTTTTTGTTTTATGTTCGTAATGCACAGTTACGTTGAGTACTTGTTAATCACTATTAATCATTTTTTTGTTCATGAATTTTAGCATAATAAGGTCAATTAACTTGAAATTCAATGTAAGCAATTGAAGTGAGAAAAAGAGCTTTGGTTGTGAAGCAACAAGAGGACAAAAAAAACAAAGCATCCTGAATTATAATAGATGATGATGAATTACAAGATTGAAAACATTGAAGATGAAAATCTGGATTGAAAAAATAACATATAATTATTGGGTTAAAAATTGTAAATAGTAGTTAATAAACATGATAATTTGGTTAATATATGTTAATATAAGTTAATAGCGTTTCCGAACAAGATATTTATGAAACTAAAGAAAAAAAAAACATGAAAAGTTAGAGCAATTTGAAATAAAAATTAAAAGAATAATCAACGTAAATAATGGTAGTTATTGCGAGGTTAACGTTCATTCTCTTCATTTATGGGATTAATATTAGTGGTAGTTAATTGATTTAATTTATGTAATAAAACTGAGGCATGTGGGTTGGAAAAACAAACTGGGGATGAGTCATTTTGGCATTGTAAATAAAATCTCGTGTTATTCACTTAAAATTTATCAAAAGCTAGATATATGGTAAAAAAAAAATCATGTGGCTATATATCTAGATAGCCCATAAAAAAACGGTTGTTAGCAGTCAAATGGCTACCTTCAATTAAAATTATAGCATAATTATTCGAATATTAAAAAATAGCTCAACTCATATCTACGTTTCTATAACATGGTGCATGTATCTTGCTTAAGTTTGAACTACTTTCTTAATTTTTTAGAAATTTCGCATAGAATTTTAACGTAGAGGGTTTAAATGGGCAATATGCCTAATTATCCTATATTAAAACTACACTGATACATATTAAGAAAAATGGATATTGCACCAAAATTACCACTTGGATGCCACATACGAAAAATCAACCAAAAATAAAAATTTGGTAGATCTCTTACTATTTGAATGTAAAAAGACTGTAATACTCTTAATGAAATCTATCACGAAATTCTCTAATTTCGTGACACATCTGTAACGAAATTCTCCAATTTTGTGACACATATACCATGAAATAGAAGATAAATTTTCTATTTCGTGACACATCTGTCATATGATCTTCTATTTCGTGACATATTTGTCACGGAATTCTCTTACATAAAAAGAATAATTACACAATTAGTGAAAATATAAATATTATAAATAACGGTGAAAAAATTCCAAGTCCCAACAATTACACAAAATGATCCTTTTTTTTTTGTTGAGAAAACTGGGAGATTTCATTCAAACCAAATTTAATGACATAACCAATTATACAAAACTCCCGCTTTGTTTCTACATTATGGTTACTGACTTGATTGCAATCAAATTTTGAGGCGATCTATCTACACAATTTAAAAGCCTGAGCGGGAATTGAGCTAAACATTAATTCAAATAAGAATTAATTACAAATTTAGCCCCTCAACTTTGTTACTTGTAACGAGTTGGTCCTCAAACTAAATAATCTGCAGCGTTGCTCCCTCGTCATTGTTACTGATTCACTTTAACCCCTTCTGTTAACATTGTCGTCAATTTAAGCGGTCGTAAAAGCCACGTGGTCTAAGACACAGCCAGGGCTTTATGTAGAGTACAGTAAAGTACAATGAATTCTTGTTCTCTTCAGATCTGCAACCCTGTTTGGGTGTGATATTCCATTGAGCCGAGGATAAAGATCGAGTCTTTGAACGAATGGGACAATGAATTCTTCGTGTTTTGGGTTCTAGAGGGACTGAAGGTTCAGGGTACAGAGATGTGTGTCCTTGTTTTCATGGTTGCTCTGTACTTCTGTGTAAATGTGGAAGCTCAGGTCAAACCCATCTTCATAAACTGTCGCCGAGTCGATCGGAGACCACCCTCTCGCGGAGATCTACAGCACCGCCCGGGTCTTCGCCGGAGCGGATGCCCTGAACTACACCATCCGAGGGCTGCCGAAGGGGACCTACGTCGTGAGGTTCCACTTCTGCGCCGCCCCAATCGCCGACCGCGACGCCAACGGCTCCTCCTTCGCCGTCGCCGCCAACGGCCTCCGGTTGGCCTCCAAGCTCGACGTCCCAGGCGAGATCGCGCACCGAAACTCCTCCGTGCCGGTGGTCGTGAAGGAGTACTTCATCCCCGTCGGGTCGGGGACCCTCGTGGTGGAGTTCGCCGCCAATGGAGAGTCTCTAGGGTTCGTGAGCGCCGTCGAGATCCTCCCGGCGCCGAACGGCCTGCTCCCGGACTCCGCCGGAAAGGTGGACGGGTCTATATCGAGCCTGGGCTTCCCGCGGCGCGCGGCGGAGACGATGTACCGGCTGAACGTCGGCGGCGCGGCGATTCCGGCGGCGGCGGACCCGGTGATGTGGCGGGCGTGGGAGGTGGACTCCGGGTATATGACCACCGCCAACGCCGGGTCTGAGATCAGAAACGCCTCGGAGATCATCGTCTCGAACGAGACCGCGGCGGCTCCGCCGGTGGAGGTGTATGAGACGACGCGGTCGATGTCGAACGTCCAGTCACTGGAAAAGAAGTTCAACATTGACGAAAATGAATCAGTAAGCGGTCGTGAAAGCCACGTGGTCTAAGACCGCTTAAATTGATGAAAATGTTAACAGAAGGGGCTAAAGTGAATCAGTAACAATGACGAGAGACAACGCTGCAGATTATTTAGTTTGAGGACCAACTCGTTACAAGTAACAAAGTTAAGGGGCTAAATTTGTAATTAATTCTTCAAATAATCTATTTTGGATATCAATGGAAGGATTTCAGTAATTTCACTTGAAGCCTGTTCATTAACCAAAAACATACTGCTGTCCCATTCCATTTATGCATATATCAGTCACAAAGTTCAATCAACTTGCATATATATATGAGACGCTAAGTGACTGATAGAATATTCAGCAATAAATAATTAAAAATCTGTTTGTTGTTTCAGTGGTTGACGACCTATTAGATGAAGTTTTTGCTGTCCATGGATGTTTGTATTTATTTACTTCATTTGCTCTCAGTTTCAAACTAAGAGGAAAAAAACTTATGCGCTATGAGGAAATAAAACAGATTATTGCTCTATTTGCTGTAGGGTATTGGAATTTATTCGTCTTATTTATTATCGATCCCTTTAAGACTCAAATCATTTACAATCCACAGCAATATTCACTTTCTGTATGGGCACCCCAAAAACGAGAAGGTCTGCATAAGAAATATAACTGGAATTTAAAAAGAGGAAAGAAATCAAAGTTCGAAACTTCGATACCGGAAACAAAAGATTCACTAAATCCATCGGACAAAAAAAGGGTAAATCAACCTGGCGAATTAAGTAATGCTAAAGAGCAAAGAAAAAAAAGGTGTTTTTTTTTTATTTACTTTGTAGGCGTTTGGTTTTAACTTTTCTTCTCGGAGATTTCATATGCTTGATAAACAGAGAGAGATTTTAAAGAGAGAGAGAGAGAGAGATGGAGCGAGTTGAATGATGATCAGAGAGCCAGAAAAAACAAAGGAAGAAAAAAAAATGGAAAAAATGAAAACAATAGGCAAAATGAGTTAAAGGGTATTTGGATAAAAAAAAAATGTTTCTATCAACTTGATTTAGTGATAGATCTCTCAAATTTGGATTTTTAGTTGAATTTTTATAAGTGACAACCAACTAGTAATATTAGCGTCAATATCCCTAAAAGAAACATTGAAAAGGAGGCATTTCGCTCTCTTCTCTCGAAATTCTTGTCTTCATCCCTCGTGCTTATAAGTAGAAAAAAAAAATGAGAAAATGGTTCCCATGTATTTTCCTTGCAACACAAAACTTCACATTGTTAACATTGAAAAGAAAAAAATGGTAGACTATTTCACGAATCAAGGACTCATAGTCCAAGTCCTATAAAGAATAATGAGCAAAGACAAATTTAGAAGAAAACACTAAGACAAATTGAGTCTTTAGCTTTTGACAGTTTTTGAATGTGAATAATCGCACCCAAAGGGGTCACCGAGCTTCACCTAGATTGAGTCAGCTTAAGTGGTATTTTTAACTTTTGGATACGACAAAGCTGCATCCAAAAGTCTAAAAATGTCCTAGTGAAGAACGGAACAAAAAAAAACTGGGCGATCAACAACAGCCTAACAAAAGTTAAAGACTGTCCAACTTCCGTCAACCCATCCTTCATCGCTGCAACAAATATAAACATCGGAGAGAAACCTCATATATCCACCATGAATAAGAAATGAACGAATAATCAAGGGGACAAACAAACTCACTTCTTCCCATGAACGATCACTAGAATCAATGGAAACTTCACACAGACCTACGACGTTGAGATCCTCCAACACTTTCAAAACACAAAATCGACATTGTCAAACTTATTACAGCACTGAGAAAAATTAAAGCCAAATCTCCTAGTAAAAAAAAAAGCCAACTCACAAGAGTCTGTAAAAATATATATATTAATGCCTGCAAATTTATAAACTATTACAGGTCTTGGCCACTGTTCTAGTAAAAAAGGGAAAAAAAAAACATTTTGATTTTATCTTTTAGAGATTAGTCGAGATTGATTAGGGTTGATTCTGAGTTTAGTTTGGCTTCTTTGTTGCATGTAATCGATTATAAGAATACTCATGTATACATACTTATTTGTTTAAGTTAATACGCTGATATTTAAGGATTTTAAAACTACCCCTGAATTGAGTAGTGCATTTGTATGTAAAGAGACTTGTTTCACTCATCGTTATTTGTTTTAGAGTCTGATGCAGTAAAGATCTTGGCACTCTGTCGGCGAAGAAACACGGCGGGATTGTTAGCTCCGTTCATGGATACGCATAGTGGGATATTGATCAACCTCAAAGATTTATTTTATGTTGTTTGTAGTTGATGAGTTTAGCTAATTGACGTTTCCAGCCTATGCAGCTTATAGTCACAACTATGGAAGATCAAGAAGGATGAGCTCACTCTTCTACTCATTTAAAGGATTTTCATTGCAATTATGCAACTTCATACAGATCCCGTGTTTTTTGTTCTTTCCCTTGAGTTTGAGCTACAATTTTATCATCAGGTAGGTAAGCCATTTGAGTAGATAACAACCATGAAAGATGAAATTGATACCATGCATCTGAACCATACTTGGCACTTGTAACTTCCTCTCCCTCTTCCTCGTGACAAAAGACCTATTGGTTGTAGATGAGTTATTAAGAACAATTTTAACTTTTATGAAAGCTTGGTAAGTCACAAAGCTCGTTTAGTGGCATATGGTTGTTTAGTGGAAAAAGGCTATTACAAGCAAGAGGAGATTGATTTTATGGATATATTTTCAGTGATCACCAGTGACAAAATTAGTAACTGTAAAACTCTTGCTAGCTTTAGATGTCTCTAAGAATTGGAGGTTTGTTAAGCTTGATGTTAATAATATCTTCTTTAGTGGGAATTTCTTTGAGGAAGTTTACATGGACTTACCACCTAGATATCAGCCTCATTGTGAGATTCAACTGTCTACATCAACTAGAGACTAGTGTGCAAGCGATCTATAAGTCCACCTATAGAATTAAGCAGGCTTCTAGACAATAAAATTTGAGATTAGAGAGGTTGTTGTCCAATTTGGCTTCACTCAATCTAAAGCCATATATTCTTTGTTCACTAAGGGGATCACAATCATCATGTTGTTGCAGTATTGTTATAGTTGATGGCATCATAGTGGCATGTCCTAATTCTTTTGTGATTGCCAAAGTGAAGAAGTTTATAGAGTCTCATTTTAAACTCAAAGATATAGGAGATTTGAAGTTTTTCTTTTGCATAGAAATTGCAAGATCCTCATATGGATTTGTTGTCTTTAAAACAATATATGCTCTATAATTTATTGAAGACTTTGACTTCTAAAGTCTAAAGCCCGCTCTTACTCCCATGGATCCCAAGCAAGTTCTATATGCAGTAGATGGAGAGTTGTTATCTTATTCAACTCATTAGAACTTATTATAGACAACTAATTGATAAGTTGATGTACTTGACCATTCCAAGATCAGACATCACATTTAGTGTGAATTCTTTGAGTCAATTTTTGTCAGCACCACGAACACCTCACCTATAAGTAGCACATCATCTCCTTCGATTTAGCAAATGACAACCTAGACTTGAACTTTTCTTCTCAGCAACTTCATCAACTTACATTCGAGCAATCTCTAATGCAGATTGAGGCACATGTCTAAAGACCATGAGTTTATTCAAGGGCATATGCGTGTTCATTGGTGACTATGTGGTGACATGTAAGTAAAATAAGCAAACTACCAATTCAAGGTCATCAAAAAATGTCGAGTACATGGCTTTTGCAACTACTACCAATAAAGTAATCTAGATCCATCAGCCACTACAAGTTTTTTGCATTAACTCATATGCTGCGATAGTGCTCCATTATAACAACCAAGTGGTAGTTCATATAGCTTCAAATTAATCATTTCATGAAAGAACAAAGCACATAGAGATTGATTGTTACTTTGTTCAGGATAAGCTTAAGTCGGGAGTATCAAGTTTTTAAGTAGGGAGTATCAAGTTTTTACCGATCAAAACTCAGTATCAACTGGCCGACATTTGCACCAAGTCACTCGCCTCTTTAGAACTCGTTATTATCCAAGATAACCGTAAATGAAAATTTTCATCCACCTTGATGGAAAGTGTTACGATCAACGTTAGAGCGTTGATGTTTGTCGTTTGTAGTTGATGAGTTTAGATTGCCGTTTTTAGTCCTTGTATCGTGGTTGCCATTTATACTCATTCTTTTCATCTTTCGTTATTTTATGTAAATTTCAGCTTAGTTTGTTAACTAAACTATATCACCTTTGAAAATCTGTTATGTTAGTGAGTTAGTTAACTTGATAATGAGAATCACTAATTCCTGCCTTGGTAGCATCCCGATTTCAACGAGAGAGAAGGGTGGAGAGTGAGAGCGTACTTGAGAAAATACAAGGGACTTTAAGGGGTATTCTACTGACTTACCACAATCAATAGTCATAAAAATGATTTTTTTTTATCATGGTAGAGTGAGTATAGATTACTCGTGATTTTTTTTATTAGGATGTTTTAGCTATATAGCCATTTGACTTATAACATTTTGTATATAATAGTCAACTTTTTGTAAATTTTCTGTAAACAACCACCTCAACTTATTTACGGTACTAAAAAAGACAAAAAAAAGGTAATTTAGCAAAATAGCCAACTTAAACGTTGAGAATTGCTAAATAGCCAATGTTTGGTAAATAGTAGGTAAATAGCCATTTTTATATATTTACAAACGTAAATATCAAGTAAATAGCCACTCCCATATTAAGCCACGTCATCATATATGGCTATTTACTTAATATTTACCAAACATTGGCTATTTAGCAATATCAAACGTTTAAATTGGCTATTTTTCTAATTTTTTTGAAAAAAGAAACCAAAAATAGGCGGGAATGTTTTTGAGTATTTTTGTTTTTTTGAGTGCCGTAAATAAGTTGAGGTGACTATTTACAAAAGTTGGTTATCTAGCAATTCTTAGACTTTCGATGGCTTCTTTGACTAATTTTTTGCTTTTATAATTATGGTAGGGCGAGTATATTACTCGTAATTTTCTTTTATTATTATTATGGTAGAGTGAGTATAAATTACTTGTACTTATGTCCCTTTCCTATAGAAAATACATGTTATGTATGGATCATTTAATTCCACGAAAGAGATGTGGAATACAACAAATGGCCATGCCTAAAACATCTTCAGACTTTGTGCTACATTTTTCTTTTTTCTTTTTTCCTTTTCAGTTGTAGATTTATATAGTGAGGTCATTTTCTTGTGATATAATTTATGAAGCATATTATAAACAAAAAATTAGGTACGTAAGTCACCTAAACTATATAAATTGTAAATTAGCCAATTTTTGGTAAATACGTTGTAAATAGCCAACTTGCATACGTGGCAGTCTATTAACTATTTTTTTTACATGTTTGGTTGGATTAAATAAGTCTTTTACTAATCTGTTAATAAGTTAACTTGGTTATTTACAAGAAATTAACGAAAATGTGGGCTATATCCCAATTCACTATAACCGTGTGACTATATAACTTAATAACCATATTATAAATATAATTATATTTATAAATAATCGTAAATGCTAGAATAATTAAAACTAAAAATGAAATGATTCAAACCAAGTTCGCATTCAGATTGGGATGTTGAAATTTGAACTTTTAATTATGTAGCTCCCAGTTCGTATTAAAAAAAAAAGTCAAAACAATATCTTTAATTTATCATAGCCAATTAGGAATCCGGTCTAGAAATATTTATCAATAACTTTTTTTTTAGGTACTTCAAGTTTTATTTTATTTAAAAAACAGACAATCAAATTCACAGTAAATTAATTTGCTAAATAGTAAATTTAATTGACTTTTTAGTTAATTAGTTTATTACGGACCTGATGAAATATATATATTTAATAAAATAAAACTTTGGCTAAATTTTTAAAAGAGTCAGAGATATAATTAGTTGCAACAAATTCTTGTTTAATTTATATATTTAATAATCATATAAGAACCTTTATGCAATAAACTCAAAATTACAATATATCCATTCTGAAATGTCAAACAAACAAACAAACTAGAAGTTAATTTTTAAAATAGTTATTCAACTATGATATATTAAAAAAATATAAAAATAGCGTAGTTCAACATAAACATTACCATCGGATTCTTTCTTATATTAAAAAACAAATAGTTCCGGATTAATTTATTACCAAGCACATTAGAGAAACGTCATTTTAGGAAGAATATCCTTTTATATATTTATTTATCAGAAAAACAAATAGCAAGATTAGTGCTGAGTAAGAGACTATCTTAAAACAAAACCGATTGTCAATCAAATGATTATAACTCAACTAAGGATTTCAAAGTCAACACTTACAAAAAAAAAAAAAAAAAAAACCACAATCTTTTTTATCTCTGAAAATAACCCAAGTAGTAGGTAATAAAAAAAAAATAAAACCCCAGAGATATTTTTAATTTTATTCTCCGAGTATCTTTTCCTTGTTATTTGGTAAGCTATAAAATGCGGGATATCATCATTATCCCTGAAGGCAAGTAAATGACCCCGAACAAGCTAACACACACACCACCACCACCACACCCACTTCTTCAATTTTTGACTCTCTCCTCTTTATTGCTCTCTCTCTCTCTCTCTCTCTCTCTCAACTTATTAAAACAAAGATAAAAAAAATTGCCCATTAGGCTCGCGCATGCGCTAACTCTCACTCCCACCCACTTTCTCTCTCTCTCTCTCTAACAACAACAACCCACAACTCAAAACAGAGTTACCGGAATCAGAGAGCAGAAAATGCGAAATTGACGATGAGGTGTAAGAAGCACGTGTCCGACCAGAGCAGCGACGTGGGAGTTTGCTCGTCCTGCCTCCGCGAGCGCCTCTTCGCTCTCATCGCCCAACAGGCCCAAGCCCAACACGCCCACGCCCAAATCTCCGACCATCCACCGCCGCTCGCCTTCCCTCGCTCCGTCTCTCCCTACGTCTCGCGAAGGAAATCGGACGCCTCCTCCGCCACGTGGACCCATCCCCCGCCGCACGATCACCGCCACCACCACCGCCTCAGATTCTACAGCACGCCTCAGGTGGGGCCCACGTTCTACGACTCTTCCGCCTCCGTCGCCGATCCCGATCCCTACCCAAACAAGGCCAAGAAGAAGAAGAGCAGGTTCTCTCTCATCACCAACCTCTTCCGCTCCAGATCCGACAAGTTCGAAATCCACGCCCGCCACGTGCCTCCCTCCTGGTTCTCCGCGATCTTCACCGGCAACGGGACCAGATCGTCCGACTATTGCTCCTCCGCCGCCACCACCACGGGGGGGTTCCGGACTAGGAGGCCACCGACGGATCGAGGAATGTCGCCGGATTTCGACTACGCCTGCGACGAGCTCGACGGCGATCGCTCGCCTTCCGGGAGTGGAGACACCACGGAGACGTCGCCGTCGTGGAAGAGAACTCCCGCGGTGCCTCCTCCGTCGGCTCGGCGGTCGAAGCCGGGGATGAGCCGGAACGTCGGTGGTCTCGCGTTCTGCCTCAGTCCGCTGGTTCGCGCTAGCCCTAATCGGCACTGGACTAGCCAGAAAGGGATGCCGCCGGAGATCGGGAACTCCGGCGAAGCGGCTAGGCTCCCGACGAAGCCACACCTCTCGAACGCGGCGTCGTTTTGCAAGAATCGTTCGAGGAAGCTCGTGGATTTTGGGCGGTCGACTCAGAACCGGTAATCCACTCGACCGTTGACCATTTGATAACGGCGATGATTGACGACTCTTTGTTATTACGGTTCTGCCCCTTTCTTTCTTGTTAATTATTTTTCGTTTTCTTTTTCTTTTTCCCCTTACAATATTATACTCCAAAATTCATTTCGAAAAAGAAAGGAAAGGAGAAAGAAACGAACCGTTGATGTTGTTGCTTTTGTTTCTGTATACCAAATGTTCCTTATAGTGAAAAAAAAAAACAGAATAGGTTGAAATTTTTTTATTGTAAACATGTCAGTCGGATAATTTAATACAGCGAGTTATTTCTGAAACCCGTCGTCCTCATGTTCGTCTCATCCAACTTATTCATATCTAATTTGTCTTTTTACACTTTATTATTATTTTTCAAGTTTTTAAAATAAAAAATTAAATCTGACGTATCAAAGGCCGGGTCTTTGAGCATTCGGGGCTCATATATCTAATTACTGTAGTATAGTCGTCCGATGAGAATGATCGTACGGGCGACATGGGTCCACGTGCGCTCACCAGAAGCCGTCGGTTTTGGAAGCAAATAGGCGTTGAGGATAGATGGTGGGTGTGGTGTGGCCGTGTGGGGTTACACTAACAACAATGGAGTTTCTCAGTGTTGTATTGTTAAGGGCAGTTGGCAAAATAAAGCTTTGCTTTTACAAAAAGATTTCAAAGTCCTCTCTAGACCCTTTTTTATTTTATTTTGTGGTGTAGAAAATTCAAGGACTTTAAAAAAACATGCACTCTGTATTATTCTTCTTTAATGTTTATTTTGTTCAATTAGTGTTTTTTTATGGGGTTCAATTACGTATTTAGAAAAAAGAAATTGGAAGTCATGTCTACACTTGACAGTTGTGTATATATGTCTCTTATTATTACTGTTATTATTGTTATTATTAATACAGAGAAGGGAATGATAACATTATGTTTAAAAAAAAATGATAGCCTTATGGATGTGATTTTGATTTTGTTAATTAATGGGCACCAATTCCTATATGGTCAACTTTGGTTATGATACGATTCTGGTGATTCATTTCTTTTCTAATTTTTTTCATAGTAATTTATTACTCCCGGAAAATGAGCTTTTGCCTATTGGTAAGAAAATAAAACTTGATTTCCAGATAGTATTATTTTCATTTCCGTTATTCGACGATAGTTTCGAGATATATTAAAAAAATTTAATAGCAAATGATTTATTTCCGAATTTGATAAACAATTCTGACCCGCCAAGTTTACACGCGTTACAATATTTACTGATATGTCTTAAATTTACAGAGCACTTATAACGCGCAGTGCACTTTAACGTAGTAAAAGATCTAGCATAATTTCAATAACACATTTATATAATATATGGTTAAAAATATTTATAGCACGGTTGTGGCTTGTGTGATCATCAATGTTTGAGTGAAGAACCTAAGAAAGTAGGAAGATCATTAAATTCTTGGGAGAGTGACTTTATGAAAAAACAAAACTAAAAAAAAAGAAAAAAGAACGGGAGCTTTGGGCTGAGAGGAGTGGGGCCCATTAAATGGAAGGTGTCCTAAATGTTGTAGGGTCGGATAGGTCTGACCACTAGATCTTATGTTTCTTTCTCAGAAATTGTTTAATAAAAATGGCCATGAGATGAAATAAAATGAAGGGAATGAAAAAAAAGGGTGGGTAAAAAAACTATACATATATATATATATATATATATATATATATATATGTACTGGTCACGTCGTATATGCCCCTGGGAAAAGGGTTTTTGTTTCACTGCCCTGATAACAGATCGCTTCCAGTACGGCCGTTTGTCCTTTTTTTAATTTTTTATCTTTTTATTTTGGGTCCCTTTTTGGATTTTACCGGTTCGGTTTTTTGAGGATTTCGTTTTCAGATTCCATTATGAAGAGAGTTTAATAATATATTCCGGTAAGTAGGTAAATTTTCATGATTAACTTTTTGATATTTTGTTTTCGAAAGCTCTGTAGTAGGGCAGGAATGGGGATAATCAAGTTGCACGTTCGGAGTAATTCAAAGCATAAGGAGCTAGAAGATGCAATTAAAGGATGAACGCGAAAATATGTAATCGACAAAGTTATTACCGAGAAACAACCACTCTTTCGGAATAGGTTCAAACAAATTGTGAGTCAAAGCACGTTGATTAGTTACCCTTAGGAAATTGGATTGGATATCACGCTGACAAATGAGAGATCCCGCGCTGCACCTTTTCATCTGTATATCAATTCATGTTGGAACAAGTTATATGGATATTTAGAACAATTTAAGAACATGGGAATAATTGTGGAACATAACAAAAAAAAAAGATCATAAATTAAAATAGTTAGCGGACTACATGACTATTCCTTTTATGATATATATTATCTCGACAAAAGTCATCAAATGCATTTTTCTACGTCAGAAACTAATACAATTCTCGTCTTGTATTAGTTATATTTGATGTGTGGGACAGTTCTCCAAATTTTGCATTGGACGACAAATATTATGTTCACTTCATGGATTTCTTTAGTGAATACATGTGAATCTATTTCATTAAAGAAAAGTCTTTCGTTGTACATGTATTATTACACTTTCAAAGCTCAAGTTGAGAACTCACTTGGTAGAAAAAGAAAAGTGATGCTTAGAAGTTTTTACTGTTTCAGCATTTGGTACATCGTCATATTCTTCAGCAAAGCCATCAAAAAATGGATTGGATGAACAAAAAGATCGAAATATAGCATATATTAGCCTCTCTTGGCTAACTCTAGCTGCCATGTCACTGAAGTATTGGTAATTTTTTTTAGTATATCGCATTGTTTAAAATTTCGGGGAAATTGCGTGGAAATTTCGTTATTTTTGGGATTCCGGCACAAAAATGAACATTTGTCGTTTCGCGTATTTTTTTTCGTCGGCATTCCTAGGAATTTCGACCGTGCCCACATTATTTTCACGTTGTCTGTGCAAAGTCAACAATATTTCCGTCATTTCTTGGGAATGTCGCCGAAATTCCCGTATTATTCTCACTATTTTGTGTCGACAGTTTGAGTTTGTGATGAAATCGAATCGTTTTAATTTTTTTGGAAAAATCTTGCTGAATGAAAGATGTGTATTTATGTTGTGTGGTTCACATATGTTTTTCTCAATTTATTTTTTAATAGAATCCAAATTTATTTGATATTTGAGACTTAGATTTCAAAGTTAGAATGTGTTTTGAACTTACTATTGAGTTAACTTACTATTGTGTCTTTTTATCTATGTTGAACTTAATATGTGTTTTGAACTTATCTTTGTGTTTGAACCTATTAAGTGTTTTAGAGCTGTTGTTTATGTTTGTTTTATGATATGTGAAATTATTACGTGTGTTGGAGACTTGAATTTGGAGTTTAAACTTATTATGTGTGTGTTTGAAACTAATTTATTTGTTATATTAATAATTATGCAACATTTCCGTCGACATTTCCGTGTTTTATCAAAATTTCCGTCGGCACCGCAATTTCCGTCGACATTTTTTAAGCAAATTTTCACATTTTTTCCGTCGCAATTCCCATCGGCCACCGCCAGTTTTTTGAGGCCATCGGCACGAAATCGGCCGTCGACATTTCAATTCTTGGTATATCGGCATGTGTGATCAATAGACTCCTATGTGTTGTTATGCAAACCAAGTCTCTTTCTGGACTGAAATTCAAGTGCATCGGCACGAAATCGGCCGTCGATATTTCAATTCTTGGTATATCGGCATGCGTGATCAATAGACTCCTATGTGTTGTTATGCAAACCAAGTCTCTTTCTGGACTGAAATTCAAGGGCATATATGTGTAAAACCATATAAAGGTTATTTAACATCTTTGTTATTTATATTTAAGGCCTCGTAACAATTAGATGTAAATGGAATAACTACGCATACCTATATGTCTAATTGTTTCTTAATAAGCCATATAGAGTTAGACATATAGACTAAGACTAAGCATACATATATGTCTAACTCAAGGTCATAGAATGAGAGAAAGGGTAAAGCTCGCTCGTTTATCATCTCTCGGTTTTAAATAAGCCTAGGGACTCACTAAATGGCTAGCTAGACTAAACTAATGATTTGTTATAACCTTCTTGAATTTCACATTCTAATTAAGCACAAATATAATCCAATGTGATTAACCAACCAAAATTCAACTACACTGCACCCCTCTTCATCAAATCAGCTAATCATTATCTTATTAAGCAAAACAAGATTGAAATAAGTGAAAACATCAAAGCCATAAGAAATGAAGACATCAAGACCATCAACTCAATAATCAATCAAAAAACAATATACAAGTTCCAATCCTCATTCACTCACTAAAATCAACATCAATCCCCATAGCAAACATCTAAATCCAATCCAAATCAACAATAAGTGCCATCATACATCAATATACAAATCCGATTCAACAAAGCAACAACTAAGTCTAAATTCAATCCAAGAAAGCAAAAAGAAAATGAAATTCAAGCTAGAACAAATAAGAAAAAGAGAAAGGGAGAAGAGTAAACTAATGGAATGGAAGTGTAGATGGCGAGGATTGAGGGAGATGTTACTAGCTCATCTCCTTTTTCTTCTTCTTCAATCCAAAAGCTCAAGATTCTTATATGAGATTCTCTCAATATCAATACCCAAAACATAGGTCTAGCAATTCTTTTCTAATCTAATGACTAATGCTCGAAATCTACGTAAAGTAATGTATTTTTGGGGAATTTTGGAACATTGGATATGATCCAAGGATTAAAATTACACAAAATGATATAGAAAACGAGGCAAAATGGCGCGCGCTATGTCCTAGCATAGCGCGCATCAATCTCCAGGGGTTAGCGCGGCTTGTCATCTTTTTATGCCCCATCCACAATCGCATGGTCGGACGCACTGCGCCGCACTGGGAATTTTTGTCGCAGCGCGTAGGCTTGCGACACCCAATACACATTGTTCTAATTGCATTTATTTTGTGCATGTCTTCATACCACACGTCGTGCCTCCAATGATGCGGACATCAATGAGGAACAAACAAATGGACCAATCATGAGGGCAAGGGCAAAGCGAATGAAGGAATATATGAACAACCTTGTTTTACAAGTTTTGCAAGAAGTGGAGAGCGACCACACCCAAGGAAATAAAGGAGAGTTTATTCACATCATTCAAGCCGTTATTGAAGAAGACTCATTTTAGTTATTATTGTTTGAGTTATTTATTTGTTATTTTCGTAGCAAAAAAAATGGGTTAAGTTGGAGTCTTTTTAAAGTGTTTTTGGGCTTAATTATGTTAAATGAAGCCCATTTGTGTTAGGTATTAAGTTAGCCTTTTAATTTTAATGTTACTAGGCCTAAATAATGTCTTCTAATACCATTTAAGTTAGGGCAATCAGGAACTCCGAATTCAATTTGTATTTTCCTTATTTAAGGAGGTTAAAAGAAAGACATACTACGTTTTTGATACAAAAAAAGTAAGAGAATTCTCTTTGTTTCTTGAAGAAACTTATGAACTTATCAAGGTATTCCTTGTGGCGTTCATCCCCGACTTATCAAGCGAACTTACACATTCGTTTATGGCGTCCTCATTATTCCAAGGTTCGCGTCTCTCTAGGCGTTGGATCGCGGAGGCATCGAACTTGAGATCCAGGTTTTGCGAAGGCACCAACATTGGTTCCGGGTCACCGTCACATTGTTGGCGTGATTCATATCATCCAATATGCTCCACACTACCTCTAATTAGCTATATGAAGCTCAAAAATGCTCATTTTAGCTAAAAAAAACTTGAAATTTCATAGGAAACTACAAAATAACATGAAAAACACCTAAGAACAAGTTCCAACTCTTGCTAAAAAGGTATTGATAGGTGTGAATGAATTTCACTTATGAACAGGCCTACGATCGTAGATCGTAGTTTAAAAACAATTGATGCCTTTTCTCAACTTGGTATCACTTACCGCAAAGCTGATCCATCACTCTTCATTATGCACACTATTAGATGCGAATATCTTTTATTGTTTACGATGCCAAAAATGGATTACTAGTAGTGACAATAAGGCTATTTTAATGCTTATAAGAGAGCTAAACATATCCTTTTTTCTTGAAGGATTTATGAGAGCTCTATTGTAATTTTTTTGGAGTAGAAGTTTGAAGGTCTTAACTATCTCAACGCTAGTGTACCAACGAGATTTTTTTTTTCCTCTCACAAAGAAAAGATGAAAAAGAAAAATTATGCTCCAAACAGCTACGACAAACTATTATGCACATTTAGGAGATTCAATGGACAACCCTGCTGTCTATTGTAACATTGTCGGTGGATTTCAATGCGTGTGTGTCACTCAACGTGAAATTGCAAAGAGTGTCAATCGGGTTTCCCATGCACTATCCTCCATTACCACAATGGAAAGTTGTGAAACATATTCTCCAATATCTCACATGCACATTAGATTTTTGGTCTTTAGTGTGGCATTATGAAGTCACTTGGCATTGAGGTTCTTATTAGAATTGGATGTTTAATCTTGACTACCAGCAACGTTAAACCTCCATATCGTGTCTCTTTTCTTAGTGGTAATTTGATATCGTGCTCCTCTAAGAAGCAATCAATGGTGTTTAAAAATAGCACTGAAAGAGAGTATTTGAGTATTGCGCACACTGTTAAAGAACTCATATGAACTCGATTGCTTCTCACTGAGCTACACATATCTCTGCGTGCCCCCAACTATTTGGGTGGACAATCTCGGCTCCATTGCTTTGTCCTCAAATGTAGTTCTTTATGTGCAAAAGAAACATGTTACCTATATTTTTTGAAAGAGCAAGTCCTTTATGGTAAGCCCTCGGTTTGTCATGTTCCCATGCTTGATCAAACCAGTGATATCTTGACGATTTGAAATTGTTTGTTCCACGTTTAACGTCTGTGTCGTTTAATTTGAGAGGGAAGAATAAAATAGTATGTGGCAAGTGTGAGTAAGTAATGTTATTGTACAAAAGTTCATGTTGTAAGCTTAGTGAGATTTGTAATGATATGTATAAGTCAACGAGGAAAATAGTAGATGTGTAACGAATTTTGCTACATCGATTAACAAACATTTTCTTTCCGGCTTTTTCCCTTTCTTTTTCGGAGTTTGTTCAAACTTCGTTTATATTAAAATTTCATGGTACTATATTAACTGTAAACCAAACAAATCGGGAAACAATTGTTTTTATTAATGTTCCATTACAAGATTTTTATTTCCCTTAGAAAAAGATTTTTATTTCTATTAGAGGTTTCAAGCTTAGTCTTCTTATCATTTAAAAACCGACCTTGAAATTCCCCAACATTTCGAAGACAATCGAAGAAAAATTCGCAGCAAAATAAAGGAAAAAGTAGTTTAATATGTAAATGACATTTATTATTTATGTATTTATGAGAGATGTAGTTCCAAACTGTCCATTTGACAATGAGTCGTGTGTGAACAGACTATTTTCCATCCCCAAATATTAATAATGCCAAATCATTAAGACATCTGACTTTTTTTTTTTGTTATGCTGTTAACTTTTTCTAAAACCTTAGAATCTTCTTTATATCTTTGCCAACTGATTTTGGGTCTCAACTTTAATTTGACCCTCCAGTCTCTTCTTTACAAGTGTTTGATTTGAATCCGAAACTTGGACTCGTTGGGGACATATTTGTACTCGGATGATCTTCGCATTTAAACTCAGACAACTTTCTCTAAAGCTTATCAACGGCTAGCTTATACAAACCCTTGCCACGTTTAAATTTGAATTTTAAAGTACATTTAAATCGACGA
Source organism: Urtica dioica subsp. dioica (assembly GCF_054948205.1). NCBI lineage: Eukaryota > Viridiplantae > Streptophyta > Magnoliopsida > Rosales > Urticaceae > Urtica > Urtica dioica. The sequence goes on along the minus strand of NC_142762.1, from coordinate 20,557,424 downwards.
TTGAGCAATATACTTTATTTTCATCATCTCGATCTGGCATTACTACAAAAGTCTAAATCATGTCAAACCCAAGACATCGTCATAGAGGGCGACAATATGCTTATCATGGGTAATTTTGGTATTTGAAAGAGAGTCCATTTTAGGAGCTTAGTCCGCTTTTTAATTTGATTTGTATTAAGTTTTATAATTTTAATTCATGCGCGTTCACGTTGGCTCCGAGATGAAAGAACAGAGCCCATGAATTGATTTATAATTTTCATTCTTATGTGTTCATGTGAGCTTCCGGCTCGGACGAGGTGGGCTTTTGTGTTATTGGGGATATTATCGCCCTTGTCCGAGATAAATTTGGTGTTATGATTGCGATGAGTAATATATAAACATAGAGACACTTTTCCTCATCGTAGCACCTATTTGGGGGACAATTGGGTTTTATTGAGATCCGTTTCATTTAAAAAAAAAGTTGTTAACATTGGCAAAGGTGTTCTTGCACGTGCGGACTCTTAAACTTCACGAGTGTTAGCTCTTTTGTGGCATGAGTTGTTTGGCAAAATAGTTTGTATGTTTAAGTTGTTCGAGATAAATTTGGTGTTATGATTGTGATGAGTAATATATAAACATAGAGACACTTTTCCTCATCGTAGCACCTATTTGGGGGGACAATTGGGTTTTATTGAGATCCGTTTCATTTAAAAAAAAGTTGTTAACATTGGCAAAGGTGTTCTTGCATGTGCGGACTCTTAAACTTCACGAGTGTTAGTTCTTTTGTGGCATGAGTTGTTTGGCAAAATAATTTGTATGTTTAAGTTGTTCGAGTAAATCTGCAAGAAGATGTTCAAGACTCAGGTTACTTGTTCAATGATGTTCTCTCGCGCGAACTAAAACTGAAAACTTCCTGTTTTCAGTTTAGAATATATTGGACATATATTATCGGATATTTGGTATTCGATTATGAGAGATTCACGAGAGATTTGAGGCTTGATCTAATAAAGCTCCTTTAGGGTCGAATTAGGTCATTGTCTCTTTTTGTTAGGTAAGTCACATCGCCTTACACCTTTAGCTAGTCTCTCTACTATGGAGATCTTCATTGACAACTAGCTATTGGTGCTTGCAAGTTTTTGAGTCATTCCTTGATCAGAGTTTGTGAGTGAGTGTGTTTGCATTGACGTGCTTGATAATCTCCAGGAGAAGATTGGGTGAAACATAGAAGGGAGTCTCTAATATAAGGGGAGCTTAGATCTACATCCATTGAAGATGTCAAAGACGACGGTGTTTGAAAAAAGAGTTTTGTCAAACTTAATATTCCTATTTCTTTGACGATTGATTATAGTGGACTGTTTGCACCCGGACGTATCAGTCCCCATGGGTAGGTTGTTTATACCGAACATGATTACCGATTCTTATTGTGAAAGTATCATGAGTATCATGGGGTTCCATCTCAAAACCAATTGGTAATGAGAGGAGTAACCCATGACCTTTATAAACTCTTGTTAGTTCCCATTCACTTTCAATGTGGGATTCCTAACACGCCCCCTCAAGATGGCGGCTCTTTGCGTTCGCTCATCTTGGGCCGAATCCCAACGATTGGATCGGATACCCGTTTGGGCTTAATGGGCTCTGATACCATGTGAAAGTATCATGAGTATCATGGGGTTCCATCTCAAAACCAATTGGTAATGAGAGGAGTAACCCATGACCTTTATAAACTCTTGTTAGTTCCCATTCACTTTCAATGTGGGATTCCTAACACGCCCCCTCAAGATGGCGGCTCTTTTGCGTTCGCTCATCTTGGGCCGAATCCCAACGATTGGATCGGATACCCGTTTGGGCTTAATGGGCTCTGATACCATGTGAAAGTATCATGAGTATCATGGGTGTCACGACCCGCAGGACACCCGTCGCCCTCGGAACGCGACCTTTCTCGTAACATTTTCATAACCATTTATATTTTCAAACGAAATGAACATAAAACATTTTCAAACGTCATTTACAAAACGTTTATTGAACGACAGCGGAAATAAATTTAATTTACATATAAGGAATAACAAAGGTTTCTAGAGCTAGTCCGCTAAAAACCGGTAAAATTTTTCGCTTTTAAAAGGGTTACAAAAATGCGGACTACCATAGCTTGCTATCCATAAGCACAGGCCCATAATCGTGCTAACCGAGTTTCAAAACGTAAAAAGAGTTTCGGGCCGATTATCTAAACGTTATTATATAATAAAAGTTATTCCAAAAGCTATATAAAACTTTCACGAGCATACAAGCTCGGTTTTCAAAAACCTGATACCCATTTCCCAAAAAGACATTTCCTATGCCACAGGTCGTCATGAGATCTACCTTGACTAGCACTCCTGCTTCGCCTGAGCTTTTCCTTTATCTACAAGGAGAGGGATTTAAGGGGTGAGTCACACCGACTCAGCAAGCAGGATATCTAACCTAGCACTACATGAGATGCATGGGTGCAGATGATAGAATGCAGATGACAGCAGGTGATAGATTCAGAAGAATAAAGAAGTTTCATCGTACAATCAGGATAACAAAAATCTCATTCAATCAACATAGACATATTCAGTTTTAGAACCCCGTTCTAAAACAATCAAACACATAATCATATAGGAATCCGGCTAACAACCGTCTTCCTAGAAACTCATCCATCTCGCTCATACCGGCGCCTTACATCAGTGGACTGGCCAATCAACACTTCAGTCCGCAGCCGTTCATGAGAGATGAGTAAACCATTCTGAGGACTTGAGCCTAGCCCTCAGAAGGCCGAAGTTTTAAACGTCTGGGATCCACTAGCACATGTAGGAGGGCCTTAGCGCGCATTTGGTAGAGGGAATCAAACCCTCACCAATCCCTGGTCGATCCAGGGTTCATATTTCCTTCAGGACAGGTAAGCCACCCATCGACTTACCTGAAGCCACCCATCGACTTCCCATTAAAGGACCTTCGGGAATGCCACTCGCTACATTGCCGACAAGAGTTCGTTATGTTTTACAGGAGCTGTCTACAGCCTACCTGTCTATCTTATTACAGGAGGAGATCTTATCGGGATAAAGCCCGTCACTAACATTATTAATTTCACTGTATGGCTCTTTAAGTATTTTAGAAGGAGTTGTCGACAGCTGTGAGGCTGGACCTTCTCCTAGAACAGTTCCTCTCGGGATTGAATCCGAAGGACACCGTCTTTCCTCCTCCTGTTGTCCTCTCATCAGGACGAAGGGGTAAAACCTATTACAGAAGCTCAACATAGTTTTAAAGGCTTCAAGGTTCTTAACCCGCTAACCGTTTAACCCTATCATTTTATTATCTTATTAGTTAGTGGCCGAAGCCTTATTCGGTCATCTTGTCTAACTGAGGGTTTCTCTTTGTTTTAGGATTAAACGAATAAACATAAACAATTATTCTACTAGGCACCATTCCCCTTTTTGGCGCCTCAAACTTAAATCCCACTTACCCGGAATAGTTCGTCAGAGAACTCGATGAATTCCGGAGGACACTTTGCTTTACACGCTTCCCGAGACCTTTAGCACGTCCTGGAGCGTCGAGAGAACTAGAATCTGAAGTTGAAACTTCGTTAGTTACTGGATTTGAAACTACTTGAAAAGATAAGGTTCGTTGTCGGGATTAGATTCGAGTCGGTTCGGAATTCGAGAATTTAATTCATTATTCTCCTGTTTTTCGGAAGTCAAACTTATTCAAGACTCGCGTATTTTCGTATCGAGAACAATACGAAATAAAATCCAATAACATGCTTATGAGTCTCAAATAAATTGATCCGAATAAAAAGTAACCGAGAATTCCAAAGCGAATCAAATCAAACTCTTAAACGTTATTAAATAAATAAACATAAATTATTTATTTAAATACGTGAAATACATCACATTAATCAAATCCAAGAGTATTTAAACGTGAGACGCGATTAAAAGACTCACGAGTTAATCGAGCTTTAATTTCGATAACTCTTTTTCTTAGAATCTTCAAAACCGGCTTCGTCGCCTCCGCCTCGTCCGGTTTCCGTTCGTCCGTCTAGATCTGTAACCAAGTCATTGAATCCGATAACGAGTCAATTTCACACTTTCAAACTCATAATCAACTCCAAACCAAGCAAACACTTAACCAGCCCCGGCTGAACACACAGAATCAAACGCTCGGCAAAACACAAACAAATCACAAGAATTTCCCGACAGCCCGACCCACTAGCGCTTAAGCCATCATAACTCGAGCTACAAAACTTGAAATCGATTGATTCTAGCGGCAAATGAAAGTAGACTCATGTAGCTTTCTAACGAGATATTACAAGCATACATACGACAAGAATAGCTATCTCAAAAACAGCCCGAAATTTCCGGTTACAGTTCTGGAAATCCTGTAATTACTGCTGCGAAACACAATCTTTGAAAATTCATAACTCATTCAATACTCAATGGATTTAAATGTTCTTGATCATCTTAGAAAGCTCATACAGTCTACTATCCATGAAAAATATCCAAAAATAAGAACTCAGATCGTACCGTTCTGTCCACGTCGATTTACAGAGGCTACTCAAACAAACAGTTTTCCTTTTCAAAAATTCGGTCAAAATCAACAAACCCAGAAATCCGAATTCAAAACTTCAAATTCAGGTCATATACATCAACAATCGAGTCCAATTAACGTATGAAACCAATCAATTTCACGAAAATCCTCATTGAAATCGAAAACCCCCAAATTTTCAATTTCAAAAACCCTAAATCTCAAAAATCAATTCGGGTTTAGCTTTTCTTACCGAAATTCTTGCGAATCCGGAGTCCTCGTCGCTGTAACTCTCGTTCCCGGCGTCTCTTCCTCAGGCGGTGGTCACGGCGAGCTCGCGGCGGCGTCGCTTCGCTCGGTCGAGGCGCGCGCGATGGCCCGGCACCACGTGACGCGCGAAGGCGAGAGAGAGAGAGAGAGAAAGGGAAAGGGCGAGAGACGGTGGTGACGATGAGTCTCGGTGAGCTTGAAGGAGATGACCGAGAGATTTTTTTTTCTTTGTTCGTTTGTTTTGCAGGTCGCGTGCGTGGAGAAGAAGGAAGAAGAAGACTGAATGAAGAGAAGTAGGTGATTAGAATGCCACATGGGAAAACTCAAAAGGCCCACGTGTGGGACGGGTGTCACCTCATTATTGGGCTTGTATATTGTCAAAACTGCCCCTCCTCAAAGTTTCTTCTCAATTTCGTCCTCCACCTCGTTGTACCTGGATCCTTTTAATTTTATTCTCTTTTCGAGAGATGGAAAAATATAACGAGGAAATTAATCCACTAATTTCCTTTCGAACTCCTTTCACGTTGGAATTAGTTTAAGGTCGTTAAAATATATTTTCACTTTCACCATCCTTAAATCCGTGAAAATATTCTAAAATATTATCGACCTTAATATTCTTAATTTTCCATTCTCGATTGTTTCCTCATTCATTCGAGAAATTCCTTAATATTATTTCCTTCGTTCTCAAGCACTTAAATTTATTCCAACATTCAAGTGCTTTCAAAAATCTCTTTCCTTATATTCGGATTATCAAAACTCACCATTTCCTTATTGTGAATTCTTATAATTCATTCAACACGGAGAGAGAAGAAAATTTCCTTTATTTATTGATAAGAGGAAATTTTTACAGATGCTGACGTGTACAAAAGTCGGGTCTCACAATGGGGTTCCATCTCAAAACCAATTGGTAATGAGAGGAGTAACCCATGACCTTTATAAACTCTTGTTAGTTCCCATTCACTTTCAATGTGGGATTCCTAACACTTATGTGTCCTTATTACTTTCGGTTTGATTATTTGTTTGGTCATCATCTTCATTAAAATTGTTAAAAGTAACCAGTTGTTCAACAAGTTATCTTATACACTAGTTGATCAACCATCTTAATCACGTGAAATAATTTCAGTTGGTATCAGAGCGGGTCATTCAATTTACAGAGTGTGATTCGATTCATCTACTAACGTATTTTAAGATGAACATGAAGGAGGGACAGAGTATTGGGCGACCTCCGCTGTTGGAAGGACACAACTATGGTTACTGGAAAGCTAGGATGAAATCTTTTATCAAAGCTATTGACGATAAAGCTTGGTGTTTCATTGAGAATGGTAGGAAGACTTCGATTGACTGATAAGGATGGAAAGACAACTAACCTTCCTCAAGACCAGTGGACAGATGATCATCCGAAAGAATTTATGGGAAACTCCACAGCTATGAATGCCATATTCTTGAGGCGTTTCATAGCTGTGGAGTTTCCCATAAACTCAACAATAAGCCGAGTCACAACATCACTGGGTTAAGACTTGAGAAGAGTTATCTTGAAGAGAAGGTAGCTGATCTTACTACAGAAGAACACTGTCAAGAATCTTAGTGAATAGTTGAAGGGTAAGATGAAAGCTCACTCTGAGTTGAATAAACTAAAGAAGAACGTGAAGATGCTCAACTCCGGGTCCAACAATCTCGACTCCATTTTAGCTACCTAACAAAGAACTGGAAATAGCAGATATATTTGTTTTCAAGGAAATTCATCTCACTCATCCCACTACTTTTGTTAAAGCTAAAGAAAAGATTTGGAACTTGGAGCCCAAGAAGAGGTTTAACCAACCTCATGTAGTTTCCACTCATGCGAATGGAAGACATAAAAAGAAGTTGATTTGCTACTGTTGCAACAAGGCATGACACATTAAGCTGTGTTGTTTCAAGTTCTTGATTGATCTTAGGATGAAAAAGGTGAAGAGACAGACTTCTCCTAGACATGAATGGAAAGTCTAGCAACAAGTCTACTTAATTTGTGGCCTACAGCTCGGCCAGTTACTTAAAAGAAAGAAGCTAGTACTTCGACAGTGGATGCTCAGGGCACATGACAGGTGATGACAGCTCTTTCACATGTATGAGAAATAGCAAAAATCATTATGTAACTTTTGGAGATGGAGTAAAAGGGAAGGTTGTTGGTAAAGGGACGTTTAATATGAAATGCGTACCTTAACTGGAAATTGTTCTTCATGTTGATGGATTAAAGCAAATCTCTTGAGCGTCAGTCAACTCTGTGACAAGTGTCATCATGTTGAGTTTAGCAAAGAAGGATGTCAAGTTTTTGATAAAGGAAACAAGTGTGTCATGGTAGGAAAGAGATCCTCTAACAACTGCTATCTTCTAGGAGTTGATCAAACTATTTTTCGAACAACTTGTATAATTAGAAAGTCTGATGAGATGAGCTTGTGGCATAGGAGAATAGGGCATTTGAACTACATGTCTATGAAGAAAACACTGATGGTGGTCTTTTTCAAGGCATCCCTGAACTCACAGGAGATCTTAGTATTGTTTGTGGAAAGCTCCTCTTATATCACCAGAAGACCTCTTGAACTTCTTCACATGGGCTTGATGGGTCCCATGCATGTGAAAAGTTTAGGGGGGGTAAGAAGTATATTTTTTTTTGTGTTGACGACTTCTCACGATATTCTTGGGCGGATTTCATCAGAGAAAAATCATGTTAAAGTCTTCATTAACTTGTGTACCAAGCCTCAGAGAGAAAAAGAAGTTGATATAACTTACATTCGCAGTGATCATGGAAGGGAGTTCGAAAACAAGTCATTTAATGAGTATTGTGAATCTCAGGGAATCACTCATCAGTTTTCATCTCCAATCTGTTGGAATTGATCTAGGGTTAAGAAAAGTTTAACGCTTCGAGCAAGCGGTGGAATTTAAAAATTTTCTTTAAAACAAGTAAAACGATTTTACTAACCTAGACAAAGAGCAAGTACACATAAATTAAAACTATAAATGAGCATTATATGTTTACTAACCTTTGAGAAGCTTGAACGTTGAGAAGCCTTAGGGAGGTTGAAACGTTCGTCGCCCCTCGCAGCACGTCTTTCTTCTTTCCTCGGGAACTCGAGCAACCATGAAAGTTTCTATCACTAAAATCACTCGAGAAAGAAAGGAATTAGTGTCTGGGCACTTTTAAACACGACGACTCGAGAACAAGTCTCAAATCGAAGAGCTAAAAACACTAGGTCAAATGTGGACCTAGATGCCAAAACAAAAACGAAAGAACTTAGAGAGAGAATGAGAGAGGGGAGGCCACAAGGTCTAGAGAGAGAGTCTCTCAATCTCTAACTTATGTGGGATGAGAAAACAATGAGAATGAGGCCTCTATTTATAGGGGATGGATTACCTTCAACAAGGTAGTTTCCTCTTCTATAGAATATCACATATTCATGAGCAAATATTGCCTTTTTCTCTTGCCTTTGGACGTGCAACCTATGTTGTGCAAGTCCTTGGATTTGTTTCCTCTTTTATCTTGCTTCTCCCTTGACTCATGTTGGCCGAAATCCCATTTCCTTGTATAGGAAATTTGTTTCCTCTTTTTCTTTTGGCAAGTATCTTCATACATCAATGCACAAAATAAACTCTCTCTTTTTCTCTATGTTGGACGAAATTAAGGCTCTAGAACATACTTCTAGATGTTTCTTCATTTGTTCATGACAACATAAGAAAAGCCCATTAAGAATTTTCAAATAAAATTCCATGAAATGAAATTAATCCCCAAGGCCCAATTTACTTGAACTTGGCCGTGTGATATAGCTTCATTTGTCATTATATGACAATGTCAAAAAATTTATTGACATTCATTACATCCTATGTCCAAAAAGACAAAAATACCCTTTAGACAATTTTCATAAAACTTGTCTCGTTTTTGTTTTGAATTATCTTCTAGTTTAACTATTCCTACTCGATATGATTTGTGACAGTGACCTCATGAATCCAAATGAACAAAGCTTGAGCTAACATACTTGGACTCAAAAGTTCACAAACCTTTTCCAAGTTTAGCTTAATGTCAACTGACTTCACTAAAGAGTTGACACTGAGAATCTCTCGGTTCAAATGAATTTATTTTCTACTCAAGAATTCAATTTAATTGTGATGAGTGGATCCACTGAATATTATCTATGTTTACCCTTCATGAATATCATCAGCTAGTCGGGATTTACAAAATTACCATTTTACCCTTCTAGCTGTTATTTCCTCAACTCCTTTGTCGCTTGTGAATAAGTTAGAAACAATGTATTGACGAGGAGCTAACAAGTCACATTGTTTTATCCAAAAGAGTCAAGACTCAATTTGGACACTGGCCAGTTCATTTATTCACATTCCAAGGAACAAAGCATGAGGTGATATACATTGCATTTCAGCAATCTTGTACATGAATTCCATATCTATGAGAACTTCACAAAGTTACTCATGACATCTTCACAACTTAGTACTTCACCAATAGGTCCTGTTCATAATCACATAGTGAGTCCGAACTCTGACTTTCTCAAATGAGAATACGTAAGCTGTGAAATGGCATGTCTCATTTCAGGATTATGGTAAGCATGATGCAATTCATACGTAGTGGCTTCGAGACATAAGAGGTTAAATGGTCTGTTCTAATTTTTTCTCTAGAAGTGCACTGGTCAATTCAGTACCTTCAGAAGATACCTAGAAGAACTATAGAGTCTCCAACTCTCAATGTCCCATAACCAGACATCATAGATTCTCCTAACAATCGTACTGAGGTCAATAGTCCTTTGACCCTTAGATTGCGAATATATCGTTTTAAGCAAACCATGAAGAGTTTGTTCATATGCAAATCTACATTTGTTTCTTCATGTATTGTTAGGTTTGTTTATGGACTACAGACTAAGGTTTTATCATAAAGCTTCACACAAGGAATAATGAATGAACGTTTCAACTTTTTATTAATGAATAAGCAATTAGAAGCAAGAGTCTTCGTGAGACTTTATTTCATAAAATGTACAAAAGTAAAGACTACAACTCTTCTTGTGGGCACCATTGACAACACAATCACCCCATAACAAAATGGAGTTGTAGAGCGCAAGAATCGAACTATTCAGGAGATGGCCATGGTGATGATCCATTCGTGACGGTATTGAGAAAACTTGCTGTGAGCTATGGAAAGGGAAGTAGCCTTCTATCAAATACTTTCATGTGTTTTAAAGTGTGTTCTACATTTTGAATGACATGGAATACATGCAAAAGCTGGATCCAAAGAGTGATGAAGAGTTGTTTTTGGCTACTCAACCTCTAGCCGTGCCTACTGGGTCTTCAACAAGTGCACCCACTCTCTAATGGAGTCAATCAATGTCACTGTCAAAGACATTGACAAACTTGACAATCCAGATGATGAAGAATGTACAACCTCTGAGACAATTTGTTCCACTAAAGTTGTTCAAGAAGTTGATCAAGAACATACTTCTGCAACTGTTCAAGATAAATTTCTTGGCTCATCTAATGATGAATCTGTTCAGGACTTGAATGAGAATCAAAATTCTCAGTAGGCTTCTGGTACCCTTAATCTTCAACCATCATCCAAAATCTAGAAGAATCACCCCATGTCATCTATCATTGGTGATCTTCAGGAGGGAAGAATGACTAGAGATAAGCCAGCTATTAGCTATCGTTATGATAAATCATATTTATAGTATTGTGCCTAAAAACATCAAAGAAGGTATTGTTGATAAGAAACTAAATACAAAATAATACATCATCACTTTTATTTTATTTTTTATTTTTTAATTTTTGCTTTTTTTTGTTTTTCTTTTTTTTTACATTAAGAAGACAACATAGAAGAAGTAGAGGGTAGAGAAAGAAAATAGAGAATGAATAAAGAAGAACATAAGAGTATGGTAAAATGAAAGAAATATGAAGAAGAATTGGCTCTAAGGATCAAGTATCCATGTTTAATTAAGAATCATCTCACAGATGATCCAATATGGTACTACGAGGTTTTAATATGAACACACATGTGAGTTTATCTCGGATAAAATATATCAAATACCATGATACTACGAGGGTTTATTGCAAACACACACAAAAACTCTGAAAGTTATTTCCTAATAGTGAAGATAGCAAAAGTTGATACAAAATAACATAATCAATATCATAGCCAGGCAAAATCCTAAACATTTTCACAAACGGAGACTATATGCAACCATGAATGAAAAATATTAGTTCTAAGCGTGAATGAGTTAGCAACCACCCCCAACCAAAATCAGACACTGTCCTCAATGTCACAAAAGATGGAAAATGAAAAGATTAGGGATCAGAGTACACCTGAGCAGCGACCAACACTAGAAGTAGCTCATCATGTGTGAATATATGAGAATGTGCAAAGTGACGACTAAAATAAGAAAATAATAATAAAAATAAATAATATGATACAAAAGGATACAATGAGGTACAAGAAGACTACTCGGACGGGTATATCGGAGCCACTAGAGTGATCTCTTCAGGTACGGGCAACCGCTCAACATAGAGCTTCAGTCGTTGGCCATTGACTTTGAATGTTTTCCCACTGCTCGGATCTTGAATTTCAACAGCTCCATAAGGAGATACTCTTTGAATTACATGTGGGCCATTCCACTGGGACGTCAACTTCCCAGGGTGGAGATGCAGATGGGAGTAATAAAGATGAACTCGCTGATTCAATTCAAAATTCTTTCTCAATATTTGCTTGTCATGATCCGCTTTCATTCTTACCTTGTAGGTCCTTGAGTTTTCGTAAGCGTCGTTCCGTAGCTCCTTTAATTCGATCAATTAGAGCTTTCTATTTATGCCTACCGCACTGATATCAAAGTTTAGGGCTTTGGTGGCCCAATACGCTTTGTGTTCCAACTCAACAGGTAGATGACAAGCCTTTCCATAAACTAGCATATAGGGAGTCATCCCGAGGGAGGATTTGTAAGCGGTGCGATGCCCAGAGTGCTTCAGTCAGTCGTAAAGACCAATCTTTACGATCCGGGTTTACCGTCTTTTCCAAGATCTGTTTGATCTCCCTATTAGCAAGTTCAACTAGTCTATTTGTCTGTGGATGGTAGGCCATTGAAACTTTGTGGATCACCCCATACTTTTGCATAAATGCCTTGAAAGATCGGTTGCAAAAATGAATCCATTGATCATTGATGATTGCACAAGGGGTACCAAATCTTAATAACACATTTTCTTTTAAGAACTTCATGAATGGTGTGTTATCATTGGTACGACACGGTATGACTTCCACCCATTTTGAGACGTAGTCAACAGCAAGCAGAATGTAGAGGTAGCCAGAAGAAGGTAGAAATGGCTACATGAATTCTATCCCCCAACAGTCAAATACTTTTATAAAAAGTATCAGGGTCAAGAGCATCAAGTGACGACGAGACAGAGCTCCCAACTTCTGACATCTCTCACATGAATGGCAATAACGATTAGTGCCTTTGAATAAAGTAGGCCAATAAAGACCACAGTGTAAGATTTTTTTTGACAGTCTTCTTCATAGAAAAATGACCACCACAAGCTTCATTATGGAAAAAATTTATGACACTGGACACCTCGTCATTTGGAATGCATCGTCTCATGATTTGGTCGAGACAATACTTGTAGAGATATGGATCAGTGTAGTAGAAGTTCCGAACTTCAACAAGAAACTTGCATTTGTCTTGGGCACTCCTATTAGATGGGAATTTATTTGTCACCAAGTAGTTAACAATATGAGCATACCATGTCATTTTAGTGACAGAGAAAAGTTGTTCATCAGGAAAGCTATCATTGATGGCGGGACCCTCGAGAGAGTGGTTAAACTCAAGCCGAGACAAATGGTTTGCCACAACATTCTCAACTCCCTTCTTGTCCTTGATCCTTATATCAAATTCATGCAACAAAAGAATCCACCTAATAAGACGTGCCTTTGCATCATTTTTTGAAAGAAGGTACTTAAGGGCTGCATGATCTGTAAAAATCGTGATAGGTGAACTAATCAGGTAAGCACAAAACTTTTCGAGTGAGAACACCACAATACGCAATTCCTTGTCAGTGTAGTGTAGTTCATTTGGGCACTATTGATTGTCTTGCTTGCATAGTACACTATAAAGGGCTTGCCTTCCCTTCTTTGACCTAGAACGGCCCCCAATGCAAAGTTACTCACGTCAAACATAATCTCAAATGGTAAGTTCCAATCTGGTGGCTGAATGATAAGGGCGGAAGTCAGCTTGGCCACGAGTGTACGAAATGCATCCTCAGTTGTTGTGTTCAATCAAATACGGCTTTTTTTTCTAAGAGGTTACATAGCGCCAGGTAACTTTGAAATGAGCACAATTTTGGATTGATCGACCTCAATTCCTCGTTAAAAAACAATGTGCCCTAGAACAATGCTAGATGAAACCATGAAATGACACTTTTCCCAATTGAGCACAAGACCTTTGTCGATGCACCTTTGAAGAACAGCTTGAAGCTTGGATAAGGATGCATCGAATGAATCTCTAAAGATGGTTATATAATCCATGAATACTTCCATACATTTTTTGACCATGTCACTGAACATACTTATCATGCACCTTTAAAATGTGGCAGGGGCATTACATAGGCCAAACGATATATGTCGAAAAGGAAATGTGCCAAAAGGACATGTGAATGTGGTCTTATCCTGGTCCTATATATCAATCTCTATCTGATAGTACCCTGAATAACCATCGAGAAAGCAATAGAAAGGATGACATGGGACTAGCTCCAAAATTTGATCGATGAATGGAAGTGGAAAATGGTCCTTGCGGGTGTCAGTGTTAAGATTTCGATAGTCAATGCACATCCGCCAACCCGTCATGACCTTTGTTAAAAGAAGGGTCCCTTTTTCATTCTCAGCAACCATGACGCCCGATTTCTTGGAGGCCACTTGTGTTGGGCTAAGCCATTTGCTATCTGGGACTGGGTATATGATATCAGCATCCAACAACTTCAAGACTTCTTTCTTGACAACCTCTTTCATTGTGGGATTCAGTCTTCGTTGTGGGTCTCGTCTTGGTATAGCCTGTTCTTCGAGATGAATGTGATGGGAGAAAATTAAAGGGTTGGTCCCTTTGATATTAGTGATCGTCCAACCCAACGCGTCTTTATGTTCACGTAACGTGTCAATCAAATCTTTCTCTTGTGACATATTGAGTATAGACGATATGATAATCGGAGTGGTATCACCAACTCCCAGAAATGCATGTTTGAGACCCTCGGGAAGCTGAGCGAGTTCGAGTCTAATGGTCTCTTCATTTGACGGTTTTGATTTTGTTCTCTCTTGCGATAGCTCTTCAAAGCGTGGTTGCCAAAACTTAGTTTTTTGATCTTGCGAGTCTTCAACTATCTTCGAAACATTGGATGTCTCCTCTTGATCGAAAAACTTGATTATCATGAAGAAGATTGGATTATTTGACGAGTGAGTATTTCATGTACGTGTGGGCGGAATCGTCTTCATCATGTGGTTGCTTTGCAATGTTGAAGATATTAACCTCTATAGTCATATTTCCAAAAGTCATCTTCATGAGGCCATTTCTACAATTAATTAGGGCATTTTCTATTGAAAGAAAAGGCCTTCCCAGGATGATTAGAATTTTTTACTCAGTGTCAACACAAAATGCGTATCCAAGATAAAAAAATCCATGAGGTCGTAAAATTTATCAATTTTAACCCAGACATCCTCTATTATACCCTGAGGCTTCTTCACATATATATCATGCAGTTAGAGCACTACAGAAGTAGGTTTGATATCCCCAAGTCCGAGATACAAGTAAATCGAATATGTCATGAGATTCACGCTTGCGCCAAGGTCTAGTATTGCTTAGCCAAAACGTTGTGTCCTAATGTAGCATGAGATTTTGGGGCAACCAAGATGTTTGTACTTTGATGGTGTTTTCTGCTCAACTACAACACTAACTTGCTCTGTTAGGAACACAGGCTTCTCGACATGGTGTCGACGCTTTACGGTGCAAAGATCCTTAAGTACTTTGGCATAAACCGGAACTTGGTTGATCACATCCAATAGAGGACGATTGACCTTCACTTCTCGAAGATGTTCAAGGATCTCACCTTGATTCTCTAGTGCATTACCATGAAATTTTTGAGCTTGTGGAAACAGGGCTTGCACTTAAATCATTGCGGGTTCCTTTTCTGAGCCATTGTTCTTTTTGGAAGTGGTGGATTTTGTTGGTTGAGGCTCGACTATAGTACCAGCTCAAGTAGTGATGGCATCCACCTCTTTGACTTTGGAGTCTGAGGTTTGTGCCAGATGAATGCCCTTCGAGTTTGACAATGTTTGTGAAGGAAGCTTGCCACGCTCCGAAACAGAAAAAGTATTTATCAGGTTAGTGACCTTACTTTTGATCTCCTTGTTCTCTTCCATCACTTTTGTGCTCATTGCCTCAAACCTTTGGTTTGTTTTCCACTGAGCCTCTATAAAATCATGCAAGGTGTCTTCGATGGACCTTCTTCGTGCTTGCGCTTGTTGAGGCGCAATACACTATTGATGATGGTTGTTGTTGGTCCGGCTTCCATTGGTTTTTGTGTGATGGTGCATTGTTATTGTTCTTCCAATTAAAATTTGGGTGGTTCTTCCAACCAGAATTATAAGATTCAGAGTAGGGTGAATAAGATGTATTGTAATTGCCAAGGGCATTACATTGCTCCTTATACACCCCTCTCATTTCAACATATGATGCATAATCCTAAAGTTGGTGATCGATGCCTCCATAGACAAAGCATGCAGTTTGGACTTCAGCTTGTGCGACTGAATGGATTCCTCTACCATTTTGGGACTTGAGGACCTCAAATTGCCTAGTCAAATTCTCAACTTGGGTTTTGAGGTTGTCCTCCTCCTTTAATTGGTATATTCCAACTGATCGGGACCTATTAGTACTTTCAATGAGATTTGGCTTAGTACAAGTGTCAGTCATTTAAGCTAGCTCGTTGAGGTACTCAATCGCTTCATCGGGATCTTTGTTCAAGAATTGTCCATTGCACATAGACTGGATTGAGTTGCGTTCATCACTTGTAAGACTATCATAGAAGTAACTCACAAGGCGCTAACTCTCAAAGCCAAGGTACGGGAACATGTTCATTAGATCCTTAAATCTATCCCAAGCCTGGCGAAGTGATTCATTGGATTTTTGGTTAAACATTGAGATCTGTCATTTTAGACCTTTAGTCTTATGGTTGGGGAAAACTTGTTGAAAAATAACGTAGTCATCTCCTCCGAGGTTCTACTAGACTTTGGTCTTAGAGAGTACAACTAGCTTTTTGCTTTGTCCTTGAGGAAAATGGGAAGAATTTCAATCTTATGATGCTTGCGACATTTGGGCTGCTATTAAAAGTGGTCACTGCCTCCTCGAATTCTCGAACATGCATATTTGGATTCTCGTTTTCTAGCCCATGAAAGGTTGACAAAAGTTGGATCATGCCAGGCTTGAACTCATGATTTGGAATGGTAGGATTGAAGATGATGCATGATGGCACAACAGTTCAAGTTGGATGCAAGTACTCGTTAAGAGTTATGACATGATTGTTCTGTATCTGTGCCATTGGGTTGATTTTTTTTTTTTTGCAATGAGATTGGAGAAGATGGATGGGAAGAAGAAAAAGTCGAAGTTGACGGTAGATACAGAGACTTGGGTGTTTAATGAATACGGTCAAGGTCTTCGTTGAGTTTCTTAGCGAAACGACGTAGCTCATCTCTAAATTGGGTCATTCACTTCTCTTTTGTTTTGAATTTTTGAATTTTTTTTTTTGGTTTATGGATAAATATGTAATAGCGCGAATAGTACGTACTAAGAATGTTCCTAGGCCCAATGGAAAGGTCACTATCATCCCACTTTAGACCCATGTCTTTCTAGACAAAACCTTACTTAGCAACCAGTCTTTTTAGACAGAACAGGACTCAGTATTTCCACCACACACTGCACATATACCCATCAATTTAGTGATTTTTATATTTTTTTTGAGTTTTTTTTAAACCGCGTAAAATGAATCTAAAAGTAATTACCAAAATTATTAAAACTAAATCTGAGTAAAATAAGAATAAGATTCTACGAATAAAGCTAAAAAGGAAAAAGAAATAAAAGAAAAGATTACTATCTAAAATTAGAACTACTCTAATTAAGAACAAAAGAACCTAGAATATAAACCTAAGATACAACTAGCATCGTGAGAGTAATTTAACAGCAATGAAATCAAACTAAATCCTATAGTAATACACTAAAATCTGGAAAGAAAAGAAAAACGTGCAAGACAATTTTTTTAAGGTTAGTAAAAAAAAAGAATAATGAAAAGAAATACTTAACTCTTGTCGTTTAATTCAAGAATTCAACTGTCGCACCTCCCCAGCAACGGCACCAAAATTTGATCACGCTCAAATTGTGCAATCGCTAAGCGGTCGTTGATAGCACAAGGAAAGTGGAGTCGTGCCCATGAGGAGGCAAAACTGAAAATGAGAATTTAAACAAATATCAAGTGGTAAAAGAATGATAAAAATGAAAAAAGATTGTTTTTGAGATTAAAATGTTTATAAAATCAATAAGGAAAGCACAAGGTGTCGGGGTACTCGATTACTTCGTTTACCAATTATTTATACGGTTCCAAAATTATCCCTCAATCACAAGTTTCACAACCCAAAGTCATCAGAAAATTAGACGTTAAAATCAACCAATAAAACTCATGTTTTTATTTAAGAACAAACTCTTTCAATTAAGACCATGAATAAAATCTCATTGACTAAACTAAAACGATGAGATATCAAAGTGATTATAATGCAGTAAAGAATTAGTCTAACACAATAATATTCTTTTAAAAAAAATTATAGGCAATCCATAAACTTACAATATATCTAATCAACAAAATTGTAATAAAAGAAAAGCCACAAAATAAGTGTTATTAGAAATTTATACTCTTTAACAAATCACATGAATCAAGCATGATTAAATTCATTTGTGAAATTTTGTTTAGAGGAAGAGGCAAGATGTCGCACACAATGTAGCGTCAACGTGTCCGACAACTTGCTCTAACACAGATAATGGATAATGAAATAAGCAGTGCGTAAAAGTAAAGACACAATATGATTATCCAGTTTGGTGCAATGTCACATACATCTAGGGACTCAGCATGTGGAAAGGATTTCACTGTCAAGTAGTTCAATAGTACAAACAAGAACTTATATCAACATCACAAACATCAATGCCCTAGAAACTATTACTACAAGTGATTGCCAAAACAATGACTCCCCCTGAATTTGAGACCCCTCTCAATTCAACTCTTCAAGCATGCTTCGATGTTTGAACAACTTCAATATCAACGCACGTGAAGACTTCAATCACGTAAACACAAAACCCAATCTCACAGACACTTACACTTTTGGAATGGTGTTTGTAGAATAACACCGCTCTTATCAAAATAAATAGTTTCCCAATTCACCAATCGTTCACGTCTAGGAACCCTAAATATTTTGATAAAGCGTCGAGCGCTGCTAAGGGGAAGCATACAACTTTTATAGCAGTCATACAAGTCTGGAAGTCAAACTAGGGTTTCATTACCCATAAATGGTTACCTTCGAGAAGCTAGTCGAACAAATTATAGAAAAACATGTCTGCTGAGCAAGTCTGATGAGATAGATCTCTAGCTTAAGAGGATGTGACATCTCAACATGAGAACTATAAAGAAAATTGCTACTGAAGGACTGGTTAGAGGACTTCCTACACTCAAGGGAAAGCTCAACATTGTATGGATATTCTCAGATGGGAAAACAGACGAAGGGTATTCATAAAAGCACTACACATCAACAAGAGACCACTAGAACTTCTTCACATAGATTTGATGGGTTCTATGCAGACTGAAAGTATTGGGGGTAAGAAGTATGTATTTCTTGGGTAGATTTTCTCTGGGAAAAATCAGATGCTCCTAATGTGTTCATCATACTGTTCACAAAGCTTTAGAGAGAGAAAGAGATCTATAGTGAATGTATTTTGGCAATACGAAGTGATCATGGGAGAGAGTTCGAGAACAAAGGGTTCACTGAATTCTGTAAAACTCAAGGGATCGATCATCAATTCTCATCCCTCATCACCCTACAACAAAATGTGTAGTAGAGAGGAAGAACAAAACAATTCAGGAGATGACCAGAGTGATGATGATCGCAAAGAACATACCACTGAAGTTATGGGCCGAAGTTGTACATATGGTATACTACATCATTAATAGAGTTTCCATTCAAACTAGAACTAAGAAGACTTGCTAGAGCTGTGGAATGGAAGAAGGCCAACCGTCAAATACTTCCACATCTTTGGAAGCACATGCTACTCCTCAACGATAGCGAATTCTGATATAAGTTGGACCCGAAGAGTGATGAAAGAGTATTCCTTGGATACTCAACTAATAGCAGGGCCTATAGAGTGTTCCACAATTGCACCATGACTGTTATGGATTCCATAAACATCACTGTCAAAGATTCTGTTTAGGACTTGGAACAAAGCTGATCCAAGAAATCCTCAAATTTAAAATTCCTCCGAAATTCGGAAGAACCATCCAATTGCCTCGATCATTAACAATCCCCTTGAAGGAAAGAAGACAAGAGATAAGCCCACTATTAACTTTCCTGATATGATCAATCACTCTTGCTTTATATCTAGTGTAGAAACCAAAAACATCAAGGAGGCGATCATTGATGGATACTGAGTTATGGCGGTGCAGGATGAGCTTGAAGTGTTTAAACGGAATGATGTGTGGGATCTAGTTCCATGTCCACTTGATGTCTATGTCATTTGCACAAAGTGGATTTTCAAGAACAACTCCGATCAGAAAGGGAACATCAATATGTTGTAAAGCTCGCCTAGTTTCTCAAGGATACTCACATATAGAGGGAGTTGATTTTAAGGAGAAATTTTCCCAGTGGCACGATTGGAGGTCATCAGAATACTTCTAGCACTTGCTTGGCACTTGAAGTTGAAACTACACCAGATGGATGTCATGAGCGCGTTCCTGAATGGTTCCCCTATTCGTAGAAGTCTACATTGCACAAGCTAAAGACTTTGAAGATATTCACCATCCAAACTATGTCTACAACCTGAAAAAGGCCTTTTATGAATTGAAGTAGGTACCAGGGCCTGGTATGAGAGATTGACAGTGTTCTTGGTCGATCATGGCTATGCTCGAGGGGAGTATACACAACTCTTTTTGTCAAACACACCAGGTCAGACTTCATAATTGCTTAAATCTATGTTAACGATATTGTTTTTTTTTGTTATATTTCCCATGAGTTAGTTGAACAATTTGTCGAACAAATGCAAAGAGAATTCAAGATGAGCATGATGGGTGAACTATCTTACTTCCTTAGGCTTCAAGTCCAGCAGAAATCAGAGGGAATCTTCATCTCCTAGAGCAAGTTTGCAAGGAATCTAGTGACGAAGTTGGAGCTAGAGAAAGCCTCACACAAGAAAACTCCGGCAGCCACTCACACCAAAGTAACTAAGGATGAAGATGGCATCTCTGTTGATCAAACCCTATATAGAAGCATGATTAGGAGTCTATTGTATTTGACTGCAAGCAAACCAGATATCAGGCAAATTCTATAAAAAGTCATCTCTCTCATATCAAGAGAATAATAAAATATGTGTGCGGCACAATTGATTATGGTATTTGGTATACCAATGACACAAATGCTTGTGTTGTGGGTTATTACGACACTGACCGGGGAGACAGTGCCGAAGATTGGAAAAGCACATCTGGAGCATGTTTCTTCTTAGGGAACAATTTTTGGTCATGGTTCAACAAAGAAACAGAACATCATCTCACTATCTACAGCAGAAGCGAAGTATATAGCTGTAGGGAGTAGTTGTACACTGATGATCTGGAAGACACACATGTTGTGCGAGTATGATGTAAAACAAGATGTTATGCCATTATACTGTGATAACATGAATTCTATAATAAATTAAAAAAAACCAGTGCAACACTCATGGACGAAGCACATTGATATCAGGCACCACTTCATCATAGAGCTAGTTGAAGAGAAGGTTTTTAAATTAAAGCACGTGTCCACTGATATGCAACTAGCGGTTATCTTCACCAAGCCCCTTGATTGTGTGCAATTTGAAACACTCAGGTCCTCATTAGGTCTTTGTGTCGTTGAGAATTAATTTTCTCTTAATCATGTTCGTCAACCAGGTCTTAATTTGACTTAGTCCTGTGAGGTTGACCTGGAATTGAGGGGGAGTAACAACGTGGATACTTACTGGAAGAATTTGGTTACTCTAATTGTTCGAGTAAATGTTACTTTTAAAATGGGTCTCAAGTGGCACACGTGGACATCATGGGGGAAGTGGCTTGCAACCTTTCTGATTCCAATGGAAGTGTTTGAATAAAACCCATTTTTATTTCATTCATTGTTTGTTTCGCTCACTTGTTCGATAAATTAAAAAACCAAAACCCTAGCTCGTCTCTAACTCACATCTTTCCGATGACCAATCTTTTCGAGGTTTTCTTCTCTATTCCGACCAAAAATGGTGACCATGTGTGCTAGAATAGGTGTATCAACTCAATCCCGTGCAGAAGATGAGGATGCCATAGATGCTGAGAGAGATGATTCTTTCAATGAACCTATCACCGAGGAGCAATTATTGAAGAAGGTGCTCTGTCCAAGGAGACTCACGAAGAAGCCAACAACATGGACACAACTGAGGAGCTAATGAACCTATCACTGAGGAGCGAACATGAATATGAAGGCTAAGAAGCTTGTTGAAGAGACGAGTAGAGTCTGAGATGATGAAGCCATTGAGTCAGAAGAAGCCCACAAGATGAAGATGGACTACCCCTCTAGGAAGAAGAAAGTTGATGTTGGTCAACAAAAGAAGAAAATGAGATTTTAAGCTTCTTCATTAGTAATTCCAGAAGAAGTACCAGAAGATGTTCAAGAGGATGCTCCACCAACTTCTCAAGATGATCCTCCAACAACAGTTGCAGCAATAGCAATATTGGAAGCCGAGTCTACCTAGAGAAATGGAAAGAAGAAGATCGCAGCAAAGAAGCCAAGTCCAACCTAGGAGAAGATCCAGACCAAGAAGAATAAATTGGTTTGGGGTGAAGAGAACTCAACCAGAGCACCAAGAGTCTAAAAAGGGTGTTTGGTTAAAGTCTTAAGCTCACGCCAGCAAATGAGACACCGTTCAGAAGCGATCAATCATACACGAGAATATAATTGACGAAGAAAAGCACACAACTCCCCAGATTGTGTCCTTGTTGAAAGAGGTAAACTTATTCTCCACTGTGACTTCTTCCAAGAAGTCTAGTGTTCAACATGTTAGAGAGGTCATAGTCAACGTCACTGAGGACTTTGGGAACTCGTCAAGTCCACTATTTGGAGAGATCATGATCAAGGGAAAGAAGATGCACATCACACCCAATTCGATCAATGAGTATTACAACTCGTTGGTTGCATAACATGAGGAACCAGAGTCAGACTTTGACAAGATCACCAGATGTCTCACCAAAGGAGAGAAATCCAGTTGGATTGAGAACAAGATGTCATCCACTGATCTTTCCACAAAGTCTTCCCTTTTGTATGGAATAGCGATCAAGAGCTGGTACCCTTCTATCCATAGAGGTACACTCTCAAGTCAATGACTCAGCCTCTCTATGCCATAGGAAACAAGAAAGCTGTCAGCATCGGGGAGATCATCTTCAACTAGACTGTAGCTCATGGGGATTCAAAGAAGGTAAACCATCCCATCGGATTTCCTTCCCTCATTTATGAACTGATTGTGAAGTAGGACTCCTGGTTGGTGGCACCTGGATATGAGCTATCCAAAATTGTTCACCAAAAAGCACAAGAATGACATCGAGGGAGAAAAACCTGCTTCAGTTGTACAAGAAGATGTTCCAACATCTTTCTCTCTAGCCGGTACATTGATTTTCTCCTCGTCAATGATAGAGAAGATACTCAGGCAGCTTGAAGAAGAAGTGACGACCGAGATTGCAAGAATCACCAACTAGACGAGGCTTTTCACCAACCTCATCAAAGACATCAAGTATCCGCTAGAGGAACAATTTCAAGACCCAGACGAAGAAGATAAAGATGAACTGAAGTTACAGATTCAAGCCGCTCCGACCAGAATAATTTGTATTTTTTTTCTTTTGAATTCTTTTTATTTCAATACTTTAAGCTCGTTTTACTCTCAATCTAAACTTCTATATTTCCCTTGGTTTGTTTTTTGTGGCAAAAATGGGGTGTATTTTTTATTTTTATTTTTTATTTTTATTGATGAGTGTTTTATTTTTGGGTTTGTAATAGCTATAGTTAAATATTTGCTCTTACTACTCTAAAAGTTTGAATTGATTGATTATGTTAAATTACTAGTACCTTTAGTTGCTAGAACTTTTTTTTTATATTGAAACACTCTGCGTAGTGAAATGTGTTTTTTTTGCCATAAAAAATGTCAAGGAGGAGATTGTTGAATTTTTTAGGGCATAGTTTATTTGACAAAACAAATTGTAATAGAGTTGTCCCAGTCAGAGCGTCAAAAAGTTGTTCAAATAACTTTAAGCCATGGTACTTGCATCTTGTCGCGCACAAAAATGAATAACGATTTAAAGCTTCGGGCGGTTCGACCCAAGGCCGGAAATTGTGGCCGCACCCGAGCTAAGAATGTGAACTCGAAAGTCTTGAATTGAGGTTCCTCCAGTCGGAGGCGTTCTCTTAAGGAGAGAAGAGGGTGAATGAGGGGGGGGGGGGGTGATTGTGCTTCTTGTGAGCTGCCTACATACCCGCATTGCGCGATCGAGTTAGAATGTAGTTCAAGGCGTATATATACGCTGTGTGAGGCGCGGAGTCTGGAGGGTGTGCTCGACAGAGGAGACGGAGCGCGGTCCTCCTCGGCGATGTCTCGAGACTTAAGGATCGAGTGATCCGAGGAGAATGTGTGTTTTATCTCTTTGGAGACGTATAGGATTTTCAGTTGAAAATATAGGGCGTAGTTTGTGCCCTACAGACATAGGGGATTTTTAGTAGAAAACCCAGGGCGCAGCTTGTGCGCTCGAGACAGAAGGAATTTTCAAGAGAAAATCTCGGACGCAACTTGTGCGCTGGATTAAGCGCTCGATCATAGGAAATTATGCGTATAAAGTCTCTGACAGCGTTTTAGAACTCTAAGAGCGAGTAATCTTGAGGAGAAAATGAATGTCTCTCTTCCCCTCAGTGAGAGGGGGTATTTATAGTGGATGTGGAGGCCTAGGAGGGCATATGGACACAACTCGTGGAGTGCGCCACCGGTTTCGAGCACGCGAGATGGTTCCGAGGCATGCACGCAGCACACAACTGTGCGGGTGCGCATTGGTGCGATACATCAGGTGCTCTGCGCGCCGCGCGCGCACTCTTTTGAGGAGTACGCCGAGCGTGCGCTCCTTTCGAGGACCGCGCGATGGTGAAATCCACTCTGTGTGTGAGCTTGAGCTCAGATTGTTGGACCGTTGGAATAGGTCTTAACCGTTGTGGGTCTTGGTAGGTTTTTTAGTGACCTGGCCCGTTGGGTTTTTAAAGTTCAAGATTTCGCACAAGTCGCGCGAAATTTAATGTTTCGGTTTTTTCGAGTTCACGTCTGCGCTACGCGCCGCGCGCACGCGTGGCGTGGTTGGCCTAGAGAAGATTTTTTTTCGTCTTTTTCTTGGTTTCTTTTCCCTCCCTTGTTGGAGTAGGATTAGGATTCCTACTTTTGGAATCCAACTTTTCCACCCCTGTATGTGCCTATAAATAAGAGCACTGCTCTACATATTTTTCGCGACTGCACGTGCTTTTTCTCACTTTTTCATCTCTCTGTACACTAGTGCATGATGAAAATTCTATTCCCCTACTCAACCGAAGATCCTGAGGTGGATTTCTGTCACTTGCTTTTGGAATTTGAGCATGAAGAGAATGATCTATTTTTGGGATTAGAGAAGATTCCCATGCACGTAGAGGAGGATCCAAGTGGAGTCCAGCAGTGGCTCGAATTTGGTAAGGCGGACGTGACTGCGTCCGTCACTCAGCCTGTGGAGTGGAAAGAGTTCTGCCGCGGAGCACCCGGGGAAGGTGATGGCGATTGCCTCAGCCGTCTTGAGGGGCGACGACACTCCAACGGGGCAAAGGCGTGCTAGGTCAGAGGTCTTGGACGCAATGTCGAATGTCTCGATGAAGTCTTTGGAAAGGACAAAGTGGTATCCCCTGGAAGGCTTTGCTGCTCCGGAGGGCTTCGACTGCTCGGAGAATGATGCTCCGAGCTCAATCACCTATCGAGCGTACGTCGGTCTTAGGGAAGCATACGCCATTTTGACGTCCTTGGCGCTTCTCCGTCCTTTGGCGGATGTTTGACCGTTCATCCCGCGGCATGGGTTTCCCGCGGTGGCCATGGCGAGCGTTCAGAGCGGGCTGCGATTGCCCTTTCAACCCATTGTCAAACAGCTTGTCGCGTGATTGGGGGTGCATTCCTTTCATATAAGCCCGTCGGTCTACCGTTTGGTGGCAATGTGCCACATGGAGTGGCATTGCCAAACCGAGCGGGTCATGACCATGGACAACTTTCACAATCTTGTCGTGGTCTTTCCCGCATTGGGGCAACCCAACTTTAATATGGCCCGTGATTGCCATAACACCAAACTGATCATGGACATCGAGACCCCTAGTAGGAAGGCGTAGGTGTGGGTCTCGGTTAAGGCCTTTGGAGCAGCACCACTCTGGTTCGGTCCTAAGGAGATCCGAGACATGTTGGAAGCTCAGAAAACCGGTGAACAGTTTTGTTTGCTTGAGTTGATGGCATCGATTGGGTGGTTCCCGTATTACCCTTTCGGCCGTGAGGGTGTTCAGCAGGCGGAGGAAGTCCCTTAAGCCGCATTGTCTCCCTTGAGCGTCGGTCTTCCAAGTACTTTCGCTTTTCGTCTTGTGATTTTAGTTTCTTTTAGTCAGAGTCCTGACCTTCGTTGTATTTTACAGCTTCCTCGTCCAGGGTGAGGGCTCGGGCGCGCTTGGCGAGACTTCTCGAGACTCGAAGGCATTGGCAGCGACTCGTTATCGGATCGGAGCACGGAACGACAAGGAGAAGTCCGATGCCGGTTGCTTAGCGGAGTGTAGTCCACGTACTTCATTGAAGCGACCCTCGTCCTTGGTACTTCCGAATGCACCTTCGGACTCGAAGCGCGCAAAATCGATGATCGAGGCAGAGGCCTTGGAGGTTAGAGGGGAGTGTTTTCAGGGGCTCCAGGAGTCACCTTTGAAAGAGTGGAATGGCATCGTGTCAAGCAACGATGTGGAGTTCTTTTGCAATGGCGTTTTTGATGCCTAGAGGGTAACTTTCCTCTTCTTGTCTCATCGCACCCTTTTGCGACAGTTCACTTTTGCTCACTTGCTCTTCTGATCACTTTAGGTGCTTGCGCATGTGTCCCGGGGCGAGAAGATTCTACACTACCTCATTCAGCTCATGGGACTCGTCCAGGAGGAGCTTGTTCAAGCAAAATCTCAACTAACTCGGGGTGAGTGGGGTTCTCACTCAAGGGAGGAGTTTGCGAGTATTCGCGAGCAGCTTCAAGAGACTCGCTTGGAACTAGGAGTCGTCCAAGACCAGTGTGATCACGCCCAGTCGGCGGTGGCAAAGATGGCATGAGAGTTGACTATAGAGTGTCAAGCTCTCGAATTGGCGACCCAGTCGACAGAAGTTTTCCGGAGCGAGTTGCATGACCTTCGACGCCAGTTGGACACTCGGATGGATGAGGTGAACATCATACAGGGCCAGCTTGCATCGAGCGTGGCTGCCTGCGTCCGGGCGGAGTGCGAGCGTGACTCTTTGGCGGAGGAACTTGCTCGACTGACTGCGGAGAAGGCCGTAGAAGAGCAACTTGCATCCGATTTGCAAGATGACTTCGATGTCGGGGTTGAGGAGGCAAGGTGTGCCGCAGCGGTGGAGTGTCGGGAAGCTACCGCGATCGAGAATGTCTCTCGGAGGGGTCACTTTCGCCTTCTTCGATTCTCTATTCCAACCGCTTGATGGGGTCAAGCCTTCTAGTGGCGAAGACGAACATGTCATTTTTGAGTAGTTGTTTATTTTCCGCGCATTGTTATCCTTAGGAATTTCATTTTTCTGCGCACTTGTCTTAGCGCTCGCTTTTTAGGATTTTTCATTTTTCGTCGCACTTGCATTAGAGCATACTTTTGTAGGAATTCTGGAGCGGTTACCCTTTTATATGAAATATATCTTTTTCTTTGGAGTTCGAATGCTTTCTTTTTCTGATCTTTTGAATAAGTCTTCTCATTTTGATCATCGGTGCGCACTCCTATTCTGATTAGCCATGACGTAGTTTGGTAGATCTGCAACTTTGTCGATTGTTTCGACAAGTCTTCTGCCTTGGAAGGATTTGGCTCCCGTTCCCTTAGCAATTGTGTTGGCTTGTTTACCATTGTGGGGGTTTAACACGAGACATGTGAACCGCTATATGGTTCGCATCCTTGTTGCCGAGCAAATGTGTCCCTTTTTTGGGTTGGGAAGAGTCTTTCGCAACGTCGCAATGACATGGGCATGCCGTGTTATGCGTCTTTGACCGTGTTGCCCTTGGAAACTTGGTGCATCGTGTATGAAGGCTTAAGTTGCGCCTAGTGTGGCGACTTAGGTGCGCCTTATGGAGGCTTTGAGTACGTGGTTAGACGGCTTAAGTGCGCCTTATGGCGGCTTAGGTGTGCCTTATGGCGGCTTTGGTGTGCCTTATGGCGTCTTTGAGTGTGTCATGGTTAGACAGCTTAAGTTGTCGTGGTTAGACGACTTTAGTTCGCCTTATGGCGGCTTAGGATGCATTGTGGTTATGCGGCTTTAGTGCGCCTTATGGCGGCTTTGGTGCCCTTATGGCGGCTTAGGGTGTGTCATGGTTAGATGGCTTTGGTGCGCCTTATGGTGGCTGTGGGTGCGTCATGGTTAGACGGCTTTGGTGCGCCTTATGACGGCTTAGGGTGCACCGTGTATGGTGGCTTTAGCTCGTATCTCTGGGATGTCTTACAGCGCACCGCGAAAGGCGTCTTAGGTTGTACCGTGTATGGTGACTTTAAGCCTGCATCTCTGGGATGTCTTACAACGTGCCGTAGAGGCATCTTAGGTTGTACCATGTACGTGACTTAGGTCTTTGTTCCCGTTTGTGTTCGGGTTAAGCCCTAATGTTTTGTTTCGGTGAAGTGTACTTTCTTGAGGCTCTTTTTACGCGTTGCCTATGTCACTAGCCCCAAAGTTTTTGGGTTTACAAGCGTTAGCTTGATGACCAAAAAACTTTGATAAAGTGGATTTTGAAAGGAAATCCTCGAACTTTATTAATATTACGAAAAATTTGAAATCTTAAAACATTGGCTCGTAGACCTTATTGAATTTAGGAAAACAAAGCAATAAAACGGGGGGAAGCGCTAGCTATTGGTAGTACTACCAATACGCCTTTCTTGCCTTCAAGCTTTTTTTTAAGATTGCTCTTTATAGTCTTGTTGACTGCTTCGACTTGGTCGTTAGCCTGTGAATGAGGCGGCGTGGAGAACGTCTTATTGATCTTTTGTTGGTCGCAGATATCTATTACTCGCGCGTTGTCGAAATGTGTGCCATTATCGATCATAATTGAGGCAGGGATGCCATGTCGGGAGATGATGTTCTTCAAGATGAAGTTCGTCGTATTCACCTCGGTGATCTTTGCAAGTGACTCGGCTTGCACCCATTTGGTGAAGTAGTCGACGGCGATGATGGCATATTCGTATTATCTTGGCGCTCTTGGGAGCTTGCCAATGATGTCCACGCCCTATTTGGCGAATGGTCGCGAAACAATGATGCTGCTCAATGGAGTCGGTGATTGCCTTGGGATGTCGGAGAAGCATTGGCACTTGTCGAAGCGCGTCACACATTCGCAGGCATCTTTCTTCATGGTGAGCGATTTGAGCGCGATAGAGACCCCAGCAAAGTGGTTCCCGCAGATGCCTTCGTGTATTTCGCGAAGAACCCTTATCGACTCGACACTATCGAGGCATCAGAGTAGCGGCATTGAGTAACTGCGCTTGTAGAGTACGTCATCTCGAAGCGTGTACTTGGATGCTAGGGCTCTCAATTTTTCAGCTTCCTAGTGGTCTTTGGGGAGTTCCCCTCTTCGTAGAAATTCGATAATCGGGCTCATCCATATTGGCTGAGCCATATCCTCTATAGTTTCGACTTCATCTCGGGAGACGGAAGGTCATGGAAGATATTCGATTGGGACAGTCCCCAGACTATCTTCGTCGATGCTAGACCCCAGGCGAGCAAGGGCGTCAGCCTCAGAGTTCTGTTCTCTAGGGATTTGGAGGATCTTGAACCAAGAGAAGGCATCGAGCGTGGAGTTTGTCTTTGTCAGGTAGGCGACAGTGTTGGGCTCTTTGCGGTATAATTGCCTTTACGATCAACTGCGAGTCGCAGGTTTTTGGTGCCGAGCTTTTGTGCTAGCACTATCCCTATGATGAGGGCTTCATATTTGGCCTCGTTGTTGGAAGATGGAATCCGTAGTGGAGGGCGTAACGTAACTTTTTCCCGTCATGGATAGTTAGTATATGATGCTAGCGCCAGCCCCCCGTCATTAGATACTCTCTCTATGTGGAATTCCCAGATGTGACCCGTTGGGTCAACCTTTCTCTTTAGTACCAACAAGTCGTTGGTCAAATCATTTTTCGTTCTCTCCATGTCGGGAGTGTAGGAGAATTACGCTACAAAATTGGTTAAGGCCTGACCCTTAATAAGCATTCTTGGGCGGAACTTAAACTCGTACTCGCTCAATTCTTGGGACCAGATCGCCATGCGAGTCGATGTTCCCTTTTGGAGAGCTTTACCAATTCGGGTGCTCAGCTCAGACCGCGATAGGGTGAGCCTGCCATCACGAGAGCTAGAGAAAGTTTCTTGATTTCGGAGACGGCGAGATAGATGTAGAACATCTCGCCTTCTTTCGGTTCGGAAAGGAATGGTGGGGACCCAAAATAGGCCTTCATCTCTTGGAAGGCTTTCTCGCAGTCATCGATCCACTCAAAGCCGTCCGTCTTCTTTAGGGCTTTGAAGAACGGTTGACACTTATCGGTTGCTTTCGACACAAAGCGTGTCAGAGCAGCAATCCGACTAGTCAGACTTTGCACCTCCTTGACTGGTCTTGGAGACTTCATTTCAAGGAGTGCCTCGATCTTTTCGAGATTTACTTCTATCCCTCGTTTTTTGATGATGTAACCCAGAAATTTCCAAGATTCGACCCCGAACACACATTTGTTGGGGTTGAGCATCATTCTGTAACGGTGGAGGATTGTGAACATGTCGTGTATGTGAATATTTGCTAGGCTTTTAATGAGCTTCATTCCCGCATTCGTATGGCCGAAAGGCATGACCTTATAACAATATAGGCATTGATCAGTGACAAAGGTTGTCTTAATCTGATCAGGCTCATGCATGCGAATCTGGTTGTAGCTCGAATAGGTGTCCATGGAGGTGTGGAGTTCATGGTCGGCCGTGGCGTCGACCAGTTGTTCGATGCGCGAGATTGGGAAGCAGTCATTAGGGCAGACTTTGTGAAGACCTTTGTAATCTATGCAAATGCGCCACTTCCCATTAAGTTTTATCACCATTACCACGTTGGTAACCCACTTGGGGTACTTAGCTTCTCAGATGGAGTTTTCGGTGAGAAGTTTCTCGACCTCTTTGTTCATGCATAGGTATCGTTCCGGGTTGAACGTTCGTCTAGCTTGTAGTTTTTCAGCGATGCTTCGCTTGTCATTCAACTGGTGCTCTATGACCTAGGGGTCAATTCCAAGCCTGTCTGCATGAGTCCATGCGAAGACATCCTTAAGTTCCCAGAGGAAGGCAGCAAGTTGCGTTCTTGATGGCAAGCGGAAGTTTGCACCGATCTTCACAACCTGGTCCGGTTTGGATTCGTCTAGTGTGACTAACGTGAGATCGTTGAAGGTTTCGACTTTAAGTCTCTCGATTTTGTCTCGAGGATCGAGTTCTCTGAACTTCCTTGCGTCCTTCAGGTCGCATGGATAATCATCTTCTAGTTGGAAGATTGTGTTAACCATTTTTCCGGCAGATTTGCCGTTGACTCCTTGGACGTTGCATATTCTGGCCTGGGATTGATCACCGGCCATGATTCCTATTCCTCCTTTGGTTGGGAAATTCACCAGTAGGTGGTATATAGAAGTAATAGCACTTAGTCTATTCAGCGTGGGTCGCCCAATGATGATATTTAGGGCAACTCCTGATCAACCACTAGAAATGGGACCATGTGAACGACTTCGATGCCTGCGGGAGTACTGAAGGTAACCGGCAGATCGATGATTCATTCGTCATGACTCTCTCTCCAATGAACCTAAATAAGGGCGTTTGAGTCGGATTCGGGCATAGCCCCTTGAGCTTTATGCAGTCTAGGGTGATCTTGAAGATTATATCGGCAACACTGCCATTGTCGATGAGAACCCTCTTCACCAGTTTTTTTTGCCACCTAGGCTTTGAGAACTATCGCATCATTGTACGGATGCACAACTCGCTTGGCCTCTTCGTCGGTGAAGTACATCATCTCGTGAGGCAAGGATGGAGGTTCCTCATAGGTGAGGTTGATGTGTTTTGTGATGTGTTCTTGAGACGCGGCCCTTAGGAATGTTTTATGTTGTCGGGCTGAATCTTCACCTAGCGGACGGCACAGTATATTGTCACAACGTGGAGTCACGGATTGGCGGCATCAGTAGCTTTGGTTCGGTTGACAGTAGCGACTATTCCTCCCCCTTTCCTAATTTTGGTATACTTGAGGTGGGACCCGCAGCGCTAATCATGCGCAACACGAGCTCTTTTAGCTCACCCCGTGGGATTTGAGCCTCGATTTGCCTTTTGAGATTGTAGCATTCGGAGGTCAGGTGATCGTATTCCCGATGGAACTCGAAATATCTAGACCGGTCACGAGTCGCGGGAACATTCTTCATTGGAGCTGGGGCGGTGAACTTGTCACGTGTAAAAGCCAGAATTCGGTCCAGCGTCGTGTTCAACGGTGTGAAGGGCGAGTAAACCATAAAGCCTTCCACTAGTCGTGGCTTCTAGGGCATGAGGGGTTGGCTATTGGAAGACTGACTCCTCTTATTTCGCCTTTTGCGGGAGCCGCCTTGCTGTGGCTAGGTTCATCTCGGCGACGAGAGCTTTAGTTGCTGCTCTTGCAGCCGTCGAGGTAATCTTCGACTCCCATGATGGTCTTGGCTCGAATCATTAACTCGGACATGGTAGAAGGGACACGGCCGACGACGGACTTGAGGAAGTCGCTTTTGCGCAAGCCATCAATGATGGCAATGATTGCTTCACAATCGTCAAAGCGGTCAACCTTATTCGATTCTTCAATGAATCGGTAGAGGTATCATCTAAGAGACTCGCCACTCTCTTGCCTAATTGACCACAAGTACATCTTGGTCTTCTTTGTGAACATAGACGTAGCGAAGCGTGACAGGAACATGTCCTTCACGTCTTTGAACGATTGGATGTTTCCCGGCCTTAAGTTCTTGAACCACTCAAAGCCAGGTCCGACGAGGGTAAGACTAAAAGCTCGGCACATGGCGCCGGGAACGACACCCTGCATCGTCATCCAGGTTTCGTAATGTTGGATATGGTTGGTGGGATCCGCTTTCCCATCGTAGGGAGCGAGATTCAGGAGTTTAAAATTTCCCATGCATACCTCGGCCAGTATCTGGGCTGTAAAAGGCGAGTAGTTCTCCTCAACGACCAGTTTCCGTGCCCTGAACGTCGAGAGTTCCCTTCTTAAGAGGCTGCAGGTGCGTCCCTTGTCTTAGGTGAGGGGTCCGAAGGACCGGCTTCATTCACTGAGGGGAGTCCCCCATCCTTAATGAGAGAAGTCTTAATATCCTTCGAATCATCAAGGCCCTCGTAATCAGGGTGGCGTTCGCAACTTTCCTCGTTGAGGTTTTCAGGTTCCCCATTGGGGATTATCGTGTTATGTATAGGTTGTTTTGCAGCTAGTCGGTTGTGGTACATTGCATTTGTCGCCTTTAGTCGGTGGATATCCTCCTCCAACTCTCTAATGTGGTCACCCTGGCTATTTGGAGATTGAGATGGTGAGCAGGTCGAGCTCTCTTCAGGGAGAGACTCTTCATCATCATGCGCTCGGGAGACGCAACTTGTGCACTGGAGACGTAGGGGATTTCAATAGAACACCCTGGGCGCAGCTTGTGCGCTGGATCAAGGGCTCGATTAGAGGAAATTATGCGTAGAAATTCTCTGACAGCATTTTAGAACTCTGAGAGCGGGTAATCTTGAGAAGAAAATGAATGTCTCTCTCTCCCTCACTGAGATGGGGTATTTATAGTGGATGTGGAGGCCTAGGGGGACCTTTGGACGCACCTCAGAGAGCGCGCCGTAGGTTTCGGGAATGTGAGGCAGTTCCGAGGCGCGTACGTAGCACGGGGGCGCACATTGGCACGACGCGCGCTCTTTTTAAGGAGTGTGCGGTCGTGAAATGCACTCCGTGGTGAGCTTGGGCTAGGACTTTCGGGCCGTTGGAATGGGCCTTAGCTGTTACGGGCCTTGGTAGGTTTTTCAGTGACCCAGCCCGTTGGGCTTTTAGAGTTCGGGATTTTGCGCAAGTCGCGTGAAATTTAATGTGTCGATTTTTTCGAGAATGACCTACAACACATCTTTTCTTCCCGCGCGAAATAAATCAACTAAACATATTATTTACTTTCGATTTTCTTGGATGTATAAGGTCGAATTTTGAGAATCCGACTTATAAGATTTCATAAATTATTAGGAACTTAACCATATAAAAACTGTGGGATTATAAAAATAAATTTAATTATTTATTGGGCTTCGGTTCGGACAAAGGCCCAATAAATGATCCAATTCAGCTAAAGAGAAAATGCCCAAACCTAGTTCACAGAGAAGTCATCTACTTCGCCCGAGCTGACCTAGCCAAGTAACGAAGTCGTGGTCACCCTGCAATCTCGCCGAGAAGATCGGATCTGAGGCTTGACTGGTCTGCGATGTGGTGAGGACGAGCTGATCAACACGTGTCCATCACATGATCCTTTCTTCACTTATAAATGACAATTGTTGTATTCATTTTCGCACACACAAGCTCACGTAATATAATTATTTATTATTCAAATTTTTTCAGTTATTTTGTAGAGTTCACCCATTTGAGCTCGGCACTTTGCCTCTTGTAAACAACACATTTAAATAAAAGTTATTCTTTATTATTTCGTATGAATTCTTCTTTTCATATCAGTTGTTTCTTATACGAAGTCTTCTAAGACCCATTAAATAAATCAAATAAGTATATCTTATATAATATTTGTGATTGTTGAGATTTCGAAATCAACATTTGGCGCCGTCTGTGAAACAATCTTTCTAAAAAAAATAATACATCCTCTTCCATTTCGACTCACTATGAATCGGGGAGGAAATCCTTGCGGGGATTAGGGCGATCCTGGATATTCTAAATAAGAAACTTGAAAATCAAGAGGAGACCAATCGAGCCCTCAATGCTCGGCTTGACTCCCTCACAACCCTTCTTAACCACCTAGATCCACAAACTGGTTCCGTTGAAATGACCACCTCTGAATCAGCTCGGAATGCTACGTCAACCGCACAGATGAATCGAGCTCTTCCTCTAGCCATCCGATTGGACTTAACCGAGATCCAGGTCTCCCCGGGAATAGATCGAAGCTCCTATCCAAACTTTCAGTTCGACGAAACTTCTACTGAGACTACCCAAGAAGCTCCAAACGATCTGGTGGGGCTACCCCCACCTCCGCCGGCTGGAACGCCCCTCGGATCTTCTCCAGCAAACTCAGGACCTCGTCCCTCGCACACCTCGCTAACATTCATCGCCCAATTTGCGGGCGAACTGAATCAGACCACGACAGGACCAGTCGAAGTCACAACTATCACACCAATGGGTACAGGATACCACTATTCGAAAAATAGTGATCCCAGCATAAATGAATTTGAAAAATTCAAGGAATCCATGGCAACCGAACTGAAGGCTGTCTATTCCAAGTTTCACAGTGCGACCAGTTCGGCCCCTGAAATAGACCGAAGTTTTCCTCCCGCGCTACAATGGCACCTCGAACCCGAAGGCTTATATCACATCTTTTAGGATAGCTATGGGACGTTCTATGCTGACAGAGAAAGAACGAGAGGTAGGCTACTGTTAACTGTTTGCAGAAAGTCTCTCCAAATTCGCTTTAGAGTGGTTTTCCAGGTTAGAGGCCGATTCCATTGATAGTTTCACAAAACTATCAGTAGCATTCGTAAAACACTATTCCATGTTTGTCAAGGATGAAATGACAATGGCCGACCTATGGGGGATCCAACAAAAGGAAAATGAATCCTTAAAGGGCTTTATGGTCCGTTTCAAGGATATAATGTCAAAAATATCCAATGTCGACCCCGTATCCGCTATGACCGCTCTCAAGAATGACCTATAACATTATTCAAGGTTCAGATTGGAGATGACCGTCAATCGACCCCCAACTCTCGAGGATGCAATCCATAGGGACACAAACTATGCCAAAGCTGAGGAGGAAGTCGCCTCGCTGGCTAAGAGGCATGCGGCCGAAAAGAAGCCTCACTCGAACACTTGGGTATCATCTGGAAACAGAGGGAATAACCCTAAAAGGACGAACCCCCATGACGCAGGACCACAAACTAGAAAACAACACGCTCCTCCGGTTTATGCTTTCAACATAGGCGACGAAAGTAAAGCGGGAGGACCCCAAGCTAAAAAATGGACAAGGGATCCGAACGCATATCGCGAGTTCCATCAAACTAACATCTACATGACGGTGAACTGTAAGACCATGCGCAAAGTCTTGGCCAAAAAATACGCAAAGGGAGAACTAAAAAAATATTGATTTAGGTCCCCCGCCTAAAATAAGTTCTTCAACAATCAAGGCAGAGGTAACCCCTCGCCAAGAAGATCAAGACCAACCGAAGAAGGGGGGCCCGATTCCCCACCGACACAAGTTAAACATCGAGTGGACTTCATAATGAAGGGCTCAAAATAGAGCAGCAACTTAGTTAACTCGATCAAAGCTCATCAGCGATAGCTGAAGAACTAGACCACCCGGCCCGGGGCGGATCAAGATGTCCGAATCACATTTTTGGAAAGCGAGGCTTCCGGGGCAACAAAGCCACATGACGACGCGCTCGTAATCACGATCGACTAGTCAAACTGTGAAGTCGCTAGGGTCCTCATCAATGGAGAAAGTTCTCTGGATCTCATCTTTAAAGACACCCTAACAAGAATAGGGATAGAAGAGTCAGAGATAGAAAAGGAGCAAACCCAGCTCACGGGCTTCAACGGGTAACCACTCCCTCGATATGTACCATAAAGCTACCCGTAAAGACGGAAGGAATAAACAAAATAGTAGAGTTCCATGTTATTAAATGTCACTCTCTTTACAATATAATATTGGGAAGACCGTGGATACACATGATGATGGCGGTACCTTCAACTTCCATCAATGTATCCGCTTTCCTACACTTGAAGAGATAAGAAAGATAAGATGAAACCAGGCGACCTCTCGCAGTTGCTACCTCACGAGCCATAAGCTAAGTATCAAACCACCTGTTGAGGAGCAATAACAATTAATGAACATTTAGGCGACTCACGGAGAAGACCCAAAATCTGAAGAGTTTGATTCCCCGAGTACCGAGATGACAGTACAAGTACAATTCTATGGCCTCGATCTCGCCAAGTGTATGGGAATCGGAGCCGAGCCCAAACGAAATATACGGCGAGAGTTGATTTGCATAATAAGGCCTCTGCTCAAAAGAAGCTTCGCAAGACCATACCTCAAATACGTCAGATTGGTCGAATCCAATCAAATCCTCAAAGACATCAATGAGGGGGAATGAAGAAGCCATGCAGGCGGAAGAGCACTCGCTATAAAAATCAAAACGACAAGGCTACTTCTAGCCTGTAATGTTAGCTGATTCCGAGGCACAGTTGCGTCACTGTGAGCTGTGCCAACGACACGCCCCTAACATAAAAAGACCCGCAGAAGAGCTGTACTTTATTTCAGCTCCATACCCCTTCATAAAGGGTCTACAATTCCAACCACCCAAGGCGGATTAAGATTTATATTAATCTTGGCAAACTATTTTTCAAAATGGGTTGAAGCAGGCGCCTTTGTCTTAGTAAAAGACATTGACGTGGAGGCCTTTATCTGGAAAAATATAATATGTTAGCACGGGACACCTCACAAAATCGTGGCAGACAATGGCTCACAATTCGTATCTAAAAGACTAAGAAAGTTTTGCTACAGCAACAATGTTGAACAAAGGATGTCGACACCGCGATATCCTCAGGTAAACGGACATGCTAAAGCAGCAATAAGACCATCGTGAACTCCATCAAGAAAAGACTGACGGCTAAAAAAGGATGATGGGCGGAAGAGCTACCAGGTGTACTCTGGGCCTATCGGACTAGCCCACGGAGGCCGACCGGGTAAACCCCATTCTCCCTAACACATGGAGTCGAATCACTCATCTTGATCGAACACCAGGTGCAGACTCTTAGGACAATGCACGCCCATGAAGACGAACGAACAAATGAATGAGCAATTATTATATGACGCCTTGGATTTCATAGACGAAAAACGGGAGCTAGCGTTAACACGAATATCCCAATACAAACAGTCTATCGCCAGGTTCTATAACAAGAATGTCAATCAAGAGAGTTCAAGTTAGGAGACTTCGTTCTCCGAAAAGTGTTTCAAAACACCACCGAGGTATACGCTGGAAAACTAGGTGCAAATTGGAAAGGCCCTTACACGATCACCA
Source organism: Urtica dioica subsp. dioica (assembly GCF_054948205.1). Classification (NCBI taxonomy): domain Eukaryota; kingdom Viridiplantae; phylum Streptophyta; class Magnoliopsida; order Rosales; family Urticaceae; genus Urtica; species Urtica dioica. The sequence goes on along the minus strand of NC_142762.1, from coordinate 20,519,763 downwards.
AAGTCGTACACCCTAGTGTCTATGAACTCAAAACACTCAATTGAGTCCCCGTTTTGAGATAATGGAGCGTGATAAACCTAAAAAATACTACTCCTAGACCAGTAAGAATCGAATACGCCCGACTTGATCCCTACACAAGGGTACATAGGCAGCCGTGTTTTCTTTATCAAAGGCACAGTCCCCCTATTTTATTATAAATCCCCCCATGTGACACTAACTACAATAGTCACGAATCAACAGAGCTTCGAAACTCGTGATTCGACCACCCTATGTTGACGGTGTAAATATTGTTGTCAATGGTGCCCACAAGAAGAGTAGTAGTCTTTACTTATGTATATTTGATGTAATAAAGTCTCACAAAAACTCTTGCTTGTAACTGCTAAATCATTAATAAAAGTTGAAACATTCATTCATTCTTCCATGTCTGTTTGAAGCTTTATGATAATCTATAGTCTTTAGTCCTTAAACAAACCTAACAACATATGAAGAGACAAATGTAGATTTGCATGAACAAACTCTTCATGGTTTGCTTAAAACTGCATATTCACAATCTAAGGATCAAAGGACTATTGATCTCAGTATGATTGTTAGGAGAATCTATGGTGTCTGGTTATGGGGCATAGAGAGTTAGAGACTCTATAGTTCTTCTAGGTATCTTTTGAAGGTACTGAATTGACCAGTGCACTTCTAGAGACAGAATAAGAACAAACCATTTAACCTCTTATGTCTCGAAGTCACTACGTATGAATTGCATCATGCTTACCTCAATCCTGAAATGAGACATGTCATTTAATAGCTTACGTATTCTCATTTGAGAAAGTCAGAGTTCGGATTCACTATGTGATTCTGAACAGGACCTATTGGTGAAGTACTAAGTTATGCAGATGTCATGAGTAACTTTGTGAAGATCTCATAGATATGGAATTCATGTAAAAGATTGCTGAAATGCAATGTATATCACCTCATGCTTTGTTCCTTGGAATGTGAATAAATGAACTGGCCAGTGTCCAAATTGAGTCATGACTCTTTTGGATGAATCAATGTGACTTGTTAGCTCCCCGTCAATACATTGTTTCTAACTTATTCACAAGCGATAAAGGAGTTGAGAAAATAATAGCTAGAAGGGTAAATTGTAATTTTGTAAATCCCGTCTAGCTGATGATATTCATGAAGGGTAAATATAGATAATATTCAGTGGATCCACGCATCACAATTAAGTTGAATTCTTGAGTAGAAAATAAATTCATTTGAACCGAGAGATTCTCAGCGTCAACTCTTTAGTGGAGTCAGTTGACATTAAGCTAAACTTGGAAAAGGTTTGTGCACTTTTGAGTCCAAGTATGTTAGCTCAAGCTTTGTTATTTGGATCCATGAGGTCATTGTCACAAGTCATATGGAGTAGGAATAGTTAAACTAGAAGCTAAGTCAAAACAAGAACTAGACAAATTTTACGAAAATTGTCTAAAGGGTATTTTTGTCTTTTGGGACATGTGATGAAATGAATGTCAATAAATAAGTTTTCTTGACATTGTCCTATGATGACAAGCAATTGATCCACACGGCCAAGTATAAGTATTTGGGCCCTGAGGATTAATTTCATTTCATGGAATTTTACTTGAAAATTCTAAATGATCTTTTCTTATGTTGTCATGAACAAATGAAGAAAAATCTAGAGCCCTTCTAGAAGCCTTGGACGTCCAAAATGAAGGAAAGAGAGACCAATTTTGTGCATTGATGTATGAAGATACTTGCCAAAAGAAAAAGAGGAAACAAGGTGGGCGACAAACACAAGGCAAGAGAGAAGCAAAACAAATAAGGAAACAAATCCAAGGACATGCATGGCAATCCTTGGACGTGTGAATGAGGAAGGAAGGAGCAAATATTTGCTATTGAACATGTGATATTCTATAGAAGAGGAAAATACCTTGTTGAAGGTAATTCCTCTCCTATAAATAGGGCCCTCATTATCATTGTTTCTCATCCAACAATTTTAGAGATTGAGAGCTTCTCTCTAGAACAAGTGCCTCTCTCTCTCTCTCTCTCTCTCTCTCTCTCTCTCTCTCTCTCTCTCTCTCTTCCCTTTTCGTTTTTGTTTTGGCACCTAGGTCCACATTTGACCTAGCGTTTGTTTTATCTCTTCGACTCTAACACTTGTTCTTGAGTCGTCGTGTTTAAAAGTGCCCACACACTTATTCCTTCTTACCTCGAGTGATTTATGTGATAGAAACTTTCGTGGTTACTCGAGTTCTCGAAGAATGAAGAAAGACGAGCTGCGTGGGGAGACGAGCGATTCAACCTCCACAAGCTTCTCAACGATCAAGCTACATAAAGGTTAGTAAACATATAATCGCTCGTAGATAGTTTTAATTTATTAATAACATGTGCTTGCTCTTTGTCTAGTTTACTAAATATCATTTTACTTGTTTAAAGAAAATTTTTATTTTCCGCCGCTTGGTAGAAGCGTTAAATCTTTTCTTAACCCTAGATCAATTCCAACAAATACCTCGCGACGACCATGGTGAGACCCGACATCTCACCGCAACATAACATTTGAATTAGAGGCCGCTCTCCGTCAAGGTCGACCTCGCCCAAGAATATTAAGGGAAAAATTTTAGACCCCGACGATCTAAAAGACTTAACAAATTCTCGGTAAAAATTCATATGTTGACTTTGACCTAAAGTCTTAAGGGAAACGTTTCAGATAGCCAAACGATCTGAAAGACTTGTCAGATTTTATAAAAATACAAAAGGGCCACTCAATGACTTCGACCTAAGGGAAACATCTTATATCTTTGACGATCTAAAAGACTTAGCGAATTTCATTGAAAAATATTTCTTTACGACTTCGACTTAAAATCTTAAAGCAACTTTTTAGACCTCGACGTTCTAAAAGACTTAGCAGATTCTACGAGTAAAGTTGTTAAGACTTCGATTTCATTATACTAAGTGAAAATTTTTAGATCAATTGGGCGACCTGAATGAATTAGTCAAACTCCGCAAAAACATTCACACATATAAAGGTTTAACAACCTAAAATACTTGGGAAAATTTAGAAATAAATCGAGAGCAAACAATAGAAATAAAAATTCAAATAAACATTAAAAGAAGTGGTTCCGAAGTCCCCAATAATTGTAACAAAAAATGATTGATTTCGCCTAAAACATGCGGGCCCAAAAGAATAATTGAAAATAAAATACATATCAAAATATAACAAAAAATAGACTTCTTGCTGAAAAAGTAGAGAAAGGCTCAAGCTTAGTCTTGGGGGCTCGACCTCGGTGTCTCTTTATTCGGGAGTCGGTGTGAATGCCACAAGCATTGAGCCGTGCCCATCAATGACAGCGTTCTCAACTTCGGTCGTGGGGATGTTGGCAGGAGATCGGTCCGAGTAGGGAGTGAAGGGGACGTCCTCGACCTTGGGAATGATAATGGCCACGTAATCCGCCTCATACTGGGCGATGTCGTCCTCAGTGTCTTTCATCTCACTGGCCCAGTCCGAGATTTCACCCTTAAGGGCTTTCGATATCAGCTCCCTGTTCCCCCGGCAATGCTCAAGCTTTTTTAGGATGAGGATGGACTCATCCGTCTTCTCTTTCTGAGCTCGGTACTTGAGAATTTGCTCCCTGTATCACAGCAAAGTTGCCTTCTTCGCAGCGTGGCCCGATCCCAGTCCGCCTTTGCCGTCCTATTCATCCTGGCGAGCTCCTCGAGAGCATCTTTCAGCTCTTTGTCCTGATCAGCCAGGTCAACATCTAGCTTCTCCTTCTCCCTGTTCAAGCCATCAGCATAAGCCCCCTACGTCTTGATTTTATTATTCTCGTCATCGAGGTCAACAGAAAGGAATTAGGCCTCGCTGGAGAGCTCCTTAACCGTCTTCTTCGCCCTCTCCAGAAGTGCGTCCTTAGCAAAGAGATCATCTTGAAGGACGGAGAACTTGTTGTTCATTGCCTTGATCTCGGCTTAAAGGAACTCTGTCCCCTTCTGAACCTCGCCTAGCTGGTCCCGCTCGGCCTTAGCATCGAGGATGCATTTCTCATAACGAAACACACCCCGGTTCAGTAGGATCAAAAGCTGAAACATAATAAAAATCCTGTCAGCTCGACTACTAGATAAGCCCAAAATTTCACCAAGTATAAGTGTTCGACAACATACAAAATTAACTAAATATCCAGTTTGACTTCTTGACAAAATTCCTAACTAAAATTTTATCGTGTATAACAGGTCGACTAAAAAATAATACAAAAAAAGAGATGCTTACCCCGGTGATGGCCGAAGCCATCATCCTATACCAGTTTGCCTCGGCAAGCTCGAGTAGTTTCGGGAGGCCCATGTCAAGGCACGTCATCTGACGAAGAAATCCCGCTGAAGAGTTGATGTCATCGTAGAACATGTGATCCTGCGCATAGTGGAAGTTGATGACATGTTTCTTCCTCCGAGATGCAGACGGAGTGTAGTCGGATCGACCGCTACTCCTGGACTTCAATGAGGCTCTGCTTCCCTCTACAACCGCATTTCCCTTGTCGCCCCAACCAGTGCGACTGTGGGGACTTCGGTAGTTGGCTTTTTCTCATCCCCTTCAGCAAGATCTGGGACTTCGTCCTTCTTCTTATTTTTCTCTCCTTCCTCGGGCACTCCACCCTTAGGTGTCGCCGCGACCCCGCTGACCTCTGTGGCGTGCTTCCCCTCGATAACGGGAGCATCGGACTCGGGGGCTTCGGCCCTCGAAACGACCGTCTACGTGGTCTCGGCCGTCTTGGGCACTTCGCCCGAATTCACTAGGATGACCGGGATTGAAGATGCTAGTCTAACACCCATCACTTTGACGTCGAGGTCAATAGAAGGCACCAATGGCACCGGAGTCAAACTCGAGGCAGCGTCTCCCTTCTTATTCTTCCTCGCTTTGCGAGCACTCACCGGAGTGTTCATATTGTCTCATACATCTGCAAAAAATCAGTCAAAATATAAAATAATAATAATAATAAAGAGAAATAAAAAGGCGAACTAACCCTCTTCAAGATCCTCCTCTAAGAAAGTTGGAGGTATGGCCAAGGTTTGGCTGAAGTGAACCTGCACGAGGTAAAGCTCGACCACTCTCCATAGCCTCCTTGCAACTTCGAAATCTTTTTGAAAAACTATTCTCCTTGAGATGGTCCCTTAATCTTTATTGAAAAACGAAACAAAAAGGAAATCTTTAACGTGCTTCGCCAACTACTTAAAATACGAACAAAAATAACAAAAAATCCAGCCATACTTGGCGAGCTCGCCCACTTCGACGAGAAAGAATGAGCTCGGCTCCCGAGAGAATGCTCGTTGACGGAGAAGTAAAAGCATCATCTCCCCCAGTATTTGTCCTTCGAAGGAAGGCCCGAGTTCACTCCCTTGCCCGCGGCCTTTGAAAGATGGAAACACTTTGGATCGTGTTTTGAGTTCGCCTCAACAACACAAAGACGGACTATGTCCATCAATTTGAGCTCGACCTTTTGTTCCTGGGTCACAACTATCAGACCCTATACCATTCTAACAAAGTTTGGACACATCTGAGGCAGGGTCAATCCGAGAGCCTCGATGAAGTCGAACATGAGAGGAACAATAGGAAATCTTAACCCACAAGACTCGAACCAAATCTTGTAGATACAATAGAAACTATTTACGATGGTATCGGCTGTGGCTCCAGGAGGAGGAAGAATGGTTTGGATTTTCTGGAGGTATTTGATATTTTTCATGAATTCCCCTTAAATCAAGAGAGGTTACATCAGAAGGTAAAATGATGTCTTCATTTCCTAAAGGGTGAGATCCCGACGGACGAACTCCTGAGTTCAACATCTAAACTTGAAGTTGTAGGGGACGAAGTGACTAAAAATATGAACTTGTTTGAGGTCGGTGGTCGAACTAAGAACAAAGCTAGCTGAAGTCTATACGAAACTAAGAACTCTGAGAGAAAATGAGAGTTCGAAAATAAGTAAGATATTAACAATAAGTTACCTTTTTACTTCGGACGCTGTGAATATAAATGAGGAGAAACGTCATTTCGTTGCACGTACTTATATACAATTATATCAAACCGAATTCTGAGAAAATCTCTCAAAAATCAAATCAAATATTTGATATGAGCGAGAATATCAAAAGACACCCGCGACTCTTTGACTCCGACTTTTCTAATGAGACTAGAACGCGCCACGTGTCAGTCGCGTCATCACACAAAGCCGTGTGTAAAAAAATGTATCGCAAATTTCCCTCCAAATTTTTGAGACATTTCAGATTCTCAGCGCAAAATATTTTCAAAATATTCGGAATATTTTGGAAATATTTGGGGGCTAATTGTGGGGGTATAAAAATAAATTTATTATTTATTGGCTTCGGTTCGGCCAAAGGCCCAATAAATGATCCAGTTTGGCTCAAGAGAAAATACCCAAGCCCAGTTCACAGAGAAGTCGTCCAGTTTGTCCGAGCTGACCTAGCCAAGTAACGAAGTCGTGGTCAACCTGCAATCTCGCCGAGAAGATCGGATCTAAGACTTGACGAGTCTGCGACGTGGAGAGAACGAGCTGATCAACACGTGTCCAAGAGATGATCCTTTCTTCGCTTATAAATAACGATTGTTGTATTCATTTTCGCACACACAAGCTCACATAACATAATTATTTATTGTTAAAATCTTTCGGTTATTTTGTAGAGTACGCCCATTTGAGCTCGGCACTTCGCCTCTCGTGAACAACAAATTTAAATTAAAGTTATTCTTTTATTATTTCGTATTAATTCTTCTTTTAATATCATTTGATCCTAATACGAAGTCTTCTAAGACCCATTAAATAATCATATAACTATATCTTATATAATATTTGTAATTGTTGAGCTTTCGACATCAACAAAAACCACCTAGGGTTTCTATGATTATGTTTTTCTTTTTTCTGTTTGGTGAATTCATATAGCCATAACTTTGAGTTTGCTCTCTCTATTCTAGTGATCTTCATCGAAAACAAACTCTGAGTAACTCATAGCGTTCTGTACCGTCGTACTAAGTGTGAGAATGTGTTTTGCATATTGACGTGATGTTAATCTTCGAGAGACGATTGGGTGAAAATGAGGTAGAGTCTCGTAACTAAGAGGAGCTTATGTTTAAAGAATCAATAAGGTGTCAAAGACAAAGGTGTTTGCGAAGTGCATCTTAGTCAAACTTAATATTCTTGTACCTTTGACGATTGGTAGTGGATTGCTTTTCACTCGAACGTATCAGCTCCATGAGTAGGTGGTTTTTCAATGATCAGGCTTACCAATCTCGTGTGTCTCTTATTGCTTTCGTTTATATGTTTGATTGACCACTAACTTAGTTATCCGGCCAAAATCAATAAGTTGTTCATCAAGTAGTCACAACAACTTAATTTAACATCCATCTAACGTCGCCTTAAGTAATTACAAAATCAAATCATGAAAATGCATATTCTTTTTTGGTAAGCTTGAAAGCTATAAACACGAGGCTTGGGTAAGAGGAAAAAACGTCCAACACAGGGTTTCCACACTTTGAGAACCGTGCCTCCCTCTCCCCTTGGTGTGGTTGAATTTTCCTCTCTCTTGGAGTTAAGAAATTCGTCAACACCTCTTCCTAAAGAAAGAAAGAATTATTCTGACACCTTATTGGAATAAATAGTGAGTAAAGAGTTGGTCTTCTCTATCCTTTCGATGATTACATCTTGAAAGATTACGGTATAGATCATCCCGAGCAATGGAGGAATCGACGATCCAAAAATGAGGAGTGGTCGAGATCTGAAGATCACTGGAAGCCTGAGCAAGAAGCAAGTATATTTAAACAGTTAGGAGCATGGAAGATCTGTAGTTTAACCGAAATGCATGTAATCCGAAATCCTCTTATGGTATTGTGTTAATTGTGTTTATCATAATATTAGATCCGTTGTTCTTAATTAATTTTAAGTATCCTAGTAATTGCTGCTTATGTTAAAGATTAGCGATTGGTCATATATTCTTCAATTTTGAATTTGTAAACATATTCTAGGTTTAAGAGATTTACTACCCAATAAGAAGTATTAAAACGATCGTCCATGTTCAATACATGAGAAGCATAACTAACCTTTATGGAAATATTTTATCTATCAACTGGTATTAGAGCGATTTTTCGTGTCTGATACCAACTTATTTTTTCTTAACATTTGGTATGAGAGCGATTGTTCGTGTCTGATACTACCTTATTTCCCAACAATTGGTATCAAAGCTACAGTTAGATTCTCGTAGTTTAACGTATGACTCAAGTATCATGGTTTTCGATTTCTAACGTTTATCAAAATATAAGATATGTTTGAACGTTTGTTGTTTTAATTCAAAACTAAAATTATTCATGAACATGTATTTAAAATAAAAGATTTTGTTTTCTAAAATAAAATATTTGAATCTTTAAAGTTTTTAAAATAAAAGATTCAAAGAATATATATTTATGCTTATAGCTAAATCTTACTTTCTAGGTTATAACCATATTTATAGATTTTATTTTGTTTATTCCGGAATACTTTTTGAAGCAATTAATATTGAAAATGGATATTTTTGGAGAATGGGTATTTCTGAAACTATTTCTGTCAGCAAGCTTCTTTAGGCTTAAAAGTGATTTCTTAATTGAAAGATGGCTTAAGGCCCACACTTTAATGGGAATGTGTTGGAATTGATCTAGGGTTTAAGAAAAAGATTAAACGCTTCGGAAGCGGAGGAATTTTAAAAAATTTCTTTACAAGTAAAAACAGTTTTTACTAACCTAGACAAAGAGCAAGTACATGTAATTAAAAACTAATATGAGCTAGAAGTTTACTAACCTTTCTTGAAGCTTGAACTTTGTAGAAGCTTTTGGAAAGTTTGCAATGCTCGTCTCCCCTCGTAGCACGTCTCTCTTTCTTTCCTCGGCACCTCGAGCAACCACAAAAGTTTCTATCACTAAATCACTCGAAATAAAGGAATTAGTGAGTGGGCACTTTTAAACACTACGACTTAAGAACAAGTCTTGAAGTCGCAGAGCTAAACACTAGGTCGAGTGAGGACCTAGGTGCCAAAACAAGAATAATCGAAAATGAACTAGAGAGAGAGAGAGAGAGGAGTTTCGGCCACAAGTTCTAGAGAGTGTCTCAAATCTCTTAAACTTGGATGAATGAAATGTGAGGAAATGATGCTCCTATTTATAGGAGAGGTCTCACCTTCAATAAGGTAGTTTCCTCTTCTATAGAATATCACATATTCATGAGCCAATGACCTCTTTTCCCACTTGAGATGCTCGGCCAACATAGGCTTCAATAAGCCTTGGATTTGTTTCCTATTTTGTTCCAAGCCTTGCTTTGACTCTCTCTTGGCCGAAGTTATGCTTTCCTTCTAGAGGAAATTTGTTTCCTCTTTTTCTTTTGGCAAGTATCTTGATACATTTATGCACAAAAATATTCTCTCTTTCCCTGGGGTAGTAGGCGCCCTTTTCCCATCTAGAAGGAGCTTCTAGAAGCTTCTTCACTTGTTCATGACAACATGAGAAATGCCCATTAAGAATTTTCAATAAAATTCTTATGAAATGAAATTAATCCACAAGGCCCAATGATCAAGTCATGGCTGAGTATTATTAAGTCATCAAATGAACTTGTCTAAAAATTTATTGACATTCATTTCATCCTTTGTCTCAAAAGACAAAAATACCCCTTTGACTATTTTCGTTCTCGTTTTGACTTAGCTTCCACTTTAACTATTCCTATCGATGTGATTCGTGACAGTGACCTCATGGACCCAAATGAACAAAGCTTGAGCTAAACACTTGGACTCAAAAGTTCACAAACCTTTTCCAAGTTTAGCTTAGTGCCAACTGACTACACCAAAGAGCTGACACTGAAAATCTCTCGGTTCAAATGAATTTATTTTCTACTCAAGAATTCGACCTAATTATGATGAGCGGATCCACTGAATATTATCTATGTTTACCCTTCATGAATGTCATCAGCTAGTCGGGATTTACTAAATTACCATTTTACCCTTCTAGCTGTTATTTCCTCAACTCCTTTGTCGCTTGTGAATAAGTTAGAAACAATGTATTGACGAGGAGCTAAAAAGTCACATTGTTTCATCCAAAAGAGTCAGGACTCATTTTGGACACTGGCCAGTTCATTTACTCACACTCCAAGGAACAAAGCATGAGGTGACATACATTGCATTTCAGCAATCTTGTACATGAATTCCATATCTATGAGAACTTCACAAAGTTACTCATGACATACTCACAACTTAGTACTTCACCAATAGGCCCTGTTTAATTAATTACAGACTTTCGAGTCCATTTCTCGACATGGAAAGAACAAGAGGTCGGCTTAATATTCCGACAAAGGTTCTTCGCATAAAACCAAGAAGAAATGGTCTTCTAGTGTTTAGTCATCTAAAGCACATCCTAGTACTTCAAAGGGGAAAGCTCCAAACAAGAAGGAAAAGAAAAGAAATCAAGAGTAATGAAAAAGGGAAAGAGAAGAAGTGTGATAGCATTGGTAAATATCACCAGTGCAACAGTGATGCTCATTGGAAGAGGCGTTGACCATCATAATTGTGTTGTCAATGGTGCCCAGAAGAAGAGTTGTAATCTTCATATTGTACATCTGATGTAATAAAGTCTCATGAAGACTCTTGCTTGTAATTGCTTATTCATTAATAAAAAGTTGAAACATTCATTCATTCTTCCGTGTCTGTTTGAAGTTTTATGATAAAACATTAGTCTTTAGTCCATAAACAAACTAAACAACTTACGAAGAGACAAATGTAGATTTGCATGAACAAACTCTTCGTAGTTTTCTTAAAACGATATATTCGCAATCTAAGGGTCAAAGGACTATTGACTTCAGTATGATTGTTAGAAGAATCTATGATGTCTGGTTATGAGGCATTGAGAGTTGGAGACTCTATAGTTCTTCTAGGTATCTTCCGAAGGTACTGAATTGACCAGTGCACTTTTAGAGACAAGATAAGAACAAACCATTTAACCTCTTATGTCTCGAAGTCACTACGTATGAATTGCATCGTGCTTACCTTAATCCTGAAATGAGACATGCCATTTCACAGCTTACGTATTCTCATTTGAGAAAGTCAGAGTTCGGACTCACCATGTGATTCCGAACATGGCCTATTGGTGAAGTACTAAGTTGTGAGAATGTCATGAGTAACTTTGTGAAGTTCTCATAGATATGGAATTCATGTACAAGATTGCTGAAATGCAATATATATCACCTCATGCTTTGTTCCTTGGAGTGTGAATAAATGAACTGGCCAGTGTCGAAATTGAGTCTTGACTCTTTTGGATGAAACAATGTGACTTGTTAGCTCCTCGTCAATACATTGTTTCTAACTTATTCACAAGCGACAAAGGAGTTGAGGAAATAACAGCTAGAAGGGTAAAATGGTAATTTTGGAAATCCCGACTAGCTGATGATATTCATGAAGGGTAGACACTGATAATATTCCGTGGATCCGCTCATTACAATTAGGTTGAATTCTTGAGTAGAAAATAAATTCATTTGAACGAGAGACTTGCAGTGTCAACTCTTTAGTGGAGTCAATTGACATTAAGCTAAACTTGGAAAAGGTTTGTGAACTTTTGAGTCCAAGTATTTTAGCTCAAGCTTTGTTCATTTGGATCCATGAGGTCACTGTCACGAATCACATCGATTAGGAATATTTAAACTGGAAGCTAAGTCAAAACAAAAACGAAAATTGTCAAAAGGGTATTTTTGTCTTTTGAGACATAGCATGAAATGAATGTCAATAAATTTTTTGACAATGTCATTTGATGAATTAGTAAGACTCGGCCATGACTTGATCATTGGGCCTTGTGGATTAATTTCATTTCATAAGAATTTTATTGAAAATTCTTAATGGGCCTTTTTCATGTTGTCATGAACAAATGAAGAAGCTTCTAGAAGCTCCTTCTAGAATTGAAATGGGCGCCTACTACCCAAGAGATAGAGAGAATATTTTGTGCATAAATGTATCAAGATACTTGCCAAAAGAAAAAAGAGGAAACAAATTTCCCATGCAGGCATGAGGATATTCGGCCAAGAGAGAGTCAAAGGCAAGGCATGGAACAAAATAGAAAACAAATCCAAGGCTTATTGAAGCCTATATTGGCCGTGTGACTCAATGAAGGAAAAGGGAAATTGGCTCATGAATATGTGATATTCTATAGAAGAGGAAACTGTTGGAATTGATCTAGGGTTTAAGAAAATGTTAAACACTTCGTTAAGCGGCGGAATTTTAAAATTTTTCTTTTTCAAGTAAAACGGTTTTTACTAACCTAGACAAAGAGCAAACCATGTAAATAAAAACTATTATGAGCATAGAAGTTTACTAACCTTTCTTGAAGCTTGAACTTTGAGAAGCTTTTGGAAAGTTGCAACGCTCGTCTCCCTTGCAGCACGTCTCTCTTTCTTTCCTCGGCACCTCGAGCAACCACGAAAGTTTCTATCACTTAATCACTGGAAATAAAAGGAATTAGTGAGTGGGCACTTTTAAACACTACGACTTAAGAACGAGTCTTGAAGTCGCAGAGCTAAACTCTAGGTCAAATGAGGACCTAGGTGCCAAAACAATAAAACGAAATTGACGAAAGAGAGAGAGGAGAGGGGCGGCCACAAGTTCAAGAGAGAGAGGCTCTCTATCTCTAACTTATGTGGAATGAGAAAAATGAGAAGAATAAGGCTCCTATTTATAGGAGAGGCTTTACCTTCAATAAGGTAGTTTCCTCTACTATAGAATATCACATATTCATGAGCAAATATTCCTTATTTCCTTTTCTCATATGGGCGTGTGAGCCTTGGCTTCTAGAAGCAAAATTGTTTCCTATTTTACTTGCCTTGGCCGCCCATGTCATATCCTCCTAGAGGAAATTTGTTTCCTCTTTTTCTTTTGGCAAGTATCTTTATACATTAATGCACAAAATAATCTCTCTTTCACACTAAGGGCTGCACGAAATTTGGTCTCCCATTCACTTGGGTTGGACGGCCAAAGGCTTTCTAGGTTTTTCTTTAATTGTTCATGACAACATAAGAAAAGCCCATTAAGAATTTTCAAGTAAAATTATATGAAATGAAATTAATTCACAAGGCCAAATAAACATGTTATGGCCATGTGATATAATATGTCATCATATGACATTGTCAAAAAATTTATTGACATTCATTTCATGCCATGTCCAAAAAGACAAAATTACCCTTTCGACAATATTCGATCTTGTTTTGACTTAGCTTCCAGTTTAACTATTCCTACTCGATGTGATTCGTGACAGTGAACTCATGGATCCAAATGAACAAAGCTTGAGCTAAATACTTGGACTCAAAAGTTCACAAACCTTTTCCAAGTTTAGCTTAATGTCAACTGACTCCACTAAGACACTGAAAATCTCTCGGTTCAAATGAATTTATTTTATACTCAAGAATTCAACCTAATTGTAATGAGCGGATCCACAGAATATTATCAGTGTTTTCCCTTCATGAATATCATCAGCTAGTCGGGATTTACAAAATTACCATTTTACCCTTCTAGCTGTTATTTCCTCAACTCCTTTGTCGCTTGTGAATAAGTTAGAAACAATGTATTGACGAGGAGCTAACAAGTCACATTGTTTCATCCAAAAGAGTCAAGACTCAATTTGGACACTGGCCAGTTCATTTATTCACACTCCAAGGAACAAAGCATGAGGTGATATACATTACATTTCAGCAATCTTGTACATGAATTCCATATCTATGAGAACTTCACAAAGTTACTCATGACATTCTCACAACTTAGTACTTCACCAATAGGCCTTGTTCGGAATCACATAGTGAGTCCGAACTCTGACTTTCTCAAATGAGAATACTAAGGTGTGAAATGACATGTCTCATTTCAGGATTAAGGTAAGCACGATGCAATTCATACGTAGTGACTTCGAGACATAAGAGGTTAAATGGTTTGTTCTTATCTTGTCTCTAGAAGTGCACTGGTCAATTCAGTAACTTCGGAAGATACCTAGAAGAACTATAGAGTCTCCAACTCTCAATGCCTCATAACCAGACATCATAGATTCTTTTAACAATCGTACTGAGGTCAATAGTTGTTTGACCCTTAGATTGTGAATATATCGTTTTAAGCAAACTACGAAGAGTTTGTTCATGGAAATCTACATTTGTCTCTTCGTAAGTTGTTTAGTTTGTTTATGGACTAAAGACTAATGTTTTATCATAAAGCTTCAAACAGACACGGAAGAATGAATGAACGTTTCAATTTTTTATTAATGAATAAGCAATTACAAGCAAGAGTCTTCATGAGACTTTATTACATCAAATGTACAATATAAAGATTACAACTCTTCTTGTGGGCACCATTGACAACAAACTCCCACTTGACTCAAAGAAGATGTGTGTAGTCCTTCATGCCTAATCCCTCTCGATGTTGGTCGAAGACCTTGTTGATATCTTCTTCACTTCCACGTCTCCGCGCTGCACGATCTCTCGAATCAAATGGTATTTCCTCTCAATATGCTTAGAACGCTTATGGCTTCGAGGTTCCTGTTGTCGGTCGTTTTCGGAAAATCTGAGACACCGAGGAGGTACGTCGCTCAAAGGGCCGGTGGTCAGGCCGGAGGTCCTGAAAAGCGGCAAGCCTCCAAACCCTCGTCCAAACTCTTGACTCCTTGAGTCGAGCTTAGCCCCTCGAGTTGAGACTTGAGTCGGTTCCTCGAGTCGAGCCTCGCTCTTCGAGTTGAACCTTGAGTCGGTCTCCTCGAGTCGAGCTTCGCTCCTTAGGTCGAGCCTCGAGTCGGTCTCCTCGAGTCGAGCTTCGCTCCTCTAGTCGAGCATCGCTGCCCGCGCGCCGCGCCTGGCCAAGGCCGCGCCGCGCGCTGAGCGGCGCAGACCGCGCGCCGCGCGTTGTGCGCCGCTGCCTCTTGTGCGCCTCCCCTTGAATAGGGGTGCGTTCCTAGTCCTACATGGACGCCAATGGACCTCCTTGGGGTCCTCAAACACCTATATAAACCCCCTCCCATTGAGGGGAAAATGATCCCTTCATCTCCTATCGATATGCTCGATTTCTCACTCTTCTCTGCTTCTTTTGATGCCATTTTTGGCCTGAAGCAATCTCTCTAGTCTCCCTCGTTCTCAGAGGTTCTGAAGCACTCACGGGAACTTCCCGGACGTCACTCCCTCTGACCGAACGACCCTCGGTGCTCAAGCACGCCCCTAGGGTTCTCGACTAGAGTTCCCCTTGCGCGTCTAATACGCTAGACGCGTACGCGATCTCCGAAGTTCTGAGACGCCGCCGAGGACTCCTCGCGCGTCGTCTCCTTCGTCGAGTACGCATCTCCACCAAGGTTCTACGCCTCATACTGCGTCTTACACGCCTGAACTACGTTCTGACCTGATCCCACACACGGGTACGTAGGCAGCCGACAGCCAAGGCACGGTCACTCCTCCTCCTCACCCCCTTTCCTCTCCCGAGAGCCGGGTTGATCGGAGAAAACCTAGCTCGAGACTTTTGAGTTCACACTCTTGGCCCGGGTGTGATCACTTGGTCCGGCCTTGGATCGAACCGCCCGAGTTTTTCAATAGTTGTTCATTTTCGTGCGACAACATTTTGGTGCTAGAAGGAGGGGACTTCCCGACCTATTCAGCCCGAAATCCCTTCTGTTCATCTTTTTCTTTTCTTCTACAAACTCAACTTTCTTGAACTTGAGAAAATATGAGTAGTCAACCACCCGTGCGTTCTGAGGGCGTTAACAACCCCGATAACATCACTGGGACCAAAAAGTACTTCTTGCGCTCCCGAGCGCATGGTGACGAAGAGTCGCTCCACGAAGAGAGCTCGACCCGCTCACCATCTCCATCTCCTGATAGCAGGGACAACCGCATCATGGAGTTAGAGGAGAGTATCCGCCGACTAAAGGCGAGGAACACAAGGTACCACAGCCGATTGGCTGCGAAGCAACCTGTGCGTGACACGGTGATCCCCAACGGGATCCTGAGAACCTCAACGAGGAAAGCTGCGACCGCGACCCTGATTACGAGGGTACTGGAGAGTCGGAGGATATCGAGACTTCTCTCACGAAGGACGGGGGACTCCCCGCCGTGTTTGAAGCCGGTCCATCGAATCCCTTACCCCGAACAGGCGACGCGCCGGCAGCTTCTCAAGAGGGGAATTCCCGACGTTCAGCCCTCGACCGACTAGGTCCGAGGGAGAATGTTGCGGAAAGTCAGGGCACGCGGGGAGCGCGCCATCGCAGACGAAGCCTGCGCCTCCGTACGACCAGCCCTGACCTTGGGGACCGCCTCACTGCTCAGCGCATTGAACGTGGCAATGATCTGAGATAACGGCTAAGATCTAGACCCAACATCCCGCTGGCAGCCCCAACTAACGGGAACCGCCTCGCAGGTCAAGGGTCTAACAAGAGGCTACAAGTGACTCCTCCCGAACAAGGGGTAACTCCAACGACCGGTCTCGATGTGGTCACTATGATCAAAACAAACCTAGCCACGAGCAAAACGAACCTCGTAAAAGGCGAAACAAGGGGAACCAGGTTTCTAATAACCAACCCCCTATACCCCAGAAGCCGCGACTTGCGGAAAACTTCAAAGGATACTCGTCGTTCACACCATTGAACACGACGCCAGAACGGATCTTGGCTCTGGCACGTGACAAGTTCACACCCCCGGCTCCAATGAAAAAGGATCCCGCGACTCGCGATCGATCTAGATATTGTGAGTTCCATAGGGAATACGGTCATTTGACTCGGAATGCTACAACCTTAAAAGGCAAATCGAGGCTTTGATCCAACGGGGCGAGCTGAAAGAGTTCGTGTTGCGCATGATTAGCGTTGCGGGCCCCACCACGAACAAACAATAGTCTGGTCAGGAAGGAGGAACAACCGCTTCTGCCAACCAAACCGCGGCTGCTGCCAACGCCAATCCACAGCTCCACGTGGTGACCACCATATTGGGAGGACCACAAGAAGGAGATTCGGCCCGACAACGGAAGAAATTCCTTAGGGCCGTAACTCAGGAGGACGCTGCTATGCACGTTAACTTCACATATGAAGAACCTCCGTCCGTGCCTCACGAGACGATGTATTTCACCAATGAAGAGGCCACGCAATCGTGCTCAAGGTCCAAGTGGCCAATAATTTGGTGAAAAGAGTTCTCATCGACAACGGCAGTGCTGCCTACATAATTTTCAAGTCCACCCTAGAGCGCATGAAGCTCGGGGGGCTTCGCCCGTCTCCAACCCAAACGCCATTGTTTGGGTTCACTGGGGAAAAAGGTTATGACCGAGGGCATCATCGA
Source organism: Urtica dioica subsp. dioica (assembly GCF_054948205.1). Lineage (NCBI taxonomy): Eukaryota > Viridiplantae > Streptophyta > Magnoliopsida > Rosales > Urticaceae > Urtica > Urtica dioica. The sequence goes on along the minus strand of NC_142762.1, from coordinate 20,502,445 downwards.
CCTGCCGGTCACCTTTGGGACCCTTGGAGGAATTAAGGCCGTTCACATGGTCCCATTCCTAGTGGTCGATCAGGAGTCGCCCTATAACTTAATCATCGGGCGACCCACTTTGAACCGGCTAAGGGCAATCACTTCCACATACCACCTACTGGTGAAATTCCCCACGAAAGAGGGAATTGGCATTATGGCCGGAGACCAATCCCAAGCCAGAATATGCTACGTGCAAGGAGTTGATGGCAAATCCGCGGGAAAAGCAGTCAACACAATCTTCCAACTGGAAGACGATTACCCATGCGACCCAAGGGACGCAAGGAAGTTCGGAGAACTTGACCCCCGGGATGAAGTCGAAAGACTCAAGGTGGAAACCTCTGATGATCTTGTGCCGATCGTCCTGGACGAATCTAAGCCTGATCAGGTTGTAAAGGTCGGCATCCGACTTCCACTCGCCATCAAAACTCAGGTTACTACCTTCATCAGGGAGTTCAAGGATGTTTTTGCATGGACTCATGCGGACATGCCCGGAATTGATCCCGAGGTAATAGTGCACCGATTAAACGACGACCCAAAGGTTGCCGAGAAAGTGCAGGCTAGACGAACGTTCAACCCAGAACGATACCTGGCCATAAATGAAGAGGTCGAGAAACTCCTCACCGCAAACTTCATTCGAGAGGCTAAGTACCCCAAGTGGGTCGCCAACGTGGTAATGGTGAAAAGGCCTAATGGGAAGTGGCGAATTTGTATAGACTACAAAGATCTTAACAAAGCCTGCCCTAAGGACTGCTTTCCACTCCCGCGCATCGAACAACTAGTGGACGCCACGGCCGACCATGAACTTCTAAGCTTCATGGACGCCTATTCGGGCTACAACCAAATTCGAATGCACGAGCCCGATCAAATTAAGACGACCTTTGTCACCGATCGAGATCTCTATTGTTACAAGGTCATGCCTTTCGGCCTTAAGAACGCGGGAGCAACGTACCAGTGCTTGGTAAATCGGATCTTCACCGATCAAATCGGCAAGACGATGGAAGTATACGTGGACGACATGCTCGTTAAAAGCCTCCTGGCAACCAATCACGTACACGACCTGAGGGAGATGTTCACAATCCTCCGCCGATATAAAATGAGGCTCAACCCCAACAAATGCGTGTTCGGGGTTGAATCCGGGAAATTTCTCGGATACATCGTCAGCCGACGAGGGATAGAAGCATATCCCGAGAAAATCAAGGCACTCCTTGAAATGAAGTCGCCAAGACGAGTCAAAGAGGTGCAAAGCCTGACCGGTCGGATTGCCGCTCTAACACGCTTCGTGTCTAAAGCAACAAACAAGTGTCAACCGTTCTTCAAAGCTCTAGAGAAGGCGGACGGCTTTGAGTGGACGAACGATAAGAAGATGCCTTCCAAGAAATGAAGGCTTACTTTGGGTCCCCACCATTCCTCTCTAAACCGAGAGAGGGCGAGACGCTATACGTATATCTTGCCGTCTCAGAGAGAGCTGTAAGTGCTGTTCTTGTCCGCGAAGAAGACAAGATCCAATGGCCGGTCTACTACGTGAGCAAAGCCTTACTCGACGCGGAAACGCGCTACACCGAGATAGAGAAACTTTCTCTGGCTCTCGTAACGGCAGCTAAGAAGCTACGGCCGTACTTCCAAGCTCACCCAATCGCGGTGCGAACCGAGCCTCCGATCGGTAAAGCTCTTCAAAAGGGAACATCGACTCGCATGGCGATCTGGTCCCAAGAATTCAGCGAGTACGGGATTGAGTTCCACCCAAGAACGGCTATAAAGGGGCCGGCCTTAGCCGAATTCGTGGCAGAATTCTCCTATACTTCCGATATGGGAAGAGCAGAAGCTGACCTAAACGATGATGCGTTAACTCGGAAAAGGAAGGTAGACCCAACGGGTCCCATCTGGGAGTTATACGTAGATGGAGCATCTAATGCTCGGGGGGCTGGCACCGGAATAGTCTTGATTAACCCCCACGAGGAAAGGCTGCGATACACCCTCCACTATGGCTTCCAAGACTCCAACAATGAAGCCGAATACGAGGCGCTAATTGTAGGGATAGAGCTAGCTCAGAAGCTCGGCTCCCGTAACCTGCAAATACACCGCGACTCGCAGTTGATCGTAAACTAGGTAAAAGGAGATTACACCGCCAAGGAACCTAATATGGTTGCGTACTTGGCTAAGACAAACTCCAAACTCGATGCCTTCTCTTGGTTCGAGATTCACCAAATCCCGAGAGAACATAATTCAGAGGCTGACGCACTTGCTCGCCACGGATCCGGCATCGATGAAGACGGGTTGGGCACCGTATCTATTGAATTTCTCCCACGGCCATCCGTCTCTCGAGACGAAGTCGGGACCATAGAGGTGGCATCTCAGCCCACTTGGATGGACTCAATTGTCGAGTTTCTGCGAATAGGGGAACTCCCCGAAGACCGCAAGGGAGCTGATAAGCTGAAGGCCTTAGCATCCAAATACACGCTCAGAGAGGGCATACTCTATAAGCGCGGCTACTCAACGCCGCTGCTCTGATGCCTCAATAGTGTTGAGTCGACCAAGGTCCTCCGCGAAATTCATGAGGGCATCTGTGGGAACCACGCCGCTGGAACTTCCCTCGCGCTCAAAGCGCTTAAGCAATGTTGTCGGCCCGTAAACGACCGATAGGGGCAAAAGAGTCTAAACACGCCACGATAAGCGGGACCGTCGTAATGAATCCCGACCGGCCGGAGAAGGACTGCACAGCAGCTCCCGGCCAGCCAAGTCCCGTCCGGCGGACTCCCGGCCGGCCAGTTACCGTCCGACCAGCTCCCGGCCGGCAGCCTCCCGGCCGGCCAAGATTTGCGTCGGCCATTGGCCGGCCCAAGGCTTGCCTCGGCCAATGGCCGGCTCAAGGCTTGCCTCGGCCATTGGCCGGCCCAAGGTTTGCTTCGGCCAATGGCCGTATCAAAGGCTTGCCTCGGCCATTGGCCGGCCGACTCCCGGACGGCCAAGTCCCGTCCGGCGGATTCCCGGCCGGCCAGTTCCCGTCCGGCCAGCTCCCGGCCGGCAGCCTCCCGGCCGGCCAAGGTTTGCCTCGGCCATTGGCCGGCCCAAGGCTTGCCTCGACCAATGGCCGGCTCAAGGCTTGCCTCGGCCAATGGCCGGCCCAAGGCTTGCCTCGGCCAATGGCCGGCTCAAAGGCTTGCCTCGGCTATTGGCCGGCCAGCTCCTGTCCGGCTTACTCCCGGCCGGCCAAGTCCCGTCCGGCGGACTCCCGGCCGGCCAGCTCCCGGCCGGCAGCCTCCCGGCCGGCCAAGGTTTGCCTCGGCCATTGGCCGGCCCAAGGCTTGCCTCGGCCAATGGCCGGCTCAAGGCTTGCCTTGGCCATTGGCCGGCCCAAGGTTTGCCTCGGCCAATGGCCGTCTCAAAGGCTTGCCTCGGCCATTTGCCGGCCAGCTCCCGTCCGGCCGACTCCCAGGCCGGCCAATTCCCGTACGGCGGATTCCCGGCCGGCCAAGTCCCGTCAGGCGGACTCTCGGCCGGCCAGCTCCCGTCCGGCTTACTCCCGGCCGGCCATGTCCCGTCCGGCGGACTCCCGGCCGGCCAACTCCCGGCCGGCAGCCTCCCGGCCGGCCAAGGTTTGCCTCGGCCATTGGCCGGCCCAAGGCTTGCCTCGGCCAATGGCCGGCTCAAGGCTTGCCTCGGCCATTGGCCGGCCCAAGGTTTGCCTCGGCCAATGGCCGTCTCAAAGGCTTGCCTCGGCCATTGGCCGGCCAGCTCCCGTCCGGCCGACTCCCAGGCCGGCCAAGTCCCGTCCGGCGGATTCTCGGCCGGCCAAGTCCCGTCCGGCGGACTCCCGGCCGGCCAGTTCCCATCCGGCAACCTCCCGGCCGGCAGCCTCCCGGCTGGACAAGGTTTGCCTTGGCCATTGGTCGGCCCAAGGCTTGCCTCGGCCAATGGCCGGCTCAAGGCTTGCCTCGGCCATTGGTCGGCCCAAGGTTTGCCTCGGCCAATGGCCGTCTCAAAGGCTTGCCTCGGCCATTGGCCGGCCAGCTCCGGTCCGGCCGACTCCCGGCCGGCCAAGTCCCGTCCGGCGGATTCCCGGCCGGCTAAGTCCCGTCCGGCCAGCTCCCGGTCGGCAGCCTCCCGGTCGGCCAAGGTTTATCTCAGCCATTGGCCGGCCCAAAATCCTTCTCGGCCAAGGGGTGCCTCAATGACCCCTTGGTCGCCTATAAATAGAGAGGTCCGCCCTCTCCCAAAGGTAATCTATTCTTGAGTACTGAAACGCTGTCGAACTTGTACCTCGCTCGTTTCTCTCAAGTCTCGGCCTCTAAACACTTAAACCCTCTATATCCACCTCAATCCTACTAATGTTGAGCGTCGAAGAGGTAAACAGAGGTTCCCCCTCTGTTTCCCCTTTGTAGTTCACACCTCTTTCTGCTTGCTTTTCAGGTGCCTGGACGAGATTAACACCACCAACAGCTAAGGGACGGCTTGGGATACCAAGCCCGACACGCTCGAGCCGAAGTGAGACCACTTGGTCTGGCCTTGGGTCTAACCACTTTGGGCTCCTAAATAGTTGTCCGAAAAACAGCGACAACAAGCAAGGCTATTTCTGGCCTACCATGAAGCGAGATGCTTGCGAATGGGCAAGGCATTGCGACAAATGCCTGCGCTTCGCGGAAATTCCGCGACAGCCTCCGACCCCATTAAGCAGCATCGTTGTCCCACGTCCCTTTGCTAAATGGGACGTGGACATCATTGGCAAGCTCCCTAGAGCGCCGAGGCAATACGAGTATGCCATAATCGCCATCGACTACTTCACTAAGTGGGTAGAGGCCGAGCCGTTCGCCAGAATAACTGAAGCAAACACGACAAGCTTCATCTGGAAAAGCATCATATGCAGGCACGGTATCCCAGCCTCGATTGTGACCGATAACGGAGCACAATTCGACAACGCGCGAGTAAGAGATATCTGCGATCAACTAAAGATCATCAAGACCTTCCCCTCGCCGCGTCATCCTCAGGCCAACGGCCAGGTCGAAGCAGTCAACAAGACTATCAAGAGCAACCTTAAAAAGAAGCTCGAAGACAAGAAAGGCGTCTGGGCCGAGGAATTGTCGTTCGTCCTATGGGCTTATAGGATGATCGCGTGAAACGCCACCGGCGAAACGCCATTCTCCCTTGCATATGGGGTCGAGGCCGTGGTTCCAATCGAAACCGAGACACCCACGTTCCGAGTCGATACGTTCGACGAAGCGAACAACGACGAGGCCATGCGCCTGGAGCTAGATTTGATCGACGAAAAGAGATCAGAAGCGTTCAAACGCCTCGCCGCACAGAAGCGCAAAGTCGAAAGATACTACAACTCCAAGATCAAAAGGCGAACCTTTGCCGTCAGAAGCCTTGTACTCAGACGAGTGTTCCAGAATACACAAGTTCAAGGCGCCGGTGTCCTAGGCCCGAACTGGGAAGGCCCCTATAGAGTCCGCAAAGTCATTCACGACGGGACCTACTACATCGAGCACACAGATGGGACTCCGATTCGCCACCCATAGAATGCGGAACATTTGAGGCAGTACTACTAGTAGCTAGAATTCCCCACGTTTTTATCGCTTTTATTTCCTATTTTCAATAAGGCCTACGAGCCAATGTTTTAGGACTCTAAATTTCTCGCAAATTTTTCGTAAACGTAATAAAACTCGAGTTTTCCGTTTCAAATTTCGCTTTGTGCAAGTTTTCCGGTTATCAAAATTAACTTATAACCCTAAAACTTGGGGGGGCTAGCAATGGTAAGGAAACCATCAAAAGAACATGTCCACCAAAAAATTTGTAAGACGCCTACATGGCGCAACCTAAGACGCCTACATGGCACACGTAAGACGCCTACATGGCGCAACCCAAGACGCCTACATGGCGCACGTAAGACGCCTGCATGGCGCAACCTAAGACGCCTACATGGCGCACGTAAGACGCCTACATGGCACAACCTAAGACGCCTACATGGCGCACGTAAGACGCCTACATGGCGCACGTAAGACGCCTACATGGCGCAACCCAAGACGCCTACATGGCGCACGTAAGACGCCTGCATGGCGCAACCAAAGACGCCTAGATGGCGCACCTAAGACGCCTACATGGCGCACGTAAGACGCCTGCATGGCGCAACCTAAGACGCCTACATGGCGCACGTAAGACGCCTACATGGCGCAACCTAAGACGCCTACATGGCGCACGTAAGATGCCTACATGGAGCACGTAACACGCCTACATGGCGCAACCCAAGACGCCTACATGGCGCACGTAAGACGCCTGCATGGCCCAACCTAAGACGCCTACATGGCGCACCTAAGACGCCTACATGGCGCACACTAAGACGCCTACATGGCGCACGTAAGACGCCTACATGGCGCAACCAACGACGCCTACATGGCGCAGCGTAAGACGCCTACATGGCGCAACCTAAGACGCCTACATGGCGCACGTAAGATGCCTACATGGCGCAACCTCAGACGCCTACATGGCGCAATTAAGACGCCTACATGGCGCACGTAAGACGCCTACATGGCGCAACCCAAGACGCCTACATGGCGCACGTAAGACGCCTGCATGGCGCAACCTAAGACGCCTACATGGTGCACCTAACACGCCTACATGGCGCACGTAAGACGCCTACATGGCGCAACCCAAGACGCCTACATGGCGCACGTAAGACGACTGCATGGAGCGACCTAAGACGCCAACATGGCACACGTAAGACGCCTACATGGTGCAACCTAAGAGGCCTACATGGCGCACGTAAGACGCCTACATGGCGCACGTAAGACGCCTACATGGCGTAACCCAAGACGTCTACATGGCGCACGTAAGACGCTTGCATGGCGCAACCTAAGACGCCTACATGGCGGACCTAAGACGCCTACAAGGCGCACACTAAGACACCTACAAGGCGCACACTAAGACGCCTACATGGCGCACGTAAGACGCCTACATGGCGCAACCAAAGACGCCGACATGGCGCAGCGTAAGACGCCTACATGGCATAACCTGAGACGCCTACATGGCGCACGTAAGACGCCTACATGGCGCAACCTAAGACGCCTACATGGCGCACGTAAGACGCCTACATGGCGCAACCTAAGATGCCTACATGGCGTAATTAAGACGCCTACATGGCGCACTTAAGACGCCTACATGGCGCAACTTAAGACCCCTACATGGCGCAACTAAGACGCCTACATGGCGCAGCTTAAGACGCCTACATGGCGCAACTAAGACGCCCACCAGGCGCACTTAAGACACCTACATGGTGCACCTAAGACGCCTACATGGCGCGACTAAGACGCCTACATGGCGCAACTAAGACGCCCACCTGGCGCACTTAAGACGCCTACATGGCGCACCTAAGACGCCTAGATGGCGCACCTAAGACGCCTAAATGGCGCAACCAGGACGCCTACATGGCGCACTTAAGACGCCTACATGGTGCACCTAAGACGCCTAGATGGCGCGCCTAAGACGCCTAAATGGCGCAACCAGGACGCCTACCTGGCGCGACCTGAGACGTCTATGTGGAACAATCCGGCACACGTAAGGCGCCCACGTAGCATGGCTGACTCACAGTTGAAAAAAGCTTACGGAACGCAAACCACTCAAGAGGTTGGCGCGCCCGAAGTAAAATTCTGCTGAGATGAAAGAACTAGCAAGACCGTTGACACAAAACTTGCTTATCAAAACATGCCATGACAAACGAATGAGCAAAAATGTTCATAAAAACAAATAACTTCTCATAAAAGAAAGAGGCAACTGCCTCAAAATCCTAGAAAGCATGCGCTAAGACAAGTGCGCTAAAGGGAAAAATCCTAGTAAGCAAGCGCTAAAACAAGTGCGCTGAATGGAAAAACCTAAAAGAAAACATGCGCTAAACACTTGCGCGAGAAAAAACAACGAATAATAATGTCACTCAGCGGGATCGTCGCCTACGAGATCGGCTCCGTCGAGTGGTGGGAACAACGAGTCGAAGAAATGGAAGGTGACCCCCCGAGAAACATTCTCGGTAGCTGTTGCATCCCGACACTCCACCCCCGCCGCATGTCTTGCCTCCTCGACCCCGACATCGAAGTTATCTTGAAGGTCGGACGCAAGCTGTTCCGCCGCGGCCTTCTCCGCGGTGACCCGAACCACTTCATCCGCTAAGGAGTCGCGCTCGCGCTCCGCTCGAACACGGGCAGCCTCGCTCGATGTAAGCTGGCCCTGGAGAATGCCAACTTCTTCTGTGCGCGATTCTAACTGGCGTCGAAGGTCCCGCGCCTCGCTCCGGAAGACTCCGTCGATCGAGTCACCACTTCGAGAGCTTGACGTTTCGTCGTTAGCTCGTCAGCCATCTTCCCCACCACCGCCTGAGCACGGTCGCACTTGCCGCGGGTAACTCCCAATTCCACGCCAGCCTCCTGAAGCTGCTCGCGAAGACTCGCAAACTCCACCTTTGAGTGAGAATCTCGCTCGGCGTGAGCCAGCTGAGACTTCGCTTGAGCAAGCTCCTCCTGGGCATGGCTCATCCGCCTGATGAGGTCGTGAAGGATCTTCTCACCTCGGGTCGCTCGAGCAAGCACCTGAGAAGGCAAGAGGATAAGTCAGCAAAGGATAAGTTCCTAACAAACAAAGCAAGAGAAACTTACTCTCTGCGCATCGGAAACGCCGTGACGAAAGAACTCCATGTCACTGCTGGCCACGACGCTCTTCCACATCTTCATCGAGGACTGAGCGAGGCTCGCGGAACATTCCCCTCTAACCTCCACGGCCTCCACGTCGACCATCGAGTTCACACGCTTGGAGTCCGAGGACGTGTCTGGTAGAGCCGAGGAGGAAGGTCGCTTCAAAGAAGTGCGAGGGCCGTTCTCCGTCGGATGACCAATGTCGGGTTTCTCCCGATCGTTTCGCGCGGCAATCCGACAATGGACCGCCGCTAACGACTTCGGGTCCCGAGAGGCCTTCGCTAAACGCGCTCGAGCCCTCGCCCTAGCCGAAGAAACTACAAAAGCGACAAAGTCAAAACCCTAAGCTAAGAACAAAAACAAAAGGTGCAAAAACGCCGACATACCTTGAAGACCGCCGCTCGAGAGAGATGATGCGGCACTGGGAGCACTATCGGTCCGCTGACTGTCGCCCCGGCTAGGTGGAAACGGCGGGAACCACCCGGTGGAAGCCATCAGCTCAGGGGAACGAAATCGTTCGACGGCCTTCCGAGCCTCCGACATTCCCAGGATCTCCTTCACGAAGTCGAGTTCATCGGCCCCCGCGTCAGCAGAAAACTCGGTCAATGGGCTGAACCGGAGCGGCGCGTCGCCAAAAGCCTCCGCCGAGACCCACACTCATGGTCGTCGGTTATACTTCTCTGAGTCCATGATCAGCTTAGTGTTCCGGTGATCGCGGGCCATGAAGCAACTGGGTTGCCCGGGCGCAGGAAAGACCGCGACGAGACTACGAAAGTCGCTCACGGTCATCACCCACTCAGTCTGGCAATGCCACTCCATGTGACACATCGCCACGATGCGATAGAACGCCGGACTCATCTGACACGCATGCACCCCGAGATGGGCGAGAAGCTGCTGAACGATGGGTTGAAACGGCAACCGCAACCCGCAGTTGAGACTAGCAACTGAAACTGCGGCAAACCCACGGCGAGGGCGGAAAGGACGGTCGCCCTATAAGGGACGGAGAAGTGCCACGGACGATGGAATGGCGAATGCCTCCCTAAGGCCGATGAATGTTTGGTAGGTGAGCGAGCTCGAAGCATCGACCCCCGAACAATCGAAGTCCTCGGGAGCAGCAAAGACCTCCTAGGGATAACACTCCGTCCTAGCAAGCGACCTCGCCGACACTATCACCTCTGCGTCAGGGGTCTCGGGCTGAGAACCCCCTGGCTCCACGGAAGGGCCCCTGCTCTCCGGCACGGCCGCGGCAGCCGCCGGCGGCGCCTCAGGACACTCCGATGCGAGGCTTGCGGTCCCCGGACATGTCTCCGAATCACCTCCGGGATCTTCAGACTCGGGACCAAAGTCGTCCACGCAGTCAATCTCGTCGAGGACCGACTGTAGCGGAGTCACTGCATCCACGCCCGCAATATCTCCCGGCGCGCCATGAGGGTCCAAGTCGGACTGCAGCACGTCGAGGCAGGCTTTGTCGCGAACCCCCTCGCCAACTAAGTTGATCACGAGGCGAGGGGCAGGTCCCCCGGATGTGGGATGATCAAACTCCCCACCTGTGTCGCACCCAGCTGGCGCGCACTCTTCTTGAGGCTGAGCAACAGGCACGGTCACGCCCAGCTCGCCTTCCTCGAGCCACTGCTCTACTCCGCTTGGATTCTCTTCCACGTGCAGAGGAACTTCCCCTAATCCCGCGAAGAGATCGTCCTCTGCATGTTCAGAACCCTGAAACAAGAGAGAGAAATCTATCTCGGGACTCTCAGTTGAGAAAAGGGGAGGGACACCCATAATGCAAGCATAAAAAAGAAAAAAGGGTAGAGAAAGATAGAAAAAATAAAGTGGAGAGAGGGGGGGGTCTATTTATAGACTCCTAGGGGGGTAGGAGTCGAAATCCTACTCCCACAAGGAGAAAAAACTCCAAAAAGTCGGAGTTCCCTCGCGCAAGGCGAACCAGCCACGCGCACGGGGCGCGCCGCGCACCGCGCGGGTCGCGCCAAAAAAAAAAGGAGAAAAAAAGAAAAGAAGGAAAAATTTCCTTGGATGACGGGACTTGGAAAATATTTTCCTCAAACACCCAACTAAAAGGACAAAAAGTTCATCGCTGGGAACCTCCCGAGCGACGAACTTGGGGGGCTAATGTTGTCGGTCGTTTTCGGAAAATCCGAGACACCGAGGAGGCACGCCGCTTAAAGGGCCGATGGTCAGGCCGGAGGTCCTGAAAAGCGGCAAGCCTCCAAACCCTCGTCCAAACTCTTGACTCCTTGAGTCGAGCTTAGCCCCTCGAGTTGAGACTTGAGTCGGTTCCTGGAGTCGAGCCTCGCTCTTCGAGTTGAACCTTGAGTCGGTCTCCTCGAGTCGAGCTTCGCTCCTTAGGTCGAGCCTCGAGTCGGTCTCCTCGAGTTGAGCCTCGAGTCGAGCTTCGCTCCTCGAGTCGAGCATCGACTCGAGTCCTATCCGTCGAACAAACATTTGTGTCATAGACCCGAAATACCAAGCCCACAATAGTTCAACGGGCCCGGAAGCGAGACGATCGCGAAAAGCCCGTAGAGACGAAGCCCAGCGCGCGCCGCGCCGGTAGGGCCACGCGCCGCGCATTAAGTAACACTGCCCGCGCGCCGCGCCCGGCCAAGGCCACGCCGCACGCTGAGCGGTGAAGACCGCGCGTCGCGGGTCTCGCGCCGCGCGTTGTGCGCCGCTGCCTCTTGTGCGCCTCCCCTTGAATAGGGGTGCGTTCCTAGTCCCACATGGACGCCAAAGGACCTCTTTGGGGTCTTCAAACACCTATATAAACCCCCTCCCATTGAGGGGAAAATGATCCCTTCATCTCCTATCGATACGCTCGATTTCTCACTCTTCTCTGCTTCTTTTGATGCCATTTTTGGCCTGAAGCATTCTCTTTAGTCTCCCTCGTCCTCAGAGGTTCTGAAGCACTCACGGGAACTTCCCAGACGTCGCTCCCTCTGACCGAATGACCCCCGGTGCTCAAGCAGGCCCCTAGGGTTCTCGACTAGAGTTCCCCTTGCGCGTCTAATACGCTAGACGTGCACGCGATCTCCGAAGTTCTGAGACGCCGCCGAGGACTCCTCGCGCCCCGTCTCCTTCGTCGAGTACGCGTCTCCACCAAGGTTCTACTCCTCATACTGCGTCTTACACGCCTGAACTACGTTCTGACCTGATCCCACACACGGGTACGTAGGCAGCCGACATCCAAGGCACGGTTACTCCTCCTCCTCACCCCCTTTCCTCTACCGAGAGGCGGGTTGATCGGAGAAAACCTAGATCGAGACTTTCAAGTTCACACTCTTGGCCCGGGTGCGATCACTTGGTCTGGCCTTGGATCGAACCGCCCGAGGTTTTCAATAATTGTTCATTTTCGTGCGACAACAGTTCCTTTGAGTTAGCGACAGCCCCACTATTATCACAATAAAGGGTCATGAGCTCGTCGACGTTTGGAACAACTTCCAAATACTTAAGGAATTTTCTAAGCCATACAGCCTCTTTGGATGCTTCACAAGCAGCCACATATTCTGCTTCCATTGTGGAGTCAGCAATGCAAGATTGCTTAATACTTCTCTACACAACAGCTCCACCATTAAGGATGAACACAGATCCCGAAGTGGATTTCCCGGAATCCTTATCCGCTTGAAAATCGGAGTCGGTATATCCCGTCATAGTCAGGTCAGTACCTGAGTATGTAAGCATCAAGTTCCTAGTTCTTCGAGGATACTTGAGAACATGCTTAACAGCAATCCAGTGCTCGGGTCCAGGGTCGGATTGGAAACGGCTAACAACGCCAACGGCGAAACATATATCAGGTCTAGTGCAACGCATAGCGTACATGAGGCTTCCTACGGCAGAGGCGTAAGGAATTTTCCTCATGTCTTCAATCTCTTGTGCAGTCTTGGGAGACTGGTCCTTAGAGAGTGAAACTCCATGCCTAACGGGTGTTTGTCCTTTCTTGGAGTCTTGCATCGAGAAGCGATCCATTACCTTATCAATATAAGATGCTTGAGAGAGCGATAGGGTCCGGTTTTTCCTATCTCGAAAGATTTGGATCCCCAGAATCTACGCGGCTTCTCCTAGATCCTTCATATCGAATTGCTTTGCCAGCCAGACCTTAACCTCGGATAACTTACCGACGTCATTACCAATGAGTTGTATATCATCGACATATAGTACCAGAAACACAACTTTGCCTTCGTGTATTAACTTGTAAACACAAGGCTCATCTATTGACTGTTCAAAGCCGAAGCTCTTTATAGTTTCATCGAATCTAATATTCCGTGACCTAGATGCTTGCTTTAGTCCATAAATGGACTTAAGTAACTCACAAACATTGGTCTCTTGACCTTCTTCCATGAAACCGTCTGGTTGAGCCATGTAAATGCGCTCGTCAAGATTGCCATTCAGGAAGGCTGTCTTGACATCCATTTGCCAGATCTCATAGTCGAGAGCTGCAACTATGGATAGGAGTATGCGGATGGATTTAAGCATCGCGACTGGCGAGAAGGTTTCTTCATAGTCAATCCCTTCTTGTTGGGTATAACCTTTCGCCACAAGTCGTGCTTTGAACGTCTCGACGTTTCCATCAGGACCCCTTTTATTCTTGTATATCCACTTACACCCTACGGGTTTAATCCCTTCAGGAAGGTCTACAAGTTTCCAGACCTTGTTGACATACATCGAGTGCATCTCAACTTTCATGGCATCAAGCCAAAGGTGTTATTCAGAACAAGCCATCGCTTGGCTATAGGAAACAGGATCATCCATGTCAGAGACGGCTACGAGAGAGTCTCCATATGACATGTACCTGTCAGGCTTTTGAGTAGCCCTCCCACTATGTCGAAGTACTACTTGACGAGATTCTGAAGAGTTAGGTTGTGTTTCAGTTTGGGTAAGAACAGTTCTTACAGATGAGGTAGAAGCTTCCTCACCCAACTTTTCTTCAAGCACAGTTTTGCTTCTAGGTTTTGCATCCTTCATAAAGTCCTCCTCAAGGAAACGAGCATTCATGCTTACGAAAGTCTTATCGTCCTCGGGACTATAGAAAGTAAAACCTTTGGTTTCCTTTGGATATCCCACAAACAGGCACAATTCTGACCTACTAGCCAACTTGCTAGTCTTTTGCCTTAGCACGTGTGCAGGGAAACACCAAATTTTGATACGGCCAAGATTCACTTTACGGCCAGTCCATCGTTCATACGGAGTACCAGGAACCATTTTGGACGGAACTTGGTTCAGAATATAAGCGGCTGTTTCGAGGGCATATCCCCAAAAGGAAAGAGGGAGTGATGAGTAACTCATCATTGATCTAACCATCTCCATAAGAGTTCGGTTTCTTCTCTCTGACACTCCGTTTTATTGAGGTGTGCCAGGTGCGGTAAGCAGAGAAGCGATTCCTTCTTCTTTAAGAAAGTCATCGAACTCTCCAGACATATACTCACCACCTCGATCAGATCGAAGTGTTTTGATCACTTTGCCAGTTTGCTTTTCCACTAAAGCCCTAAAGACCTTAAATACGTTAAAGGTCTCGGATTTGTGTTTGAGCAAATAGACAAAACCATATCACGAGTAATCATCGATGAAGGTAACGAAGTATTCGTATCCTCCACGTGCCTGTTGGCTGAGCGGACCACATACATCAGAATGTACTAGTTCCAGTAACTCAGTGGCTCTTCGACCCTTATCGGAGAAAGGTCGCTTAGTCATTTTTCCTTCTATGCAGGATTCACAAGTAGGTAGTGAGCCTATTACAGAGGCTTGGAGTGGACCGTCCCTCACAAGTCTCTTAATCCTATCTAGACTGATATGACCAAGTATTAAGTGCCAGAGGTATGTTGATTTTGTTAGATCGGAGGATTCAGAAAGTTTGATCCTCTTTGGCTCCCTAATTAGATCATTATCTATTTCGGTGTCTAAAAGAGAAGGTTGAGTGGGATAGATGTAGAAAAGAGAATTCTTCATACATGCATCAGTGACAAAATAATTATCAGGAAACGAAATACGAATTCCATTCTTAATGAACTTTAAACAATAATCTTGCTCAAGAAGACGAGCAACGGATACTAAGTTCTTCCCAAAGGTAGGAACAAAATAAACATTATTCAAGTTTAAAGTGCAGTCTTCAAAAGATAGCGTCACGGATCCCACAACCTTCGCAGACACCAGGCTCCCATCACCCCATTTGAAACAGAACTCGCCTTCCTCTAAGCTTTTGGTTTTCTTGAAACCATTCAAGGAACAACAAATATGGCTAGTAGCAGCGGAGTCAAGAATCCACGTTGATACATTATCAGCTACTAAGCATGCTTCGATAACTAGTACAATACTATGTTCCTTTGCTTTGAGATAGGCAGGAAAGTTCTTTTTATCGGCCTTGTGAGGTCTCTTCTTAGTTCCAGAGGCGGAGGATTTGTGCTCAGTAGCATGTGTATCTCCTTTATTCCTCTTTCTCTTAGTGAGACCTACAACAGTGTGAAGCTCCTTCATAAGCTTGGTAACAGCGTACTCTAGCTTGTTTATGAAATAGTTCATCTTGGAGGTATCAAGAGATGCGGAGAGAGTTTCTAAGATCATATCTATGATATTCTTCCCATCAATCTCAGATCCTAGGATTTCCATTTTATTCAGATAACTAATGATCAGTATCATAATGTCTCTGACAGGAGTCCCAGCCTTCATGCGACAGTTCATAAACTGTCGGACTACTTGTAGCCTTGTTTGACGTCGTTGCCCTCCAAACATCTCAAGGAGATTGTTGAGCATGTCGGTGGCAGTCTCGATGTCGCGATGTTGTTTTTGCAACACATTGTTCATTGATGCTAAGATATAGCACCTCACAATCTCATCGGAGCAGAGTCAGGCCGCCAAGGCGTCTTTGTCCTCTTGAGTTGAATCATCATTCGTCAGAGGAGGACACGGGGTGGTGAGTACCCATTTGTGCTTGTTAACGGTAACTATTATGTTGAGGTTATGTTTCGAATCTACATAGTCTTTGTTTTCGAGTTTGTTCGAGGAAAAGATGATCGAGAGAGTGTTGAGAGACATGTTGCTTATTTAAGTTGAAACAAGTTTATGATTAGTCTTTGGTTTAGGATTTAAGTTTGTTTAAGACTTGATAAGATCCAAAGGTGTTATAAACCAAACGATAATTTACTCCCTCAAGAGAAGGCCGCAAAAAATCTCCATTTATAAGTAAATGACACATCATTAATGCTTAGCCAAGATGTCACTACATCAATTTTGACTAGCCACCTTTTAAATTGGTTTGATCACTCACATCCTTTCGCAGAGCCTAAAGGGAGGATTACTAGGGATTGAGCCTAAGTGTGCAACCAACCACTTAGTCCAAAAGATCAACTTTGAAAAACAATCCCCCAAGGGGAGGCCTTGTCATCATCATCTCACTCTCGGACGTAGCTCATTGAGCAATGATCGAAGCAAAAACGCCTTGGAGTACTCCCATTTAAGAGAGGGTCGCAAGAGCGGCTCTTAGTCCCACGTTAATTGCTTCTTTCATTAGTGTTGGGGATCGTGGGTTACAAACAACAAGTATAACCCTCCCACTTAGTTTTTGGAGTTGGTTCATCGACTCTTGTAAGTTTGGAAACGGATTTCCAAGTTAGAGAGCGACAGAGCGGACAACTAGAAGAGAATCCTAGATCATCATGTTCAGAGCAGTGTTAGTGCATAAAGACACAAGGTACATACTCGATCTTTTCCTATTTTCTATTTCGGGAAAGTGCATGAGGGAAGTGTGAACTTCAACTCACTCGAACACTTGAAAGTTTGAGATTACACATCTTTTTATTTTTCGGCTTGTCTACAAGGAGACCTCCCACTCAAATTTTCAAGAGCATATAGATTTTGAATATATGTGATATAGATATAGTTTTAAAAACATTTTGAAAATTTATTTGATTTGGATGACAAAATATTTTTCAAGTTTGAAAGCGAAAACGGTTTTTCAAAATTCAAACTAGTTTTGTAAAAATTCAATTTCAATTAAACTTTCAAAAATCAAAACATTTTAATCTTACACATCATGTTTATAATCTTATGAAAAACATTTTTGCTCAAGAAATTTTTCTCATTAGAGTTCTATAACTCATGGTAATGGGGTTGAAAATCCGGAATTCTAAAAAACTGGACTTTCGGAACAGCCGCGCACCTCGGAGTAAAATCGCCATAATTGGCGGCTCCGATGTCTTTTTGACCTGAAACTGGTGGCATTGGACAGAGGACAGACAGAGATTTAATTTGATTCAAGAATCATTAAATTTCGATTTCTGAGCAGAGAGTTATACCACTTTTACTGCGGGTTTTACTCCAGCTCGTTGAAAAAGAAATAATTAAAGCTTGGTCCTTTTTAGGTGCGAAAAAGAATCGAGTGTAACTAAACGTTTTAGAATGTTGTTAAAGCTTTTATTGGTGTTTTATTAGCAAGGTAATAACATGATATAAAAGAAATAGCAACATGCATAAAACGATTCAAGTAAATAAAAGAAACTAGTAAGATAAGAAAACTGGTCACAAAATTTACTCGAAATTTCTCAAACCTTTAAAACACGTTTTTCAATATAAAAAAATAAAAACTTTTAGAACTGATTCTAATGTGTTTTAATAACATCCCAAACTCATAGAAAATCAACATGATTTTTAATTTAAAGGCAAGAGCAATAAATTTAAAAAAAATCTAAGAAAACAATTCTAACTTGTCACAAAATTAGTAAACTTTCGAAAACGATTTTTAAGCTCATATTTTTAAATACATGTACATGCATATCTTTGACCATAGCTCTGATACCATTTGTTGGAATTGATCTAGGGTTTAAGAAAAAGTTTAACGCTTCGTTAAGCGGCGGAATTTTAAAAATTTTCTTTTTCAAGTAAAACGGTTTTTAGTAACCTAGACAAAGAGCAAGCACATGTAAATAAAAACTATTATGAGCATAGAAGTTTACTAACCTTTCTTGAAGCCTGAACTTTGAGAAGCTTTTTGAAAGTTGCAACGCTCGTCTCCCTTGCAGCACGTCTCTCTTTCTTTCCTCGGCACCTCGAGCAACCACGAAAGTTTCTATCACTAAATCACTCGAAATAAAAGGAATTAGTGAGTGGGAACTTTTAAACACTACGACTTAAGAACGAGTCTTGAAGTCGCAGAGCTAAACTCTAGGTCAAATGAGGACCTAGGTGCCAAAAAAATAAAACGAAATTGACTAGAGAGAGAGAGAGGAGAGGGGCGGCCACAAGTTCTAGAGAGAGAGGCTCTCAATCTCTAACTTATGTGGAATGAGAAAAATGAGAAGAACAAGGCTCCTATTTATAGGAGAGGCTTTACCTTCAATAAGGTAGTTTCCTCTTCTATAGAATATCATATATTCATGAGCAAATATTCCTTATTTCCTTTTCTCATTTGGGCGTGTGAGCCTTGGCTTCTAGAAGCAAAATTGTTTCCTATTTTACTTGCCTTGGCCGCCCATGTCATATCCTCCTAGAGGAAATTTGTTTCCTCTTTTTCTTTTGGCAAGTATCTTTATACATTAATGCACAAAATAATCTCTCTTTCACACTAAGGGCTGCACGAAATTTGGTCTCCCATTCACTTGGGTTGGATGGCCAAAAGCTTTCTAAAAAGGCTTTCTAGGTTTTTCTTTAATTGTTCATGACAACATAAGAAAAGCCCATTAAGAATTTTCAAGTAAAATTCTATGAAATGAAATTAATTCACAAGGCCCAATAAACATGTTATGGCCGTGTGATATAATATGTCATCATATGACATTGTCAAAAAATTTATTGACATTCATTTCATGCCATGTCCAAAAAGACAAAATTACCCTTTCGACAATTTTCGTTCTTGTTTTGACTTAGCTTCCAGTTTAACTATTCCTACTCGATGTGATTCGTGACAGTGACCTCATGGATCCAAATGAACAAAGCTTGAGCTAAATACTTGGACTCAAAAGTTCACAAACCTTTTCCAAGTTTAGCTTAATGTCAACTGACTCCACTAAGACACTGAAAATCTCTCGGTTCAAATGAATTTATTTTCTACACAAGAATTCAACCTAATTGTAATGAGCGGATCCACAGAATATTATCAGTGTTTTCCCTTCATGAATATCATCAGCTAGGCGGGATTTACAAAATTACCATTTTACCTTTCTAGCTGTTATTTCCTCAACTCCATTGTCGCTTGTGAATAAGTTAGAAACAATGTATTGACGAGGAGCTAACAAGTCACATTGTTTCATCCAAAAGAGTCAAGACACAATTTGGACACTGGCCAGTTCATTTATTCACACTCCAAGGAACAAAGCATGAGGTGATATACATTGCATTTCAGCAATCTTGTACATGAATTCCATATCTATGAGAACTTCATAAAGTTACTCATGACATTCTCACAACTTAGTACTTCACCAATAGGCCTTGTTCGGAATCACATAGTGAGTCCGAACTCTGACTTTCTCAAATGAGAATACTAAGGTGTGAAATGACATGTCTCATTTCAGGATTAAGGTAAGCACGATGCAATTCATACGTAGTGACTTCGAGACATAAGAGGTTAAATGGTTTGTTCTTATATTGTCTCTAGAAGTGCACTTGTCAATTCAGTACCTTCAGAAGATACCTAGAAGAACTATAGAGTCTCCAACTCTCAATGCCCCATAACCAGACATCGTAGATTCTTCTAACAATCGTACTGAGGTCAATAGTCCTTTGTCCCTTAGATTGCGAATATATCGTTTTAAGCAAACTGCGAAGAGTTTGTTCATGCAAATCTACATTTGTCTCTTAGTAAGTTGTTTAATTTGTTTATGGACGAACGACTAATGTTTTATCATAAAGCTTCAAACAGACACAGAAGAATGAATGAACGGTTCAACTTTTTATTAATGAATAAGCAATTACAAGCAAGAGTCTTCATGAGACTTTATTACATCAAATGTACAATATAAAGATTACAACTCTTCTTGTGGGCACCATTGACAACAGAAACTACCTTAATAGAAGGTGAGACCTCTCCTATAAATAGGAGCCTCATTCCACACATTTCATTCATCCAAGTTTAAGAGATTTGAGAGACTCTCTCTATAGAACTTGGCCGCCCTTCTTCTCTCTCTCTCTCTAGTTAATTTTCGAATTTTTTTGTTTTGGCACCTAGGTCCTCATTTGACCTAGAGTTTAGCTCTGCGACTTCAAGACTCGTTCTTAAGCCGTAGTGTTTAAAAGTGCCCACACACTAATTCCTTTTATTTCGAGTGATTTAGTGATAGAAACTTTCGTGGTTGCTCGAGTTGCCGAGGAAAGAAAGAGAGACGTGCTACGAGGGAGACGAGCGTTGCAACTTTCCCAAAGCTTCTCAAAGTTCAAGCTTCAAGAAAGGTTAGTAAACTTCTATGCTCATAATAATTTTTATTTACATGTACTTGCTCTTTGTCTAGGTTAGTAAAAACCGTTTTACTTGAAAAAGAAAATTTTTAAAATTCCGCCGCTTAACGAAGCGTTAAACTTTTTCTTAAACCCTAGATCAGTTCCAACAACTTGATCGAGCTTGAGAACAACAAGAAGAATGTTGATATATTACCTTAAAATTCATAATTAAAGATATCCTGAACTTGTTTTGAGGATAATTATTCATGAGGATTCATCTTTTGTATTGCAGAGAAGATTTGATGAAGCTCGATAGAGTCAAGGAGCTTGCTAAACAATGTCATATTCAATTCCGAATTGTAGAAAAGCTCATGCCATAGTTTAATGTCCAATGTCCCGGTAGTTTCATTACTTTCATTTATTGGATTAAATCTTATTTATGAACATCGTGTAATCCAAGTTTTCTAGATTGTAGTCATTTTGTGGCTATTTCAGATATTATGAATCTTATCTTTCTTTATGATTTATTTCAATAAATATTCCCCTTCCTTGTTATTATTTAATATGCTTTATAATATTGTGATATGCATGAATGTTTTCCCTAGAAGCTAATATGAAGGAATTGAATGTCCGTTCATAAATTATGAAAAAGCACTATTTTTATTTTCTAACTAACAAATCTTTGTTAGAAAATTTTGTTAGTACTTAATTTTTTATTTTTTTATTTTTCATGTTGAATGCCACTTTATAATTACAGTTAAAAACTATTTAGAGCCATGATTGTGTCTAACCATCTACTACCTGAAACACCGACTATGATTTGTTCGAGTGAAAGGTAATAAAGAGACACAAAACCAAGTTAGTGTTGATATTTCATTGAGTGAGTGGGAGCATCCATAACTGAAACCTTGCCACTGTATTGAATGAGCGAGTGGGAGCATCCTTAACTGGAATTTACCACTGTTATCGATAAGCAAGTTGGAGCATCTTTAATTAGAACATTGCCACTATTATCAACAAGATCTTTCTCCTAATAGAAAGACTTGGTCGTGAAGTATCACAAAGACCAAACTAACTAGAAAAAGTCATAAACCCGATTTTAGTAGATATACCATTTAAGGCATTAACTTAATGAAAATAGAAAGATCTGTAAAGATACATATTAACATGCATGTTCGAGCTTTAAAATCTATTTGGTAAAGAAGGGATTTAACCCTTGAGAAAAGACGTAGGCAGTGATCTTGTTCTTCTCTCTGATACCACGAACTAGTTCATCGAGATCTTCAGTTAAGAAGATGAACAATACATATTGGATACTGTTCGGGAAAACTTATTACATGCATCAATGTAGTTATTCTGCTAAACATTTTGAAAAATAAAAAAGTTGATCAAAGTGCCACATGAATCAAGTATAATTTTACATGAGGATTATCAACAATAAAAATTTAAAAATGATCGATTTGTGAAACTCCTAAATATGTGTCATGAATAAAGTCGTTACCATTTAATGGTTGACTAAATTATGACACAAGTAAATGACTGAGGCAATAGCTTCTACAACTTATAGTTTAGAAACGACAAGCTCGTTTTATTTTGTCTCAACTCTACTTATTGATATAAGGTATAAGCTCTGTTGACGAGGCTAGACTATGTCATTATAAGGATCGATAATCAAACCTTAGACAAGAGAAATTTTTGTAGATAATAAGTGTTGAACACTAAGAATTCTGGAAATAGTGAGATACTGTGCTATTAAAATATAATACCTCCTTAGTGCTCTGTATATTGAATATGAACATGGCTAATAAGGACAAACTATAAATGGCCAGGCAAGGGAAATACGTCAATGTATAGTTCTTGTAAATACATTCAATAGGTCACAAACTATAAACTATATTGGTGAGAGATTAAGCATGCTATGGTGCAAATAGTTATCGTGCCAAAATGGATGTACTCCAAGAATGGTTTAAGATCTAGTTATGATAGACTTGTTATCTTAAAGATAGAAAGTATGGTGTATGATCTAAAAGATGTGAAGTGGTAATGTGTTCAATAGTAAATCGTTTACTGCAAACAATTTGACTTGACCTGCGGTGGTAAGTCAAAGATAACTTACAAAGAAGCATGTACTAGAAGAATATTGGATGAGATATATACCTTGATCGACATAATTGATAGAGATACAAGTCAAGGTGAGAATCCACGAGTTGGGAATCTCAATTCTAGTGAAAAATCTGAGCTATATGTCGTATGATAGCTGAGCATTGATGATCTTAGGAAACTGCCTTATTTTCTCTGGTCAAAGTGGGAGATTGTTAGGAATATTGCCCGTTGAAGATAATAAAATAAATAGGAACGATTATTAAACATAACAGAAAGTTTACTTTGTTAGCATTATTGATTAGTGAGTTCTTTTCTAATTAGAATAAATAACAACTATCATCCATAGCCTTCATACTAAACTGAGTTACGTGATGGGCATTTATGTTTGGACGGTGAGCTGAAACATTGTCGGTGATTAATCTAAGCTTGGGTAGCTTGGGTAGCTTCATTGAAAATCACATATGTTGAACAATGGTGAAAGGCTGATCACTTAGTGGGAGCATTCTACACATTTGCTATGTGTACAACCTAGACAAATACTTTGGATATTGATGTCTTGTTTAAGAAACCGTTATAACACACTAACCAGGGTTGCTATGATAGTCACCGTAGGACATTATCTAAATCCTGAAGTGATCACAGACTTCTAGGTTGTATTACCAAGTTCCTTTGACTAATTCTTTATTAGCTAGATACAGATGCCTAAATATTTATGTCTTGGGATCTCGGGATATGATATGAGCGGAAAGTGATTCACGGATACGAATCCAACTTTCCTGAAAGAAGGTGAATATTCACTCAATTAAGGGTTTATTCTTGAAAGAAGGTGAATGTCTTCAGCGCCCGAGGTCCTCGTCGAGGGAGTGCGGCAAGCCAATGACATGGTGCAGCGCGCGTCGCGTACGGCTACTGTGGTTACAGTCGTTGCACATTGAAGAGCGGGATCAGCTTGGTCCCATTTTGGATGGGCTTTCTACTCCTTTCGGCTTAGATGGGCTTTTATTTTACCTAGCCCATTGGGCTTTTTGATCTGGAATTCGTCGCAAGTCATGACGAATTCAATATTTTGGATTCTCCGAAAACGACCGACATCGTGTAATGAAAGTTATTCGAGAACTTGATGCGAAAAATCCATGCACGCAATTGCACGTGTTAATGCGATTTCTCGGATAACATTTATGAGACATGTGTCGGGGTGCGAGCTTGCGACGTGTCTTGATCCTGTGTTGTTGGGGTCGTGTTTCTTGAATTCTTGAGAGGGTGGTGAAAACTCTTCATTCTCTTGAGAGCTTCTGAGATTGGTAGATGCCTTCTGGTTGTTTTCTTTGTTGTTATCGTCTTTCCTTTATTCTCTATGTTGGATAGTCAGGTTTCACTCATTGTATTTATTTTTCTCGAAGAACAATTGGGTCCTTGATCTTCTTATATGGGTTGGGAGAATTTCGGAGTTGAGAGAAAAATGAGAGTTGAGAGGATTCTGAGTTGAGAGTGAATTGAATTTTGATTTGTGATAGTGAGCTATTTATAGGGAAAACATGCCGCTTCTCGCTTGTCGCTTGTCGCAAATCCACTTGTCGTGTGTTACAAATACGCTTGTCGCTTTTTGAAAATTCGCTTGTCGCTTGTCACTTGTCCCAAATTCGCTTGTCGCTTGTCCCAAATTCGCTTGTCGCTTGTCCCAAATTCGCTTGTCGCTTGGTTTTAGTCATGCGTATTTTTAGCATTTGACTAAATTGTCCTTTTATATTGTAACGTCGTTTTTGCAATTGAGACGTCGTGTTTACCATAAGGAAAAAGACGGCATAACATTAACCCCCCAGTTTCGCGTGCGACTTGTCGTGCGGGAAACTTTGTAGTCTTGTAAGCACTCTTGTTTTTTTATAGTTTGGTCCGGAGTCTCGATGCCGCGAGCTGTCTATATTTTTTTTGTGAGAGGTCTCGATGCCACGAGCTCTCTATTTTTTTGTGAGATGTCTCGATGCCACGAGCTCTCAATTTTTTTTTTCAGAGTTCTCGACGCCGCGAGCTCTTTATATTTTTTTTTGAGATGTCTCGATGCCACGAGCTCTCTCTATATATATATTTTTTAGAGTACTCGACGCCGCGAGTTCTTTATATTTTTGTGACATGTCTCGATGCCACGAGCTCTCTCTCTATTTTTTTTTCAGAGTACTCGACGCCGCGAGTTCTTTATATTTTTGTGACATGTCTCGATGTCACGAGCTCTCCATCATATATTATTTCTTATTTTTGTGAGACGTCTCGATGCTATGAGCTCTCTATTTTTTTTTTGTGAGATGTCTCGATGCCACGAGCTCTCAATATTTTTTTTTTGTGAGAGGTCTCGACTCCGCGAGCTCTCTTATTCTTTGTTGTGAGATGTCTCGACGCCGCGAGCTCTCTATATTTTTTTTGTGAGAGGTCTCGATGCCACGAGCTCTCCATTTTTTTTATGAGATGTCTCGATGCCACGAGCTCTCAATATTTGTGAGAGGTCTCGACTCCGCGAGCTCTCTTATTCTTTGTTGTGAGATGTCTCGACGCCGCGAGCTCTCTTTATTTTTTTTGTGAGAGGTCTCGATGCCTCGAGCTCTCCATTTTTTTATGAGATGTCTCAATGCCACAAGCTCTCAATATTTGTGAGAGGTCTCGACTCCGCGAGCTCTCTTATTCTTTGTTGTGAGATGTCTCGACGCCGCGAGCTCTCTATATTTTTTTGTGAGAGGTCTCGACTCCGCGAGCTCTCTTATAATTTCTTGTGAGAGGTCTCGACGTTACGAGCTCTCTATTTTTTTTGTGAGAGGTCTCGACTCTGCGAGCTCTCTTATTATTTGTTGTGAGAGGTCTCGACGCTGCGAGCTCTCTATTTTGGATGAGGTTCTCGATCTTTTTCCTGAGTTGAATGCAGTCGTCGGTGAGATGGCCATGATCTTTGTGGAATTCTCTTTTTATCTTGCATGGACCTTTCTGTATACATGGGCTACGGGTTGGTGAACATGTTCATGTGCAATGAAAGGATCCTGTCTGGTGTGGTTTTGAGCGGAGTAAAGTCTGCGTTTCTTTGGAACTTCTCAGCAAGCAGGGGTCGTGGATTTGGCAGGGGACGGACGTCCGAGACCGTGACCGTCGTGGCCCGGTTCTTCTTTCTTCGTAAGTCGTCGTCGAATTGTTCATCTTTGACGGCTTCCCCTATCATTTGTTTTTCGACTACCGAGGTATTCGTCGACAGAGATATCTTGGGTGGCGCGAATGATGAATTCTGACATCGTTGTTGGGCGTTGCTTCACCAGCGATATCAAAAGGTTGCACGTTCTTAGCCCGTCGATAAAAGCGAAAATGGCATCGCTGTCATCGTAATCGTCCACTTAGATTTTTCGATAAACCTGTTTAGGTAACGTTGTAGGGTCTCATGGTTTCCTTGTTTGATTGTTAGGAGATGCGACTTCTCTTTCCTCCGGACGCGTGATGCAGCGAAACGTGTCAGGAACTTTTCTTGAAGGTCCTCGAAAGATTTGACCGATCCTCGCTTTAGCCTTTGGAACCATTCGAACGCGGTTCCGGTGAGTGTGAGGCTAAACACCTGACACATTATCGACGGTGTTTGTCCTGCCATCTTCATGTTTGTTTGGTATTGGTATATCTGGTAAAGCGGGGCAGTGTTGCCGTCATATAGTGCAATGGTCGATGGACAGAAATTTCCTCTGGCGTCTTCTGCTAGTATGCTTGCGGCGAACGGGGAGGTAACGCTTTCAATCATGCTTCTCACCATCGGAGTCCTGGTCTGTGCGGCTTGTATTTCTCGGATTTCCTCCCTTAGTACATTGACCATGTTGGTTATCTCTTCGTTTCCGGCATAAGCGATGACAGTCACAAATCTGGTGGCGCGTCGTCTTCCGTTTGATGCTTGATCAACTAGAGCGTCATGTGGTGGGGGCAGAATGGTTGCTGGAGGTGAGACTTCATGCATCTCAAGGGCGGCTCGGTGCCTCAGGATCTTCCATCGGACGTTGAGATGGCGTCTCAGGTCTACGTTGGGTTTGAGGCATCCTGGCAACTCGGTGCGTCTAGGTGGTGAGAATTGTCTCGCGTTTCCACTGTCTGTCACTTCCTCTTCTGGTACCAATCGCTCAAAGGCAGATCATCGCGATGGTTCGGTCCTTGCCCCTGCCGCGGAGCGTGCGGTTTGAGGGAGTTGATGTCTTAGCTCTTCATTTTGGTTCGCTCCTGAGCGTTGAGGAACCATACTGCTTGGTGGTGAGGGTCGAGTTCTCGGATGTTTGGGTCGGGAGTTTCATCTCGTCCATTCTCACCGTAGGGCTCCTCACTGGGTGCTTGCTCTGCCTCGCGCCTTCGACCCCTCGAGTGGGTATTTCGTGGACGTCCCTCTCTTGTTCGGGCGTGTAGGGTCATGGCCCTCTCTTCTCTGTCCCTTGTGAACTTGTCCGCCAGTAGTAAAAGACCGTTCTCAAGGCATTCCATGCGATCGTTTCTTTCGATAAATTCGGAGTTAGGTGCGGCGAGGTTGGTCACGTCGGTGGTGTTCGGGTGCGACGGTGACACGGTACTTGCTGCTGGGACGACGGTTGGTGGCGATGATTCTTGGACTTGGCTATGTCTAGCTTGAGTCCGGGCTCGCGTATGAAGCGCTACGCTCTCTGCCCGTTGAGGGGCGTTGTCCAGAAGCGGCGGCACGGTTGGTCATCTTGCAGAAATTCCTTGCGTCGCCTTTTAAGTCAGAATTCTCAGGTGGATGTGAGCTTTCCTTCGGATGAGAAAAGAATTACTGGTGGGAATGTCGTGGTTGTTCTCGAGATGCCCTCCTTCTAGCGCCAAAATGTTAATGCGATTTCTCGGATAACATTTATGGGACATGTGTCGGGGTGCGAGCTTGCGACGTTTCTTGATCCTGTGTTGTTGGGGTCGTGTTTCTTGAATTCTTGAGAGGGTTGTGAAAACTCTTCATTCTCTTGAGAGCTTCTGAGATTGGTAGATGCCTTCTGGTTGTCTTCTTTGTTGTTATCGTCTTTCCTTTATTCTCTATGTTGGATAGTCAGGTTTCACTCATTGTATTTATTTTTCTCGAAGAACAATTGGGTCCTTGATCTTCGTATATTGGTTGGGAGAATTTCGGAGTTGAGAGAAAAATGAGAGTTGATAGGATTCTGAGTTGAGAGTGAATTGAATTTTGATTTGTGTGAGTGAGCTATTTATAGGGAAAACATGCCGCTTGTCGCTTGTCTCAAATTCGCTTGTCGCGTGTTACAAATTCGCTTGTTGCTTGTTGAAAATTCACTTGTCGCTTGTCACTTGTCCCAAATTCGCTTGTCGCTTGTCGCTTGTCCCAAATTCGCTTGTCGCTTGGTTTTAGTCATGCGTATTTTTAGCATTTGACTAAATTGTCCTTTTATATTGTAACGTCGTTTTTGCAATTGAGACGTCGTTTTTACCATAAGAAAAAAGACGGCATAACAGCACGTATCACCCAAGTAGTATAGTGTACGAGATATATGAGTATCAATCCCCAGAGACTAGATAAACTAGAGAATTAACCTAACTTGAAGTGAAATGATTCCAAAGTAATTAAAAATGCTGTTTTGAAAAATAGAAAAATTAATTAAAAAATAAAATAGTAAAAATCACGAGATATCAAATATGGGTAAGCGACAATTTCACCAGAAATAACTAATCTACTATGGTTGCTAATATCACTTTCTCTAAAATATTCACGAGTCATTCTATAGTGTTCTAGCAATCCTATGTAATTGAAGGATTGTTATCCTCTCGGCTTCTAATCCTATTCGAACAATCACGTGAAATGAAGACAAGAATTCAAAATTATTACACAATTGTCTAGAGTTTTCTATTAACCAATGTCAACGATAAAGAAACCAATATTTGTACGACTAGCTACTCTGTCTAGAAATGCAAACAATCCTAGATATTTTTTTTAATGGTGATCAAGCAATACATAAAGCGTTAAACATAATTCGTATAAAGCAAAATATATAATTGAAGTAAACAAGTATCGTCTAGTCCTAACGAATCTCTCAACCATCATGAATCTCAACTACATAGCAACCCTATAAAAACCTAGCCGCTAACCAAATTCATAACAATAATCAAACCCAAAACAACTAAATTGAAAAAAAAAACCAATCTATGATTAATAAAATCCAAGTCGCACGAATAATCTAAAGCAACAAAGTAAATAGAAAGGGAAAAGGAAGAAGAATAATTGAAGTCGAAAAAGAAGAACTCGTCGGGTTGTCAATTCCATCAAAATCTATTTTTTTTTCTCGACATTCTCTTCACAAAACTAGATAACTCTAATGAAAAATTAAAACAAGAGAGTTTTTGGGAGCCTAATTTAGTTTATACAAGATTTTTCGGAGCTATTTGTACCATTGGATGAGGACCAAGAGTTATAAATGCGAGATAGTGCACTGCGGCGCGGTCAAACGCGGTCAACTCTATGAAATTTGACCATGACACGGGAAAAGTTGACCGTTGCGCAGTGATTTTGAATCAGTTGTGACGCCTTGCTCCATTGTTCGATTTTCAAAAATTAATATGTGAAATTCTGATTAGACGCACAGACAAGATGTCGCACACAATGTATTGACAATGTGTCCGACAACTTGCTTGAGCACAGATTATGGATAAACAACAAAACAGTGCAGTACACAAAGTGCACACGATATGGTTACCCAGTTCGGTGAAACACACCTACATCTGGGGGCACGCTGCCAGTGGAAAGGTTTTTCACTATCTTGTAGTCAATAGTACACACAAGGTTTATATCTGATTACAATCAACAAATCAATAAAACCTAGAGACTATTACCACCAGTGATCACCTAGTCAGGGACTCCCCCTGAATTTGAGCTCCGTCTCCACTCCACCCTTCGAGCAACCTCCTGGCTCGGATGACCTTTAGTCTTCAGCTGTACGTGAACCTTCAATCACGAAAACACAAAACCCAACTCTCACAGACACTCAATCTTAGTGGAATAGTGTTTGAGAGAAAACACCGCTTATCACCAAAACACACAGCCTCCCAGTCCGCCGGTCTTGCACGTCTAAGAGCTCTGAGTGTTTGATGAAAAACGTCGAAGCTGCTAAGGGTGAGCGAATGGCTTTTATAGCAGCTGTATAATCCTGGAAGGTATCTCGGGTTTCCTTACCCGGCCTCAAGTGAATATCACAAAGTAAAGACTCCAGCGAGGCAAATATTGTGCAATGAAGATAGTAGCAGCGAGATATCTTGAAATGAAGGCAGAAGCGAGAAGATATCTCGAAGTAATGACAGCAGCAAGGCAATATTTCTTAATCAATTCACCAGTGAGGCAATCTGTCAAAACCGAAGACTTGCCTGAAAAAGAGTCTGCACACAGGAGGAAAGATGTCATACCAAAAGAGGAAACATAACGACCGACATCTTTCCACACATCTTGCACTAAAAAATAAAGCCAATAAATAACGTATCAACAATCTCCCCCTTTGGCTAATTTTTAGGCAAGCACTTCCAGGACCAGTTCTCATACAAGCGTCATGATTAATGAAGAGAGTCAAAATAAATGACCTTATGACGCCTCTCCCCCTGATTGCCTCAAAATAATACCAAAGGCAAGGATAGACCAACATTGAGGGAGGAACAACAGCCTATAAAGGAATGAGAACTAGAACAACAGCATATCATTAATCAGCAAAAGTAAGAGAAATCTATCTTACAAAACATCCAGAGAGAACACTCAGTCTGAAACACAAGCAACAGTAGCGAGAAAACCAACAGAAAGATGTCTAAGAGGAAGTTAGATGTTACAGACCAGAACAAATAAACATCAACTAGAGAGATTAGAAACATCGTTGGTATGACCTTCAGGACCCTGTGAGTCGCTACTGACATTATCCTCTGTATCATCATCATCAGGACAAACAGAAGGACTCGGCTGAGAGGTAGTTGCACCATCAATGGTAGAGGAAGGAGTCATGACAGAGATAAGTCGCTCACAAGCGGTCTTCCTTCGAGTAGAGATGTCAATGATTTCCTTGAGAGCAGCAACTTCTTCCAACAGGCCTTTGAGAATATCGCTCTTGGCATTTTCCGACAGGGGAGCAACTTTGATGGTACGACCAAGAGAGATAGAAGTTGCGACAGAAGACATAACAAGATCTCTGGCATGTTTCCCTTCAAATAACTTAGGACGGAAGGAGAGTTCACTGGGAGGTTTACCTGCAATGTCATCAGCCCTTAGTAGATCTCTCTTCTAAGCCACTAGCATACCTGACAAAAGAGAGGGGAAACCAATAGGAAGCTTCACGGCATAGGACTTAGCATGCTTGGCCAGGTGGTTGAACACAATCTCCCCAAAGTTGAAAGACGCCCGGGTACCAATCTGATAAATGAGGCATGCCAGGTCTGACTTGATGCTTGAACCGTGAGAGGAAAGGGCCCAATTTGCAATACCAATTCTGTACAGGACCGAGTATTTCGCCGAGAGGTCTGAGGAAGGCAGAAAAGCCTTAGAAGGCCAGGTCTTTTTCTCATCGTTAGTAAGCTCTTTGGCAATCACATCCAAGGAGGGAAGCCGATCGACAGTGACAATTTTTCCTCTCCCCAGATACTCGTTGATTGCAGTGGAGGAGACATCAAAGCATTGGCCACGCACATAGACTTTCCCAAACTCAGGGTGATGAGGCTGGTCAACTTCAGAGGACAAATTGACTATGCACTCTTTCACCAGTTTAGGATAATAAGGCCCGATCCCAGAGACAGTTTTGCCAAGTTGAGCATCGTACAAAAGTTCCATGATCACATCAATCTTCGGGGCTTCCTTAGACAGTTCCTTTTCCGGAAAAATAGATCTGTGATAGACATACCTCCATTTTCTGACGCGATCTTCCTCATGAAAGGATACATTATCCAGAGGGGCGGCGGGAACATCCTTGGGAAGCTTTTGTCCTCTAACAGACTTCCTGGAGATGTGGGACACGAACTCAGGACGGGTATCTTCCTCTTCCTCCTCAATATCCTTCAGAACATCTGGAATTGGCTCATCAACAGATTTTCCCTTCAGCTTTTTCTTGTTCAAACCCATCTTCACCGGTTTCTTCATCTTCTTCTTGGCAAGGATGGGAGTGGCAGCATCACTTTCTTCCACCACCTTTCTTTTCTTCATTCTCTTCTCCGACAGAAGAGTGGCTAGGCACACGTCGTCATCTTTCCAAACCTTCTCTTTCAGAGAAGCAAGAATATCCTTTTCAACATCCTCGACTAGATTAGTCGTTCCTTCTTGCCCCAAAGAAGATGTTGGTACATCTTTCGCGACCCAACATGCCTCAAACGGCATCCACAGGAATAGGCTCTTGAGCATGGGGTAGCGAATCTCTATCCCTAGGAATATCAGTAGGGGTGACAGAGGCAACAGGATTACCTTGAACAATCTGGTGAGGGCTTTCGATGGGAGATCCACCGGTGATGGTTTCTCCTCTTGGAGCATCATCATATTTTCTTCCTTCATCAGACGAATTGCTGGAGCTTACATCTCCTGTAATGTCGGTGATCGAGAGAGCGACTTTCTTGGGCATGGCGCTTCTGACGGCGGAGAGGGATGGATTCTCAGGGGGAACTGATGACCCAGCGATTGCACCTCCGGCCTAAGCATCGGCGCGTTCACTGGGGCGCAGTCCCCGTACCCTAACACCGTGCATGTTGCTTTCAGCGCCAGATTTCCTTGTCGCGAAATTTTTCCTTTTCATTGTGGCTTTCACTTTCTCTGAGTGAGTGGTTGTGCTGATCCCACTTCTGGTGCCAACCATTTTGAATAGAATTTTTAGAAAACTGCCACACAGGTAACCGTCGAAAAGGGTAAGCGAGCAAATATGGGAATCAAAGCTCAAGAACAGCGAAGAAAAACAGAAAATTTCAAAATTCGAACACAAGGTAACTTCCCTTTCTTTCTCGAGAATGGAACCGTCTGCATGAATGAGAACAAGGCACGGAGAGATACGACGTCGTGACATAAAGTGGGCCTTGATCGATCTTAGGCCCAGAGAAACAACAATTGGCACTTTAGCCCGCCAAAACAGTCGAATGGGCCAACCAGATAAATGGGCCCATGAGAACGATTTCTCAAAGGGAACGTGAACAAGAATCAGAGAAAAATCAGCACAGATGATAAGACCAACAATCTCTCCAATAAACAGTAATTGCTATTGTTCAATAACACATAATCCTAAGGAGGATCTGAGATTTTCAAACAGGTTAGCATCTAAAGCCTTGGTGAAAATATATGCAAGCTGTTTTTCAGTGTGAATGTATTCGAGTTTGATCTTTTTATCTTCCACAAGATCTCGAATGAAGTGATGTATGATCTCAATGTGCTTGGTCTTACTGTGTTGAACTGGATTCTTTGAGATATTGATGGCGCTGATATTGTCGCAGAATAATGTCATGACATCTTGTCCAACATCATATTCAGCAAGCATCTGTTTCATCCAGAGGAGCTGTGTGCAACTGCTCCATGCAGCGATGTATTCAGCCTCAGCAGTGGACAAGGAGATGCAGTTCTGCTTCTTGCTGAACCAGGAGATGAGATTGTTTCCAAGGTAGAAAAATCCACCATAGATACTTTTTCTATCGACCGCGCTACCTGCCCAGTCAGCATCACAGTATCCCACAAGCGTAGAGGAAGTATCATAAGTATATAAGAGGCCAAAATGGGCAGTTCCTGAGATGTAGCTTATGATTCGCTTGGCTTGAGCTAGATGGCTAGCTTTGGGATTGGCTTGATATCGTGTACACACACCTACAGAGTAGGCTATGTCTGGTCGGCTGGCAGTGAGGTAAAGAAGACTGCCAATAATACTCCTGTAGAGGCTTTGATCAACAAAATCTCCATGCTCATCCTTAGTGAGTTTGATGTGAGTAGCGGCAAGGGTCCGCTTGTGAGAAGAATTTTCCAAGCCAAACTTCTTCACCAAGTTTTTCGCATACTTACTTTGGGAGATAAATATACTATCATTCATTTGTTTGATCTGAAAGCCTAGAAAGTAGTTTAGCTCACCGACCATACTCATCTCGAATTCTGACTGCATTTGTCGAACAAAAAGTCCACCATCTTGTTTGACATCCCTCAAAAGACGATATCGTCAACATAGATCTGGGCTATCATGAGATTGCCATTCTCCTTTTTCACGAACAAGGTCTTGTCAACTCCACCTCGGGTATAACCATTCTGCACAAGGAACTGGGTCAGTCTCTCATACCATGCTCGGGGAGCCTGCTTAAGGCCGTAGAGAGCTTTTCTGAGTTTGTAGACATGCTGTGGAAATCTGGGATCTGTGAACCCTTTTGGTTGTGCTACATAGAATTCTTCATTCAGGTACCCACTGAGAAAAGCACTCTTAACATCCCTCTGGTAAAGCTTGAATTGCAGGTGACAAGAGATCCCAAGCAAGAGTCTGATGGCTTCAAGTCTCGCAACAGGGACAAAGGTTTCATCAAAGTCTACGCCTTCCACCTGTGTATAGCTCTGCGCCACAAGTCTAGCTTTGTTCCGAGTTATATTACCATGTTCATCATATTAATTCTTAAAATCCACTTAGTTCCAATGACATTCACATTGTCAGGTTTAGGAACTAGCTCCCAGACTTCATTTCTTTCAAACTGAACAAGTTCCTCTTGCATAGCATTGACCCAATATTCATCATCAATATCCTTATTAACATTCTTAGGTTCAATCTTAGAAACAAAACAGAGATTACCAATCATCTCCTGATAGTT
The DNA here is from genome assembly GCF_054948205.1 of Urtica dioica subsp. dioica. Lineage (NCBI taxonomy): Eukaryota > Viridiplantae > Streptophyta > Magnoliopsida > Rosales > Urticaceae > Urtica > Urtica dioica. The sequence goes on along the minus strand of NC_142762.1, from coordinate 20,468,489 downwards.
AACAGGGGGTTTTGGACGAGTCTTTATTCCTTCACTGATTTCGCCAGTCACCTCATGAGCATGATGATTTTTCTGGATTCTTTTGGAAGGAATTCGTTGTTCAGTCTCAAGATGAGATCCTTCATCTGGAATAATGTCGCTTACTTTGTCATCAGCACTAGTCCTGACATTTAGGTTTCCAGAAGAGATGTCGTCAAAAGAGTTTTCAGCATCTGTCCTGACATCTGTGTTACTAGGAAAAACTTCATCCTCATCATTAGTACTGTTAGTAACATCATGATCATCGTTTACCACCACATTTATGGATTCCATCATAGTCTTAGTGCGTTCGTTAAATACACGATAGGCCCGACTATTTCTAGAATATCCAAGAAATATACCTTCATCACTTTTAGGGTCAAATTTACGTCGAGGATCTCTGTCAGCAAGTATATAATAAATAGAACCAAAGACATGAAAGTACTTCACATTAGGCTTTCTCCCCCTCCATATTTCATAATGAGTGATGGAAGTACCTGGACGAATAGCAACTCTATTGTGAATATGGCAGGCAGTATTAAGAGCTTCAGCCAAAAAATGTGGTGGAATGTCTTTAGCCAACATCATTACTCTAGCCATTTCTTGGAGGGTTCGATTTTTTTCTTTCAACAATTCCATTTTGTTGTGGTGTGATAGGAGCAGAAAATTCATGGGCTATCCCTTCGTCAGTACAAAACTTAGCAAAGCTCATGTTCTCAAATTCCCTCCCATGATCACTCCGAATTCCGATCACTTTGCCGATGCTCTCTCCTTTTTCTCTCTGACCCTTCTTACAAAGAGCTTCAAAAACAACAAAAGTGTCATATTTCTCACGAATAAATTCAACCCACGTATACCTGGAGTAGTCATCCACACTCACAAACACGTATCTCTTCCCTCCGAGACTTTCGACCTGCATTGGTCCCATCAAATCCATGTGAAGAAGCTCCAGAACACGAGATGTGGTAAGATGTTGCACCATCTTATGAGACTTCTTGACATGTTTCCCAATCTGGCATTCACCACAGATTTTTCCTTCAACAATCTTCAGATTTGGGACACCGATGATGGCCTTCTCTAAAACAATTTTTTGCATGCTTCTGAGATTAAGGTGACCAAGTTTTTGGTGCCACAGCTTGGTTTCGTCAGCCTTGGTCAAGAGGCAATTGTTGTTTGCTACGGGTGACCACATGTAGCAGTTGTCACGTGATCTGGTTCCTCGCATAAGTTCATCCTGTTCCTCATTAATCACCACACACTTATCACGAGTAAAATTGACACGTAAGTTTAGATCACAAAGCTGACTAATACTGATAAGATTAGCAGTAAGTCCTTCTACCAACAACGCCTCAGTCAAGCAAGATATACCAGGATAGTTTAACTGACCTTTACCCACAATTTTGGCTTTTACTCCATCTCCAAAGGTAACATGACAGTTAGAATAAGGTTTCACGTTGGTCAGGAAGGTGTGATCACCTGTCATGTGACGAGAGCAACCACTGTCGAAATACCAGTCACTCCCGGTGGAAGCACTCAGAGATGTGTACGCAATATTGGCATGATAGGACGTATTTTTCACTCTCCATTCCAGCCGAGTAGAAGGTTGTTGACGAGGTAGGACATTCCTGTAACTGGATTTTTGCTGATGGACATTTCTCCTGTATAAACGATAGCAAAAAGGTCGAATATGGCCCTTTCTACCACAATAATGGCATACCCAACGAGGTCTGTTGACTAGAGACCTGATTGGTCCAGAGAGATGATTCTGAAGAAAATTATGAGAATTGTCATTACCTGATGGTTGAGGCATTTTTCGCGACATCTGGTCAGTCTGCTTTTGGGGAACAAACGTAGTCTGGGATGATGAAGCTCCACGGGTATATCCAAGCCCCTTCATGTTCTTCGCAGGTTTGCCAATGGTGAGGATTTTGTCAAGGCTGTCAATCCCAGAGTTCAGCATTCTGACTGATTTAGTCATTTGATCAAGTTCCACATTCAGCCGACTGACTTCCTTCTTCAGATCCACAATCGTCTGTATGAGTCTTGCCTTATCTTCAGTCAGAGTAAGAATAAGAGCGCTGTGTTTGTCGAGAATCTGGGATTCCTCAACCCATTTGGTGTGCAAGGTATTGTATGCTTCATTCATAGCATCGTCAGATAGTTTTTCATCTTGAACATATTTCTGAGAGCATTCACCAAATTCATTAGTGGACTCATGAGTATGGATAGAGGCAGTAAAGGCTACAAAGTTACTTATCTGATCAGAGTCGCTATCTTCATCTTCTTCATCCGAGAGAGTAGCGTTGTATCCCTTTTTCTGTTTCTTGAGGAAGTTGGGACACTCCTTTTGAATATGCCTGAAACCTTCACATTCGTGGCACTGAATGCCTTTGCCTTTGCCAGATCGTTCACCACTTTTACTATTCATGTGAGGATTAGCATTCTTCTGGAATCGTTGTTGGAAATTGACCTTGACTTCTTGCGAGACATTTTTCCCATTCATCTGGTTGAGTCTTTGCATGACCCTGCTATAATTTTTTGCAAGCATAGCTATAGTATCCTCAATATCATTGTCAGAGTCTGAGTATACCTGTTCCTTTTTTTCATGAACAGAGCTTTTGAGGGCCATCCCTCTGTGTTTCTTTTCCACCTTAGGAAGGGAGAGCTCAAAAGTCATGAGGGATCCCATGAGCTCGTCGAACTTTAACGTCTTTAGGTCATGAACTTCCTCAATGGCCGTGATTTTCATTTTGAACCTAGGGCTCCAGGCTCTCAGGGTTTTTCGAACAAGATCTTCGTCGGTCATTGGTTTCCCGAGAGAATATGATTCATTTGCAGGATCACGGATGCGAACGTTGAACTCAGCAACTGATTCATCCTCGAGCATCATGAGGGCTTTAAAATTGGTTGTGAGATATATTGAAGCTTCTGCTCACGGACCTTTGTAGTTCCCTCATAGGCAACAGCAAGGATTTCCCAGGCCTCTTTGGCACTAGTGCATGTATTTATCAACCTGAAAACATCTTTATCGACTCCGTTAAATATAGCATTAAGGGCACGAGAGTTACCAAGGGCCGCCTCATCTTCAGTGGGGGTCCAGTTCTTTTCGGGTTTTGTGACAATACGGGTTCCTTCATCAGTAGTCACAGGAGCTTCGTACCCGTGTATCACAGCTTTCCATGTTCGGCTATCAAGAGATTTCATGAAAGCGGTCATGCGTGCCTTCCAATAACCATAGTTGGTTCCGTCGAGTACTAGAGGGCGATTGATAGAACCTCCCTCTCGGGAACTATCCATAATAGGTAATCAGAAAAAATCCAGGAAACCGCCAAAAAGATCAAGGTGCCTGCTCTGATACCAATTGAAATTCTGATTAGACGCACAGACAAGATGTCGCACACAATGTGTTGACAATGTGTCCGACAACTTGCTTGAGCACGGATTATGGATAAGCAACAAAACAGTGCAGTAAACAAAGTACACACGATATGGTTACCCAGTTCGGTGAAACACACCTACATCTGGGGGCACGCTGCCATTGGAAAGGTTTTTCACTATCTTGTAGTCAATAGTACACACAAGGTTTATATCTGATTACAATCAACGAATCAATAAAACCTAGAGACTATTACCACCAGTGATCACCTAGTCATGGACTCCCCCTGAATTTGAGCTCCGTCTCAATTCCACCCTTCGAGCAACCTCATGGCTCGGATGACCTTTAGTCTTCAGCTGTACGTGAACCTTCAATCACGAGAACACAAAACCCAACTCTCACAGACACTCAATCTTTGTGGAATAGTGTTTGAGAGAAAACACCGCTTATCACCAAAACACACAGCCTCCCAGTCCGCCGGTCTTGCACGTCTAAGAGCTCTGAGTGTTTGATGAAAAACGTCGAAGCTGCTAAGGGTGAGCGAATGGTTTTTATAGCAACTGTACAATCCTGGAAGGTATCTCGGGTTTCCTTACCCGGCCTTAAGTGAATATCACAAAGTAAAGACTCCAGTGAGGCGAATATTGTGCAATGAAGATAGTAGCAGCAAGATATCTTGAAATGAAGGCAGAAGCAAGAAGATATCTCGAAGTAATGACAGCAGTAAGGCAATATTTCTTAATCAATTCACCAGCGAGGCAATCTGTCAAAACCGGAGATGTTGCCGCACGAAAATGAACAACGATTAAATACCTCGGGCGGTTCGATCCAAGGCCGGACCAAGTGATCGCGCCCGAGCCAAAAATGGGAGCTCGTAGACCGAGCTGCACCCTCCAGACCCTGAGGTGTGTTTTGGGGAGTGTGACCGCGCCAAAGGTTGGCTACCTACGTACCCTTTAGTCGGGATCAGGTCAGAACGTAGTTCAATTTGAGTATGGGGGCTATCTTGGGCTCAGAGGCTTTGGGAACACAAGACTTTAGAGTAGGACCCGGCTCGTAGCTTTTGGTTAAGACTTTAGAGGGGTCGCGTGCTCGTAGCTCGGAGTTCTAGCTCAAGGGCCAAGAAGCTGGAGAGCAGTGTGTACTGCAGAAGCTCGGGTCGCAGAAGAGGAGCGCGCTCCCTCTCGTGGAGTGCGCGCTCTTGGAATGTCACAAGAGCACGAGAGAGTTCTTTAGAGAAAAGAAGTATTGCTCTCGAAATGTATGAATGTGTCTCTTTCCTCCCCTAGGGGGAGGGGTATTTATAGTATTTGAGGGGAGGCCTTGGGCCGGCCCCTTGAGGCCCACCGGGTGGCCGGGAGCGAGGCGCGCGAGGCCTCACGCCCAAGAGGGCGCAGGGCGCGCGGGAGATGTCGCCTGGATGGGCGTGGGGCGTGCCAGGCGCGGGACTTGGTCGGGCGCGGCGTGTCCGGCCGAGGTGGCAAGAACGCTCGGCCGAGGTGGCAAGGACGCTCGGGCGAGGTGGCCGAGGTGGAAAGGACGTTCGGCCTAGGTGGCCGAGGTGGCAAAGACGCTTGGCCGAGGTGGCAAAGACGCTCGGCCGAGGTGGCAAAGACGCTCGGCCGAGGTGGCCAAGCTGACGAAGACGCTCGGTAGAGGTGGCCGAGCTGGCGAAGACGCTCGGCCGAGCTGGCGAAGACGCTCGACCGAGGTGGCCGAGCTGGCGAAGACGCTCGGTCGGGGCGGCCAAGCTGGCGAAGGCGCTCGACCGAGGTGGCCGAGGTGGCAGGGACACCTGGCTGAGGCAGCAGGCGCGCGCAGGCCGGGATGCGCGGGAGTGTATGCGCGGGCCGGGAGGCCGGGGCATAGGGTGTGCACGAGCTAGGCGCGATAGGGCGCGCTGAGGCGTTTTGGGCCGGGGGCCTCAGGGGCGGGGGCGCAGGTGCGCGCGCGCCGGCCGTGCCGGGCCGTGGGTGCGTCGGGGCGCTTGGGCCTGGTGGGCCGGGGCCCGTTGGGCTTCCGGCCGGCAAAGCCCGGCCGGCCTTGAATCGTTTTTGAATTTCCGGTGTTCCGAAAACGACCGGTAATATTAGCCCCCCAAGTTTAAGGCTTACGGGACGTAAGTCGTGAACTTTAGAAAAGAAAAGGGCGTCGAGGTAATTTCACCTTCGATCACGCATGACCGCACGCACGCATATCTTTTGTGGCCGGACCCCTGGGGGCCGGACCGGGCCGATGGGGCAGCAAGACCCGCGCGCGGCCTGGCGCTGGGGGACTGGCGCGCGCGAGGCCGGCCCGCGGGCCGGGCCTTGTGTCGCGCGCAGGGGGAAGGAGCAGGGTTTGCTCCTTCCTCTCTATAAATAGGAGAGTTCCCGCTCTCTTTTGTTCACACTGGTGGCCTGCGGGTAATCGGAAAATTCCTTTGAATTTGAAATTTCCCCCGGGCAGTTGACTTTTTTTTCCTTTTTCTTAATGGGGAGTGAGATTGTTTCCCATGTTGATGATCCCGAGGTTGACCCTACCTGCCCTCTCCCAAATTTTGGGGGGGGGGGCGGCCAAGGGTCCCTTTGAGGAACTCGACGAGATTCCCATCTTTGTCGAGGAAGACTCTGGTGCGGCCGACAAATGGCTCGTGGAGTTGGAGACCGATGCCACGGCGATCGCCGAGCTGGCGGGGCCCGGGAGCGGCCCACCTGCTAGGTACGGCCCCGAAGGGGAGGACGAAGGGTCCAAGGACCCGCGTTCGTCAAGGTTGGTGATCAACCTGGTATCCCGCGAGGCGTCCTTTGACGCCCCCTGCTCAAGCAGCGGGGTGAAGCGGCGGTGAGCGCCGAGCTCCCCCGGGCGTCTAACTTGGACGCCTCGGGTGTTAAGCTTGCGATAGTGCCGTCCGAATCTTTCTTGGACGAGATTTACTCCGACGATCCCCACGGGTCGGGCTCGGAGGGCCCTGAAGAGGACTCGGAGGCTCCTCCCGCGAGGGGGAAGGAGAAACATAATGGCAAGGTGCTGGCGACGGCATGGCCGGCCCTCGAGTCCAAGGAGGCTTCGGGCTACACTTATGCCCGATCGCTGGAGAGGACTCGTATGTACGGAGTAGGCGACTCTGTCGCCCCCGTCGGCTTAGACTGCAAGGGAATCAATGCTGCGAGCACGCTCACTTCCCGAGTCTTCAGCACGCTTCGGGAGGCATATAACATCCCTCCCTTGGTGGGATTGCTTAGACCCGCTCCCGAGGACAGGCCCTCTCGCCCCAGGGACGGGTATGTGGCCGTGACGATCGAGGGTCTTGTCTGCGGGTTGCGTCTCCCGTTTCCCACGATCGTCAAGCAGATCCTGACCCGACTAGGGGTTCATGCATGTCAGATGAGCCCGGCGTTCTATCGCCTGTTGGCTACATGTTTCATGGAGTGGCACTGCCAGACGCAGCGTGCCATGACCGTGGACGACTTCCGTAACCTGGTCACCGTCTTCCCGGCGCCGGGGCAGCCGGGATTTCATATGGCCCGTGCTCGGGGCAATGTGAGGCTGGTCGAAGATTGTGACCCGCCTAACCGCCGGGCGTGGGTGTGGGTCACCTCGGACGCTTTTGGCGAGGCGCCCCTTCGCTTCGATCGTCTGGCCGAATTTCCAGCGGACGAGGGGGCAGCGGAGCTCCCCTTTGTGAGAGAAATATCGGGGATGTCGGAAGCCCGCAAGGCTGGCGAGCGGTTCCGTTCCCCCGAGTTGATGGCGCTCACTGGGTGGTTCCCACCCTTTGCTCCGGGCACCGAGGAGGCGCTCCGGGCGAGCAGGCCCCCGAGTCCCGTGGTTCAGCCAGCCGCTCCTACTTCTCGAGGTAACTTTTACGGTTTTGTAAAAATTTTATGTTCGGCAGAACTTGACTTTCATTACTTTGCCTTGCGTAGCTGCGAAGAGGCGAGCTAGGAGGTTGGCTCTCACTTCTCGGGACCCCGAGTCGATGGCGGAGATTCGCTCTAGGGTCGCTGACCGCAAGGCGAAGGGAGAACGCGTCGAGACCGCCGGTCTAGTCGATTCGGAGTCTCGGGCTTCTTTAAAGAGCGTTTCGACATCGGCACCTCCCGACGAGCGTTCCGAACCCAAGAGGGCGAACTCGGCGGTGGAGCTGGAGGCGATAGAGGCTCGAGGGGATTGTTTCCGCCACCTCGAGGGATCCCCATTATCCTGGTGGAAGGGCGTGGTGTCGAAGGGCGACATCGCTTTCTTCCAGGCGGGTGTTACCGACGCTCAGAGGGTCAGTACTTCTGTTTGTTTCGTTATAAGCGTGGGTTTTAGTTTTAACCCTTGCTTCTTTGTCGTCGCAGGCGTATGTGAGGGTCGTGCGAAGCGACAGGATTTTGCACGACTTCATCCGGCGCTTAGGGGCATCTCAGGAGGAGCTCGCCCGGACGAAGGCTAGGTTGGCTCAGGTCGAGCGAGGTTCGCACCCGGGGGCGGAGACCGAGACGCTTCGAGACCAGCTTCGAGAGGCCAAGGTGGAACTCCAGATCGCACAAGGCCAGGGCGACGGAGCCCACCTGTCAGTGGCCAAGATGGCGGGCGAGCTCACCGAAGAACGGCGAGCTTGCGAGGTGGCGACCCGATCAGCGGAGATTTTTCGCACTGAGGTTACCGACCTTCGGAGGCAACTGGACGCTCGATCTGATGCCTTGGAGACGTCGCACCGTCAGCTTACCTCGAGCGAAGCGACGCGTGTTAGGGCGGAGCGCGAGCGCGACTCTCTGGCGGAGGAAAACGCTCGACTCTCGTCCCAGCTTGCCGAAGCGGAGCGGAGAGCGTCCGACTTGCAGGATGACTACGACATAGGGACCGAGGAAGCCCGTCGTGCCGGAGCGGTGGAATGTCGAGACGCGACCGCGGCCGAGAACGAGGCCCGGGGGTCACTTTTGACTTCTTCGACACCTTGTTCCCTCTGTTGGACGAGGGTGCTCCTTGAGCCGAGTGGCTTTCTTTTACAGCGCGCATGTTTAGCGCTTTGCTTTCTCTTCCTATTTCTAGGATTTTATTTATTTTTTCACGCACTTTTTGTTCAGCACGTGTTTATCAGAGCCGTGGCTCTTTTTATTTATGAGATATTTTCTTTGCTTTCATGTTGAATGCTATCTCATTTTCTGAGCAATTTTTACTCACATGTGCCTTCTTTGTGGGCTATCGTGGCCCAGTGACTTCGCTTCGTGCCTTTCAGCGATCGAAGAGGTCGTACCGGGTAGTCCCCGGGGGCTTTACATCTGTGCCATTGGCGACTGGACGAGTAACTCACGCCGGGTTGGGCCGGCGTCTTTTGGAGCCCGTGCTTTTAAGCGACCGAGCTCGCCGGGTTAGGCCGGTGTCTTCGAGCTCGCGCTGTTTGAGCGACCGAGCTCGTCGGGTTAGGCCGGCGTCTTCGAGCTCGCGCTGCTTGAGCGACCGAGCTCGCCGGGTAAGGCCGACGTCTTTGAGCTCGCGCTGCTGAGCGACCGAGCTCGCCGGGTTAGGCCGGCGTCTTTGAGCTCGTGCTGTTTGAGCGACCGAGCTCGCCGGGTTAGGCCGGCGTCTTCGAGCTCGCGCTGTTTGAGCGACCGAGCTCACCGGGTTAGGCCGGCATCTTTGGGTTCGTGCCCTGAAGCAAGCGAACGCACTTTGCGTCGGGTTTAGGCCGGCGTCTTTTTAGTGTTCGCGCCCTGGAGCGTCGGAACGTAGGTGCGCCGGGTTAGGCCGGCGTCTCTTTAGTGTTCGCGCCATTGAGCGTCGGAACATAGGTGCGCCGGGTTAGGCCGGCGTCTTTTTTGGTGTTCGCGCCCTTGAGCGTCGGAACGTAGGTGCGTCGAGTTAGGCCGGCGTCTTTTTAGTGTTCGCGCCATTGAGCGTTGGAACATAGGTGCGCCGGGTTAGGCCGGCGTCTTTTTTGGTGTTCGCGCCCTTGAGCGTCGGAACGTAGGTGCGCCGGGTTAGGCCGGTGTCTTTTTTGGGCCCGCTCACCCTGGAGTGAGCGAACGCGGGTGCGTCGCGTTAGGCCGACGTCTTTTGGGGTCGCTCACCCTGGAGTGAGTGAACGCAGGTGCGTCGGGTTAGGCTGACGTCTTTTGGGCTCGCTCACCCTGGGGTGAGCGAACGCGGTTGCACCGGGTTAGGCCGGCGTCCTTTACTCAAACCACATGCGCCGGGTTAGGCCGGCGTCTTTTGGTGTTCGTGCCCTGAGGCTAGCGAACCTTAGTTTGGCTCAAATTTGGCCTTTTTTCGGGTTTGAGGCAGCGCCTTTACGCGACTTACATGCGTCTCGGAAGACGTCTTTCACTTGCGCCTTTACGCGTGTTACGGCACGCCGGGAAGGCCGACGTTTTACTCGAACCCGTATGCACGAAGGGCCGTCGGGGTCCGAGCTTTCTAAGTCTGTATCCCCGTGGGGGACTTAGGCCTTGTGCGTCGGGTTAGGCCGACGGCTTTTGGGCCCGCTCACCCCGGAGTGAGCGAACGCGGGTGCATCGGGTTAGGCCGACGTCTTTTGGGCCCGCTCACCCTGGAGTGAGCGAACGCGGGTGCGTCGGGTTAGGCCGACGTCTTTTTGGGCCCGCTTGCCCTAGAGCAAGCGGACACGGGTTGCGCCGGGTTAGGCCAACGTCTTTTCTCGGACCCATAAGTCTGATGGGCCATCGGGGGCCCGAGCTTCTTAAGCCTTTGTCTCCCATGAGTGGGGGGCTTAAGGTTTTTTTTTTTTGAAGAGTCGGCACGAGGAGTATCAGTCGACTCGGAGCTCGACTCGAAGACCGAGCTCGACTCAAGGAACGAATTGGACTTAAGGAGCGAGCTCGACTTGAGGAGCGAGCTCGACTCAAGGAACGAGCTCGACTTGAGGAGTGAACTGGGCTCGAGGAGCGAATTGGACTCAAGGAGCGAGCTCGACTTGAGGAGCGAACTGGGCTCGAGGAGCGAGCTCGACTTGAGGAGCGAGCTCGACTCGAGGAGCGAACTTGAGCTCGACTTGAGGAGCGAGCTGGACTCGAGGAGTGAACTGCATTCAAGGAGCGAGCTCGACTCGAGGAACGAATTGGACTTAAGGAGCGAGCTCGACTTGAGGAGCGAGCTCGACTCGAGGAGCGAACTGCACTCGAGGAGCGAGCTCGACTTGAGGAGCGAACTTGAGCTCGACTCAAGGAGCGAGCTCGACTTGAGGAGCGAACTGGGCTCGAGGAGCGAGCTCGACTCGAGGAGCGAACTGCACTCAAGGAGCGAGCTCGACTTGAGGAGCGAACTTGAGCTCGACTCAAGGAGCGAGCTCGACTTGAGGAGCGAACTGGGCTCGAGGAGCGAGCTCGACTTGAGGAGCGAGCTCGACTCGAAGAGCGAACTTGAGCTCGACTCAAGGAGCGAGCTCGACTTGACGAGCGAACTGGGCTCGAGGAGCGAATTGGACTCAAGGAGCGAGCTCGACTTGAGGAGCGAACTAGGCTCGAGGAGCGAGCTCGACTTGAGGAGCGAGCTCGACTCGAGGAGCGAACTTGAGCTCGACTCAAGGAGCGAGCTCGACTTGAGGAGCGAGCTCGACTCGAGGAGCGAACTGGACTCAAGGAGCGAGCTCGACTTGAGGAGCGCACTTGAGCTCGACTCAAGGAGCGAGCTCGACTTGAGGAGCGAACTGGGCTCGAGGAGCGAGCTCGACTTGAGGAGCGAGCTCGACTCGAAGAGCGAACTTGAGCTCGACTCAAGGAGCGAGCTCGACTTGACGAGCGAACTGGGCTCGAGGAGCGAATTGGACTCAAGGAGCGAGCTCGACTTGAGGAGCGAACTAGGCTCGAGGAGCGAGCTCGACTTGAGGAGCGAGCTCGACTCGAGGAGCGAACTGGACTCAAGGAGCGAGCTCGACTTGAGGAGCGAACTTGAGCTCGACTCAAGGAGCGAGCTTGACTTGAGGAGCGAACTTGAGCTGGACTCAAGGAGCGAGCTCGACTTGAGGAGCGAGTTCAACTTAAGGAGCGAGCTCGACTTGAGGAGCGAGCTCGACTTGAGGAGCGAGCTCGACTTGAGGAGCGAACTGGGCTCGAGGAGCGAGCTCGACTTGAGGAGCGAGCTCGACTCGAAGAGCGAACTTGAGCTCGACTCAAGGAGCGAGCTCGACTTGACGAGCGAACTGGGCTCGAGGAGCGAATTGGACTCAAGGAGCGAGCTCGACTTGAGGAGCGAACTAGGCTCGAGGAGCGAGCTCGACTTGAGGAGCGAGCTCGACTCGAGGAGCGAACTTGAGCTCGACTCAAGGAGCGAGCTCGACTTGAGGAGCGAGCTCGACTCGAGGAGCGAACTGGACTCAAGGAGCGAGCTCGACTTGAGGAGCGCACTTGAGCTCGACCCAAGGAGAGAGCTCGACTTGAGGAGCGAACTGGGCTCGAGGAGCGAGCTCGACTTGAGGAGCGAGCTCGACTCGAAGAGCGAACTTGAGCTCGACTCAAGGAGCGAGCTCGACTTGAGGAACGAACTGGGCTCGAGGAGCGAGCTCGACTTGAGGAGCGAGCTCGACTCGAGGAGCGAACTTGAGCTCGACTCAAGGAGCGAGCTCGACTTGAGAAGCGAGCTCGACTCGAGGAGCGAACTGGACTCAAGGAGCGAGCTCGACTTGAGGAGCGAACTTGAGCTCGACTCAAGGAGCGAGCTTGACTTGAGGAGCGAACTTGAGCTGGACTCAAGGAGCGAGCTCGACTTGAGGAGCGAGTTCGACTTAAGGAGCGAGCTCGACTTGAGGAGCGAGCTCGACTTGAGGAGCGAGCTCGACTTGAGGAGCGAACTGGGCTCGAGGAGCGAGCTCGACTTGAGGATCGAGCTCGACTCGAAGAGCGAACTTGAGCTCGACTCAAGGAGCGAGCTCGACTTGACGAGCGAACTGGGCTCGAGGAGCGAATTGGACTCAAGGAGCGAGCTCGACTTGAGGAGCGAACTAGGCTCGAGGAGCGAGCTTGACTTGAGGAGCGAGCTCGACTCGAGGAGCGAACTTGAGCTCGACTCAAGGAGCGAGCTCGACTTGAGGAGCGAGCTCGACTCGAGGAGCGAACTGGACTCAAGGAGCGAGCTCGACTTGAGGAGCGCACTTGAGCTCGACTCAAGGAGCGAGCTCGACTTGAGGAGCGAACTGGGCTCGAGGAGCGAGCTCGACTTGAGGAGCGAGCTCGACTCGAAGAGCGAACTTGAGCTCGACTCAAGGAGCGAGCTCGACTTGAGGAACGAACTGGGCTCGAGGAGCGAGCTCGACTTGAGGAGCGAGCTCGACTCGAGGAGCGAACTTGAGCTCGACTCAAGGAGCGAGCTCGACTTGAGGAGCGAGCTCGACTCGAGGAGCGAACTGGACTCAAGGAGCGAGCTCGACTTGAGGAGCGAACTTGAGCTCGACTCAAGGAGCGAGCTTGACTTGAGGAGCGAACTTGAGCTGGACTCAAGGAGCGAGCTCGACTTGAGGAGCGAGTTCGACTTAAGGAGCGAGCTCGACTTGAGGAGCGAGCTCGACTTGAGGAGCGAGCTCGACTTGAGGAGCGAGCTCGACTTGAGGAGCGAACTGGGCTCGAGGAGCGAATTGGACTCAAGGAGCGAGCTCGACTTGAGGAGCGAACTTAAGCTCGACTTGAGGAGCGATTTGGGCTCGAGGAGCGAATTGGACTCAAGGAGCAAGCTCGACTTGAGGAGCGAACTGGGCTCGATGTGCGAGCTCGACTTGAGGAGCGAACTGGAGCTCGATTCAAGGAGCGAGCTCGACTTGAGGAGCGAACTTGAGCTGGACTCAAGGAGCGAGCTCGACTTGAGGAGCGAGTTCGACTTGAGGAGCGATCTCGACTTGAGGAGCGAGCTCGACTTGAGGAGCGAACTGCGCTCGAGGAGCCAATTGGACTCAAGGAGCGAGCTCGACTTGAGGAGCGAACTTGAGCTCGACTTGAGGAGCGATTTGGGCTCGAGGAGCGAATTGGACTCAAGGAGCGAACTTGAGCTCGACTCAAGGAGCGAGCTCGACTTGAGGAGCTAGTTCGATTTGAGGAGCGAGCTCGACTTGAGGAGCGAGCTCGACTCGAAGAGCGAACTTGAGCTCGACTGAAGGAGCGAGCTCGACTTGAGGAGCGAACTGGGCTCGAGGAGTGAGCTCGACTCGATGCCGGCCTCGTTGAGCTTGCTCCGGTGAGCGACCGAGCTCGCCGAGTTAGGTCGACCTAAGCCTCATCCCGGAAGTGGGGAGCTTAAGGTTTTTACCTTTTTTTTTTTTTTGGCTGTGAATTCTTGAGTGTATGTCGCAGGACCCATTAGCCCCCCAAGTTTTTAGTTTACAGGCCGTGCTTGATGACTAAAAACTTTTTTTTTTATAAAGTGGGTAAAAAAGACCGCAAACTTTATTTTTTATTGATTTTTGCTAACGGGGAACATCCTTGAACAGTGGCACATAGGCCTTTATTGAATAAGGGAAATCAGAGCAATAATGAGGGGACTTGATCACTAGTGGTACTGCCTCAAGTGTTTGGCGTTCCACGGGTACCGGATAGGAGTTCCGTCCGTGTGTTCGATGTAGTAGGTCCCCTCGTGTATGACTTGTTGGACTCTATACGGTCCTTCCCAATTTGGGCCTAGGACTCCGGCGCCTTGCACTTGGGTGTTCTGGAACACGCGTCTGAGTACAAGGCTGCCGACGGCGAAGATCCTCCTTTTGACTTTGGCGTTGTAGTATCTCTCGACCTTTCGCTTTTGTGCAGCGAGCCTGGTGAGAGCCTCAGATCTTTTCTCGTCGATTAGATCCAGTTCGAGGCGCATGGCTTCCTCATTTTCTTTTTCGTCGAAAGTGTCAACCCGATAGTGGGGACTTCTACTTCCACGGGGACCACCGCCTCAACCCCAAAAGCTAGGGAGAAGGGGGTCTCTCTGGTGGCGTTTCGAACGGTCGTTCGATAGGCCCATAGGATGAAAGGCAGTTCTTCAGCCCAGGCGCCTTTTTTGGCTTCGAGCTTTTTCTTGAGGTTGCTCTTAATCGTCTTGTTGACGGCTTCCACTTGGCCATTAGCCTGTGGATGTCGCGGGGATGAGAATGTTTTGCTTATCCCTAGTTGGGCGCAGATCTCTCTAACCCTCGCGTTGTCGAACTGCGCGCCGTTATCGGTCACGATTGACGCGGGGATGCCGTGGCGGCATATTATGGAGTTCCTGATGAAGTTCGTAGTGTTGGCCTCGGTGATCCTGGCCAGAGGCTCGGCTTCGACCCACTTGGTGAAGTAGTCGATAGCGACGATGGCATATTCGTATTGCCTCGGGGCTTTGGGAAGCTTGCCGATAATGTCTACGCCCCATTTTGCGAAGGGGCGTGGAACAACGATGCTACTTAGGGGAAATGGCGGCTGTCGTGGAACGTTGGAGAAACGTTGACACTTGTCGCACTTTCTCGCCCAGTCGTAGGCGTCTTTTTTCATCGTTGGCCGGAAATAGCCTTGTCGAAGCGCTTTGACCGCGAGGGACCTTCCAGCGGCGTGATTTCCGCAGAGGCCTTCGTGGATCTCGCGGAGAACCTTGGTCGACTCGACGCTATTGAGACATCGGAGCAGCGGGGTTGAATACCCGCGCTTGTATAAGGCTTCGCCTCTGAACACGTATCTGGATGCGAGGGCTTTTAGCCTTTCGGCTTCTTTACGGTCTTCGAGAAGTACCCTTCTTCGCAAGAAATCCGTAAGCGGGGTCATCCAAGTTGGATGAGTGGCGCTCTCAATCGTTCCAACCTCGTCACGTGAGACGGATGGTCGCGAGAGAGACTCGATTGGGATGGTTCCCAACCCGTCTTCGGTGATACCGGATCCGAGGCGAGCTAAGGCATCAGCCTCGGAGTTCTCTTCTCGTGGGATCTGGATGATCTCGAACCAGGAGAAGGCATCTAGCTTGGCATTTGTCTTTGACAAGTAGGCGATCATGTTAGGTTCTTTGGCAACGTAGTCGCCTTTAACCTGATTTACAATCAACTGTGAGTCACAGTGTATTCGTAAATTCTGTACGTTGAGCTTTTCAGCGAGCTCTAGCCCTACGATGAGGGCTTCGTACTCGGCCTCATTGTTTGAGGCCTGGAATCCGTAGTGGAGGGCGTAGCGTAACTTTTCCCGGTCGGGATTTGTCTGAATCACGCCGGCGCCTGCTCCTTGGGCATTAGATGCTCCGTCTACGTGTAGTTCCCAGATGGGACCCGTAGGGTCGACCTTTCTCTTTCGAGCCGACAAGTCGTAGGTCGAGCCGTCTTCTGCTCTTCCCATGTCGGTTGTGTAGGAGAATTCTGCCACGAAATCAGCTAAGGCTTGAGCCTTTATTGCTGGCCTCGGATGAAACTCAATCCCGTACTCGCTCAATTCTTGGGACCAGATCGCCATGCGAGTCGGTGTTCCCTTTTGAAGAGCCTTACCGATTGGGTGTCTGGTTCGGACAACGATTGGGTGAGCCTGGAAGTATGGGCGTAGCTTTTTGGCGGCTACGAGGAGAGCAAGAGAGAGCTTTTCTATCTCTGTATAACGCGTTTCGGCGTCAAGTAGGGCTTTGCTTATGTAGAAGATGGGCCATTGAGCCCTATCTTCTTCACGGATCAGCACAGCGCTCACAGCTCGTTCGGAGACGGCGAGGTAGATGTAAAGCGTCTCGCCTTCTTTTGGCTTGGAGAGGAACGGAGGTTTCCCGAAGTAGGCCTTCATTTCTTGGAAGGCCTTTTCGCACTCGTCCGTCCATTCAAAGCCGTCCGTCTTCTTAATCGCTTTGAAGAATGGTTGACACTTGTCGGTTGCTTTTGCCACAAAATGCGATAGGGCGGCAATCCGACCGGTCAGACTTTGGACTTCCTTGACACGTCGCGGGGACTTCATGTCAAGGAGTACCTTGATTTTCTCGGGGTTCGCTTCGATACCTCGACGGCTAACTATGTAGCCTAGGAACTTCCCGGACTCGACCCCGAACACACATTTGTTGGGGTTGAGCTTCATTTTGTACCGGCGGAGGATTAAGAACACCTCCCTCAGGTTGTCTACGTGGTTGGTATCCAGTAGGCTTTTAACGAGCATTTCGTCCACGTACACTTCCATGGTCTTGCCGATTATGTCGGCAAAGATCCGGTTTACCAATCGTTGGTAAGTAGCTCCTGCATTCTTAAGGCCGAAAGGCATGACCTTGTAGCAGTAGAGGCCACGATCAGTGACAAAGGTTGTCTTGATCTGATCGGGCTCGTGCATTCGTATCTGGTTATAGCCCGAGTAGGCGTCCATGAAACTTAGGAGTTCATGTCCTGCCGTGGCGTCGACCAGTTGTTCGATGCGTGGGAGTGGAAAGCAATCTTTCAGGCAGGCTTTGTTAAGATCTTTGTAATCTATGCAAATGCGCCACTTCCCGTTGGGCTTTTTGACCATGACGACATTGGCCACCCACTTTGGGTACTTGGCTTCTCGGATGAAACCAGCGGAGAGAAATTTTTCGACTTCCTCGTTTATTGCTAGGTACCGTTCGGGGTTGAACGCACGTCTAGCTTGTACCTTTTCAGCGATGGTTTTATCGTCATTCAATCGGTGCACAATCACATCGGGGTCTATGCCGGGCATGTATGCATGTGTCCATGCAAAGACATCCTTGAACTCCCGAAGGAAGGACGCGAGTTGAGTTTTGATGTCGAGAGGGAGTTGTGCACCGATCTTCACTACCTGGTCAGGTTTAGCTTCGTCGAGAAACGATCGAAGTGAGATCATCGGGGGTGTCAACTTTCAACCTCTCGATATCGTCGCGGGGGTCAAATTCCCCGAGTTGCCGTGCGTCTTTTTGATCACACGGGTAGTCATCTTCCAGTTGGTAGATCGTGTTAACCCTTTTTTCAGCGGGCTTGCCGTCCACGCCTTGGACATAGCATATCCTCGCCTGGGTTTGATCACCGGCCATGACGCCAATTCCCTCTTCGGTGGGGAATTTCACTAGTAGGTGATAAGTGGACGTGATAGCCCTTAGTCTGTTCAACGTGGGTCGCCCAATGATAACATTGTAGGGCGACTCCTGGTTGACCACAAGAAAGGGGACCATATGAACGACTTCGATGCCTCCGATAGTTTCGAAGGTGACTGGTAAATCAATGATTCCTTCAGTCATGACTTTTTCTCCCGTGAACCCAAACAAAGGGGTTTGAGTAGGGACAGGGCGGAGCCCCCCGAGCTTCATGCGCTCGAGGGTGGTCTTAAAGATTATATCGGCCGCGCTGCCGTTATCAATAAGAACTCTTTTCACCAAGTTGTTGGCCACCTGGGCCTTAAGGACTATAGCGTCATTGTGCGAGTGCACAACTCGCTTGGCCTCTTCATTGGTGAATTGTATCATCTCGTAAAGTACGGACGGAGGTTCCTCGTAGGTGAGGTTAACCTGCCCGGCAAGGCCTTCTTGGGAGGCAGCTCTGAGGAGCTTTTTCCTTTTCCGGGCCGAGTCCCTGTCTTGCAAGCCACCTAGTATGGTGGTGACGACGTGGAGTTGCGCATCAGCCGTAGCTGTGACCGCCGTGCGGTCGGTGTTTTGGTTGGTCCCTCCACCTTTTTCAGGCTGTGGCCTGTTGTCGGTGGGGGCTGCCGCTCCTACCAAGCGAAGGACAAACTCTTTGAGCTCTCCCTTCTGGATTAACGTCTCAATTTGTTTCCTAAGATGGAAGAACTGAGCGGTCGTGTGACCGTAATCCCGGTGGAACTCGCAATAGCGGGACCGGTCGCGAGACGCGGGGTTACCCCTTATTGGAGCCGGAGCGACGAACTTGTTACGCGCCACAGCGTAGATTTGCTCTACCGGGGCGTTCAAGGGAGTGTAATCCGAGTAGTCTCTAAAATTGCTCGCAAGACGCGGCTTTTGAGACGTAGGGGGTCGGCTATCGGTAGTGTGACCGCCCTTGTTCACCCTTTTGCGGGGGTTACTCGGCTCGCTGCCAGACCCATCTCGACGGCGGGAACTTTGGTGGCCGCTCCTACGGCCGTCGAGGTAATCTTCTACCCCCATAAAGGTTTTGGCTCGGTTCATTAACTCGGCCATCGTAGAAGGGACTCTGCCGACGACGGACTTTAGGAAGTCTCCAGTGCGCAAGCCCTCGATGATGGCTGTAATTGCGTCACTGTCGTCAAAGCGGTCGACCTTGTTCGATTCTGTGGTGAATCGAGTGAGATACTGTCTCAAGGACTCGTTACTCTCTTGCCTGATTGACCATAAGTACATCTTGGTCTTCTTTTGGACCATGGATGTATCAAATCATGCCAGGAACATGTCCTTCAGGTCTTTGAACGATTGGACGCTCCCTGGTCTTAAATTCTTAAACCACTCGAAACCGGGTCCGGTGAGGGTAAGACTAAAAGCTTGGCATAGAGCCCCAGGTGAGACGCCCTGCATCGTCATCCAAGTTTCGTAATGTTGGATGTGATACGTGGGATCAGATTTTCCATTGTATGGAGGGAGATTCGGGAGTTTGAAGTTTCCCGTGCATACCTCAGCAAGGATTTGGGCGATGAAGGGAGAGGAATGTTCTTCCACGATCCCGTAGGTATCACCGGCCAAGCCGCCTTCACGCAGGTCACGCACCTCGTTACGAAGATTGTGAATCATGGTGACGACGTCGAGGCCAGTGTTGGGGGTCACTCCTTGTTCAGGAGGAGTCACCTGTCGCCTTTCGTTCGACCCTTGAGCCGTGCGAGGGTCCCCATTGATTGGGGCCGTAGGGTTATGACCCTTACGAGCGCTCAGCCTCTCTCGGAGGTCTTCGCCACGGTTGTTCCGTTGGGCGGTAAGTCTATCTCTAAGATCCGGCCCGACGGTATGGGGGTGTGAGCTTCGAGCCACGCGCCTTACTCGCCGAGTCGTTGTACCTTCCCTGACATTGCCTCTTTGACCGAGTCGGTCATGGGCCAAACGTCGGGAGGTCTCTTCTTGAGAGGAGACCGGTATTGCTTTCGTTTTCGACGGACCGGCTTCGATCTCAACAGGGAGTTCCCCGTCCTTGGTGAGAGAAGTCTCGACGTCCGCCGAAATTTCCAAGCCTTCATAGTCGGGGTCATAATCATGTCCCTCGTCCATGAGGTCCTCGGATTCCCCGTGGGGGGCGCCGTGTGCAGGTGCCTTGCCCGCCAGTTGGCGATGGTACCTTGCATTGGCTATCTTCAGCTGTCGGATTTTCTCCTCCATTTCAAGGACGCGGTCATCCCGACTGTCCTGAAGAGGAGGGGGTGAGGGAGTGTGGCTCTCGTCGTTGAGAGACTCCTCGTCGCCTTGCGCTCGGGAGTGCAAGAAGTATTTCTTCACCGCGGTTACGTTTTCGGGGTTATTCGCGCCCTCAGAACGAACGGGTGGTTGACCACTCATGTCTTTCTCGAGTCGAGAAGAAAGGGGTCGAGCTGTAGAAGGGATTTCGGGCTGTGTAAGTCGGGAAGTCCCCTCCTTCTAGCGCCAAAATGTTGTCGCACGAAAATGAACAACGATTAAATACCTCGGGCCGTTCGATCCAAGGCCGGACCAAGTGATCGCGCCCGGGCCAAAAATGGGAGCTCGTAGACCGAGCTGCACCCTCCAGACCCTGAGGTGTGTTTTGGGGGGTGTGACCGTGCCAAAGGTTGGCTGCCTACGTACCCTTTAGTCGGGATCAGGTCAGAACGTAGTTCAATTTGTGTATGGGGGCTATCTTGGGCTCAGATTCTTTGGGAACCCAAGACTTTAGAGTAGGACCCGACTCGTAGCTTCTGGTGAAGACTTTAGAGGGGTCGCGTGCTCGTAGCTCGGAGTTCTAGCTCAAGGGCCAAGAAGCTGGAGAGCAGTGTGTACTGTAGAAGCTCGGGTCGCAGAAGAGGAGCGCGCTCCCTCTCGTGGAGGGGGGTCCTTGTTTCTGAGCCGAGGGAAGAGGAGTGCGCGCTCTTGGAATGTCACAAGAGCACGAGAGAGTTCTTTAGAGAAAAGAAGTATTGCTCTCGAAATGTATGAATGTGTCTCTTTCCTCCCCTAGGGAGGGGGGGTATTTATAGTATTTGAGGGGAGGCCTTTGGCCGGCCCCTTGAGGCCCACCGGGTGGCCGGGAGCGAGGCGCGCGAGGCCTCACGCCCAAGAGGGCGCAGGGCGCGCGGGAGATGTCGCCTGGATGGGCGCGGGGCGTGCCAGGCGCGGGACTTGGCCGGGCGCGGCTTGTCCGGCCGAAGTGGCAAGAACGCTTGGCCGAGATGGCAAGGACGCTCGGCCGAGGTGGAAAGGACGCTCGGTCGAGGTGGCCAAGGTGGCAAAGACGCTCGGCCGAGGTGGCCGAGTTGGCGAAGACGCTCGGCCGAGGTGGCCGAGCTGGCGAAGACGCTCGGCAGGGGCGGCCGAGCTGGCGAAGGCGCTCGACCGAGGTGGCCGAGGTGGCAGGGACACCCGGCTGAGGCAGCAGGGGCGCTCGGCTGGGGCGCCGAGGCGCGCGCAGGCCGGGAGGCCGGGGTGCGCGGGAGTGTGTGCGCGGGCCGGGAGGTCGGGGCGCAGGAGTGCGCGCGCGGGCCGGGAGGCCGGGGCGCAGGGTGCGCGCGAGCCAGGCGCGATAGGGCGCGCTGAGGCCCATTAGGCCGGGGGCCTCAGGGCCGGGGGCGCAGGTGCGCGCGCGCCGGCTGTGCCGGGCCGTGGGTGCGTCGGGGCGCTCGGGCCTGGTGGGCCGGGGACCGTTGGGCTTCCGGCCGGCAAAGCCCGGCCGGCCTTGAATCGTTTTTGAATTTCCGGTGTCCCGAAAACGACCGGTAACAGGAGACTTGCCTGAAAAAGAGTCTGCACACAGGAGGAAAGATGTCATACCAAAAGAGGAAACATAACGACCGACATCTTTCTACACATCTTGCACTAAAAAATAAAGCCAATAAATAACGTATCAACAATATGTGTTAGCAAGATAAGAGAAAGCTTTCTTCAATACTAGAACTAGACCATCTGAAATATTTAATTCAAAATCTCAAATTATGCAAGAGAATGCGCATGGTTCTTGTTTTGCTCTAAACTTTACAAAAGGTTTTCAATCACTCCAAAATTGCTCTATTGCCCTAAAAAAAGTTTTAGCTTATGAAAAATCTATAAAACCAAAGAAAACTACAAAAAAAAAAAAAAAAAAAAACTTATTTTTGTTATGTTTATGATTTCATTTAACTTTTGTTGTCTTTATGGTTTCATTTGAAATAACGTCAAAATATCTAAAAGCTCAAAAGAGGAAATATTTATGTAGTGAAAATTAAAGTTATTCATAGAGTTATCATCTTTAAATAACAATATTTACGATATTTATGTATATAAGTTAATATCGAACTAGTTAGTCTGGGCATGATCTGCGCAGAAAAATTGAGAGGATGGAGTCAATTTAGGGAAAAGTATAGCATGTCGGAGGTTAGGGACATTGTTTTTTCTAGTAGGGCTTTTGTTCATTTATTCTTGGTGTTCACAATTTTTCACTTGTATGGTATTTTGTTCTTTAATTGTTGTTTCTTCTGCGTTGGCAAGAAAGCAGAGTAGGTAAACTCTAAGGATAGAATTGGTGCGGAACAGTCTTCAATGTGAGATTAGAGTCGAGCCTCAAAATTCAGAAGTTTATGAAACGATAACGTATTAATATATCTTAATTACTTTCTCAAATATCTTATGCTTTATTCCACGGCTTCTATTGTGATCTTGGCCAATACTGTTTTCTGTATGACCTTACACAAAAGAAATGGATAAGATAAAAAGCTCGACACTAACTTGGTCGTATATGTTATAATTGCAACCGTTGATGGAAATTCCAATACCAAGCCTATTTAACATTGAGGTTATGCTTATATATGCCAAATGGTAAAAGACAATATTTATCGCTGTGGCCCAACATATTATTTACTATGGTTTTGTGGTATGTGGTTAATAACTTCCAACTGAGTGTTTGCTTTTTTCCATTTCGCCTTTTCGTTTCCTTTCATTTGTTTTAGTTGTCAGCCACTGAAAACCCATTAGAAAGAAAGAAAGGCACTCAATTAGTAGCTGTAATGATCTTCTCGTTGTGATGACATAGAGTATTCTACTTTTTTTTTCTGCTTGGGCCACTATATTATTATTATTATGTTAAAATAGATATATTAATTGATAATTGATTGTTATGATATACGTGACAAACATAATGGAAATTAGTTGAAGCCATCATATTAGTGTATTTCATATTATATGTGTGTAATTAGATGTACTTACGTAAATATGTGTTAAATATCAATAACTATAAACATATTTGTATCTTTTTTTTTTTCCTCCCTCTATCTTTCTTATTCTCATTTTCGGCTCTCTCTCACTTTTGGCTCTCATTTTTGCTCCAGGAATCCGAACACATGGAAAACGTATAAAATTGACAAACCACACGATTTAAATACGACCACCGCACTGCGACCATTGGAATTGTGGAATTTTAGTAGATTCGTGCGGCGTCGTGCATGGAATTAGTTTTTGAATTTGAGATGTAGATAATTGGTATATAACTTAATTACAAATGGTCCAGTTTTTTTTTTTTTTTAAAAGGAATGGTCCAGTTTATTAATTCAGAAGAAAAGCATTTCATGAGCAGTGTTGCAAACTGTGATGGAGCATGCCTTGCCGCCGTGAAGAAGAAATTAGGATCAGTGTTTGTCCATTTTTTCTCTTCCGGACACCTAATTATCTCGGTCACCAGCACATGATCTTCTATCTAATCGTAGAGCTCGATGATATCCATTTCAAGCTTGAAGAAATACATCAATTCTATTATCTAGATTTAAAAATGGGTTCATTTGGTATATAATCATATTTACAATTTCACATTGTTATACAGTCAACGTTGCGTAAATCTTAGATAAATAGTCACGTTCACGTATTTACATGTGTAAAATGACGTAAATACTCCACACTTTTATTTCAATGAAAGGGCAAACCAGGAATATCACTTTATCTTTATGGCTATTAATTAAGATTTATGAAACGTTGGCTATATAGCAATCTCAAACATTTTAGTGGCTAGTAATAATCTTTTCTGTTTACTAGTATTTACCTCTTGCAAAAATTTTGCCTCTCGTACATCCGTGAATTATCGGCTAGTCAATGGATTGTGTAAAGTCTATAGAAGATTAAATCGTGTCACATAACAATAGCAATGAGGTCTCAAAAAATTATTTCAACATCGAGAAAAAAATGAAATACATAGAGTTTATCACTGGTTTTCTGAACATGGCCGTTACAGAACTTGTTATTGAAAATGCAATAAAGTTCAGTTTTCGCATTTTTCGTGGAATGGTACTTTTTTTTCTCTCGTGCGCTTATATCTCGTAATTGATCTTCAGTTCATACTCATTTCCATGGGGCAAGAGTTCTGGAAACACTAGGAGGAAAACAAAAGCATTTTGAAGCGATTTTTTTTAGAAGCGATTGACTTGTCACTTCCACCATCGATCCTAAACGCAGGACAATGTCCCAGAAAAGTTTTCTCGCCATCTCACGAAAAAAAATTTAGAAGCGACATGTCACTTCGAAGTTATTCTTTTTATATTTTTTTTTAATTGTTGATTATTATTATTATTAACAAAATGTTTATATTTAATTTTATACTTCAACACAACTTATAGATAAAAGTTTTATTCATTTACAAATATAGAAAAAAATATATAAAATGATAAATATATATTTGATTTAATTATACAAAAAAAATATAGACAGTCCCTTTGATGAGGATCTGATGCCAATGAAGGATCCTCGAGTCGCGTCTGTGTCTCGGGTGTGCGCTCGGAGCTACAAGGGACATTCTATGACTACGACTCTCTATCAAAGTGTGTCAGAATCTCGCTACAACCTCGTGGCAACTCCCAAGTCGATCGTTGTAGTAGCTCCAGAATGAGATGTGATGAATCTCGCCCTCATTATGCTGTTGCTCCGCCTGATAAGATGAATATCCTGCCTCTAAGTCGTGAGTCCGAACTTCGAACAGATTTGAACAAGGGATCAATGGTCATATTCCTGTAGCCCAGTCATGTCGCTCTTCGTGAACCAGCTGTTAGTAGTTCTTTTCACTTTACAAAAATATTTTAAAACTTTTTCTATGAATTCAAGAAGCTCGTAGCGGTAAAAATTACCGAAAAAAATCGTTCATGTTTATTGCGGAAAGATGAATTCAAAATAACTTTAATCCAAAAAAACATTTTTTAGCTTTTATTGTTATTTTAGCTCTCGAGAAAATCTAATCAATCTAGATGAAGGTGTCGCTAACAAAACAACCATAAGACATATAAATAACGAGATTAATAAACTTACATAATATTTCGCTATCTAAATTTCCGTGCCGGTTGACAGTCTTCGGGTTCTTCGCGTTTCTTGCGTTCTATGTGTTCTTCAGGTTGGATCAACACCAAGTCTTACAAGCTGTTTATCCGAATGAGATAGAACCAAGGCATGGGCCAACTCTTTACTTCACTAGTGATTTCGACAAGGTATCAGAATAATTCTTACTTTCTTTGGGATATTAATATATTATTTGTTCCTAACAATAAGATTAATCATTCTATAAATAGTTTTGTAGAGAATATCTTAATGACACTCTCATAAATAATTACTATATTAAATACTCACCAAATCAGATCATATTTAATATATATAATATTTATTTCCCATTTGAGAAAAGTCACAATCCTATTGGGTTTTGATCAAACAAAGTCAAGGTTCATGTACTTCATTGTACAGGCATACCACAAGCCCTATTGGGTCTTGTGGGTTGATTTAAATTGCTCATTTAAATCTTAGTGATATTATTAAGTTATGTAATAATTAAAAACTTATTCGTAAAGTACTTTATTACGAATGCCAAAGATAGGACAACCAAGTTGCATTAGTGAGTGTGTAGTCAAATTCACATATTTACTATGTACAAGAGTATTCTAGCTGATTTTACGAGAGCCAACTCGAGGACTATGGAAATAATAACTCAAAAGCAAAATGAACATGAGCGAGAGCGTAGATACTGTTACCTATCTTTTTAGTTTCATCAAATCTTTGTGATACTCCACTAAAATTCAGGATATATTTAAATAAATAAGTATTTAGATCAAATCTAATATTTATTTATCATATAGTATATGGTTCCAAAAATGGAATAAGATATTCTCATTACATAATATAATTAATTTATTTATTCATTTATCACAATAAAATATATTATTATATAAAAAGAGTAATCGAGAATATCTCCACGGCTCTCTCATAAATAATATCATATCAAATATTCATCAAATCGGGTCATATATAGTGTTTAATATTTATTTCTTATTTGAGAAAGCCTCAATACAATTGAGGTTTGATCAAATAAATTCAAGACCCGTGTACAGTACTGTACATGCCTATCACAAGCATGATTGAGTTTTGTAGGTTATTTTAACTGCTCTTCATAAGACCATTTAAATCTAAGTTATATTTTAAAGTTATTTAACAATTACTAAGTTCTTCATAAAATACCTTAATGCGAAAGATAATGCAACAAAGTTGCATAAGTGAGCTTAGTCCAATCCACATATTTGTAACTCATTATACCATAACCGACTTGGTGACTATGAACCCAATAACTCAAAGCTAGATGAACATGAGTGAGAACATAGACACTGTTACTATTACCGGTCGTTTTCGGGAAACCGGAAAAACAAAAACGATATCGCGTCGGCTGGGCTTCGCCGGTCGGACCACCTGCCAGGCCCCGGCCCGTACACGTGCCGGCCCGCACGCGCACTGCATCACCGAGCCCCCGGCCTGCGCATGCGCCCAGCGCCCCTGGCCCACAGGCCCGCGCACACTCAGCGCCCTCGGCCCTCCGGCCCTCGCGAGCTCTCGCGCCTCCGGCCTGCGCGCGCCTCTGCGCCCCCGACCCTCCGTCCCACGCACGCGCGCCCGGCTTCCTCGCCCCCCGCGCCCAGCTTCCTCGCCCGCCCATGCTCCCTCGCACGCGCCTCGCTCCCTCACCTGCGCGTGCCCTGCTCCCTCGCCCGCCCTCGCCCTGCTACCTCGGCCGCGCGCCCCAGCGCCGGTCAGACTTCCTTCGGCGAGCACCGGCGCACCCCTGCCGGAACGCCGACCAAACAGCGTTCTCGGCCGAGCTCCAGGCCCTGGCACGCCCCGCGCGTGGCCGGGCGTCACGCCTCACGCGCAAGCCGTGCCCCGCGCCCTGCCATCCGGTGGGCCACAAGGGGACCGGCCCAAGGCTTCCTCCAAAGCCTATAAATACCCCCATCATTTTCACTTGAGGGGGGACCCCTTGGCTTCACCTTGATCTCACTCCTTCTTGAGATGTTGGAGAACCTTCTTCTCTCTCACCACTCTTGTGACATTCCAAGAGCTCTATCTCTCCTCCTCCCCCGGCTCGGCTCAGAAATCCGAGAACCCCCCTCAACGAGAGGGAGCGTGTTCCAGTTCTGCGACCCGAGTCTTCACAACGCACAAGCTGCGCCCCCGCTTCTGGGCCCTTGAGTTAGAACTCTGAGCTACGAGTTAAGCGACCACTCTAATGTCTTCACTATAAGCTACAAGCCGGGTCCTTCTCTGTAGTCTTAGATTCTCAATCTCCGAGTCCAAGATAGCCCCCACACCTACATTGAACTACGTTCTGACCTGATCTTGGACGACGGGTACGTAGGCATCCAACCTTTGGCACGGTCACACCCTCCAATACACACCTCAGGGTCTGGAGGGTGCAACACGGTCTTCGAGTTCACATTTTTGGCCCGGGCGTGGTCACTGGTCCGGCCTTGGATCGAACCGCCCGAGGTTTTTAATCGTTGTTCATTTTCGTGCGATAACATTTTGGCGCTAGAAGGAGGGGACTTCCCGACTTATACAGCCCGAAATCCCTTCTACAACTCGACCCCTTCTTTCTCGACTTGGGAAAGACATGAGTTGTCAACCACCCGTTCGTTCTGAGGGCGTGAATAACCCCGAGAACACAACCGGAGTGAAGAAATACTTCTTGCGCTCTCGAGTGCATGGTGATGAGGAGTCTCTCAACAACGAGAGCCACACTCCTTGGCCGCCTCCACATCAGGATAGCCAGGACTACCGCATCCTCGAGATGGACGAGAAGATCGGCTAACTAAGGGCGGCCAATGCGAGGTACCACCGCCAATTGGTGGGTAAGGGACCTATGCAAGGCGTTCCTCAAGAGGAATCCGAAGACCTCGTAGATGAAGGACATGACTATGGCCTTGACTATGAGGGCTTGGAGATTTCGGCGGACATCGACTTCTCTCACTAAAGATGGGGAACGGAACTCCCCGTAGAGATCAAAACCGGCCCTTCGAATCCACCACCTAGGACAAAGGCGATACCCATCTCCTCCCAAGATGAGACTTCCCAACGATCAGCCCATGACCGACTTGGTCAGAGAGGAAATGTCAGGGAAGGTCAAACGACTCGGCGAGTGAGGTGTGTGGCTCAAAGCTCACGCCCCCATGCCACTAATCAAGACCTTAGGAATCGACTTACCGCCAACCGGAACAACCGTGGCGAAGACCTGCGAGAGAGGTTGAGTGCCTGCCAGGGTCACAACCCTGCAGCCCCAATCAATGGGGACCCTCGTACGGCTCAAGGGTCGAATGAAAGGCGCCAGGTGACTCATCCCGAATAGGGAGTGACCCTCAACACTGGCCTCGACGTCGTCACCATGATTCACAACCTTCGCAACAAAGAACGTGATCTACGTGAAGGCGGCTTGGCCGGTGATACATACGGGGTCATAGAAGAACATTCCTCGCCATTCACTACCCAAATCCTTGCAGAGGTGTGCACGAGAAACATCAAACTCCCGAATCTCCCTCCCTACAGTGGGAAAACCGACCCCACTTATCACATCCAACACTACGAAACTTGGATGACGATGTAGGGCGTCTCACCTGGGGCTCTATGCCAAGCTTTTAGTCTTACCATCACCGGACCCGGTTTCGAATGGTTTAATAATTTAAGACCAGGGAGCGTCCAATCGTTCTAAGACCTGAAAGACATGTTCCTAGCACGATTTGCTACGTCAATGGTTCAAAAGAAAACCAAGATGTACCTATGGTCAATCAGGCAAGAGAATAAAGAGTCCTTGAGACAGTATCTCACTCGGTTCACCACAGAATCGAACAAGGTCGACCGCTTCGACGACAGTGACGCAATAATAGCCATCATCGAGGGCTTGCGCACTGGGGACTTCTTGAAGTCCTTCGTTGGCAGAGTCCCTTCTACAATGGCCGAGTTAATGAACAAAGCAAAGACTTTCATGGGGGTCGAAGATTACCTCGATGGTCGTAGGAGCAATAATCAAAGTTCCCGCCGTCAAGACGAGTCCGGCAACGAGCAGGGCAACCCTCGAAAGAAAGCGAATAAGGGAGGTCAAGCTTCTGATAGCCGACCCCTTACGTCTCAAAAGTCGCGTCTTGCGAACAACTTTAAATACTATTCACAATACACACCTTTGAACGCCCCGGTAGATCGAATCTATGTTGTGACGCATGACAAATTCACCACTCCAGCTCCAATGAAAGGCGACCCCGCATCTCGCGATCGGTCCCGTTATAGTGAGTTCCACCAGGATTATGGTCACATGACCGCTCAATGCTTCGCACTCAAGCGAAAAATTGAGACATTGATCCAAAGAGGCGAGCTAAAAGAGTTCGTTCTCCGAATGATAGGTGCTGCAGTCCCCACCAACGACAGGCCGTAGCCTGAAATGGGTGGAGGAACCAACACCAACACCGACCATACCACAGTCCCGGATACGGCCGACACATAACTCCACATCGTCACCACCATACTAAGTGGCGTGCAAGACGGGGATTCAGCCCGGCAAAGAAAGAAGCTCCTTAGGGTTGCCTCTCAAGAAGGCCTTGCCGGGCAAGTTAACCTCACATATGAGGAACCTCCGTCCATACCATACGAGACGATACAATTCACCAATGAGGAGGCTAAGCAAGTTGTACATCCGCACAATGACGCAATAGTCCTCAAAGCCCAAGTGGCTAACAACTTGGTGAAAAGGGTCCTTATTGATAACAGCAGCGCAGCCGATATAATCTTTAAGACCACCCTAGAGTGCATGAAGCTCGGAGGGCTCCACCCCGTCCCGACCCAGACACCTTTGTTTGGGTTCACGGGAGAAAAGGTCATGACCGAAGGAATCATTGATTTACTGGTCACCTTCGGAACTACCGGAGATATCGAAGTCGTTCACATGGTCCCCTTTCTTGTGGTTGACTAGCAGTCGTCCTACAATGCCATCATTAGGCGACCCACGTTGAACAGACTAAGGGCCATCACATCCACATATCACATACTGGTGAAATTCCCCACCGAGGAGGGAATTGGTGTCATGGCTAGTGATTAGACCCAAGCGAGGATATGCTATGTCCAAGGTGTGGACGGTAAGCCCCCTGAAAAAAGGGTTAACACGATTTACCAGCTAGAAGACAACTACCCGTGCGATCAAAAAGATGCACGGCAGCTCGGGGAACTAGATCCCCGCGATGAGACTGAGAGGTTGAAAGTTGACACTCCCGACGATCTCACTTCGATCGTTCTCGACGAAGCCAAACCTGACTAGGTTGTGAAGATCGGTGCACAACTCCCTTTCGCCATCAAGACTCAACTCGCGCCCTTCCTTCGGGAGTTTAAGGATGTCGTTGCGTGGACTCATGCATACATGCCTGGAATAGACCCCGATGTGATTGTGCACCAGTTGAACGATGACAAAAACATCGCCAAAAAAGTACAAGCTAGACGCGCGTTCAACCCTGAACGATACCTAGCGATAAACGAAGAAGTTGAAAAGCTCCTCTCCGCTGGCTTCATCCGAGAAGCCAAGTACCCCAAGTGGGTGGCCAACATGGTCATGGTAAAAAAGCCTAATGGGAAGTGGCGCATTTGTATAGACTACAAGGATCTTAACAAAGCCTGCCCAAAAGACTGCTTTCCGCTCCCACGCATCGAACAACAGGTCAACGCCACGGCCGGACATGAACTACTAAGTTTCATGGACGCATACTCGGGCTATAACCAGATACGAATGCACGAGCCCGATCAGATAAAGACAACCTTCGTCACTGATCGAGGCCTCTACTGTTACAAGGTCATGCCTTTTGGCCTTAAGAACGCGGGAGCTACTTACCAACGATTGGTAAACCGGATCTTCGCCGACCTAATCGGCAAGACTATGGTAGTATACGTGGACGACATGCTCGTTAAAAGCGTACCGGCTACTAATCACGTAGACAACCTAAGGGAGATGTTCTTAATTCTCCGTCGGTACAAACTGAAGCTCAATCCCAACAAATGCGTATTCGGGGTTGAGTCCGGGAAGTTCCTAGGCTACATTGTTAGCCGACGAGGAATCAAAGCGAACCCCGAAAAAATCAAGGTACTCCTTGACATGAGATCTCCTTGACGAGTTAAGGAAGTCCAAAATCTGACAGATCGGATTGCCGCCCTCTCGCGTTTTGTGGCTAAGGCAACCGAAAAGTGTCAACCGTTCTTCAAAGCTATAAAGAAGACGGATGGCTTTGTATGGACGGACGAGTGCGAAAAGGCCATCCAAGAAATGAAGGCCTACTTTGGAACACCTCTGTTCCTCTCCAAACCGAAGGAAGGCGAGACACTCTACGTCTACCTCACCGTCTACGAACGGGCCGTAAGCACTGTGTTAGTCCGCGAAGAAGATAAGGTTCAATGGCCTATCTTCTACGTGAGCAAAGCCTTACTCGACGCCGAAACGCGTTATACAGAGATAGAGAAACTCTATCCCACTCTCCTCGTAGCCGCCAAAAAGCTACGTCCCTACTTCCAGGCTCACCCTATCGCTGTCCGAACAGGACACCCCATCGGTAACACTCTTCAAAAGGGAACATCGACTCGCATGGCGATTTGGTCCCAAGAATTGAGCGAGTAGAGAATCGAGATCCACCCGAGACCGGCAATAAAGTCTCAAGCCCTAGCCGATTTCGTGGCAAAATTCTCTTATACTCCCGACATGGGAAGAGCAGAAGACTACTCGACCGACGACTTGTCGACTCGGAAGAGAAAGGTCGACCCTACGGGTCCCATCTGGGAATTACACGTAGACGAAGCATCCAATGCTCAGGGAGCCGGCGCCGACGTGATTTTAACCAATCCTGATTGGGAGAAGTTACGCTATGCCCTCCTCTATGGATTCCCAGCCTCCAACAACGAGGCCGAGTACGAAGCCCTCATTGTGGGACTAGATCTCGCTCAAAAGCTCAACATACAAAATTTACGAATACATTGCGACTCGCAGTTGATCGTATATCAGGTTAAGGGCGACAACATCGCCAAAGAGCCTAACATGATCGCCTACCTGGAAAAAACAAATACCAAGCTAGATGCCTTCTCTTGGTTTGAGATCATCCAAATCCCAAGAAAAGAAAACGCCGAGGCTGATGCTCTCGTTCGCCTCGGCTCCGGTATCACCTAAGACTGGTCAGGAACTATCTCAATCGAGTCTCTCTCGCGACCATCCGTCTCATGAGACGAGGTTGGAACGATCGAGAGCACCGCTCATCCGACTTGGATGACTCCGCTTACGGACTTCTTGCGAGGAGGGGTACTCCCCAAAGACCGCAAAGAAGCCAAAACGCTAAAAGCCCTGGCATCTAAATATGTGTTGAGAGGTGAAGCCCTATACAAGCGCGGGTACTCAACCCCGCTGCTCCGATGCCTCGATAGCCTCGAGTCGACTAAGGTCCTCCGCCAAATTCACGAGGGCATCTATGGGAACCACTCTGTTGGGAGATCCCTCGCGCTCAAAGCGCTTCGACAAGGCTATTTCTGGCCGACGATGAAGAAAGACGCCTACAACTGGGCGAGAAAGTGCGACAAGTGTCAACGTTTCTCTAACATTCCACGGCAACCGCCATCTCCCCTGGGTAACATCGTCGTACCACGTCCCTTTGCAAAATGGGGCGTGGACATCATCGGCAAGCTTCCTAAAGCTCCGAGACAGTACAAATACGCCATCCTCGCTATCGACTACTTAACTAAATGGGTCGAAGCCGAGCCTCTAGCCAGAATCACCGAGGCCAACACAAAAAACTTCATCTAGAAGTCCATCATATGCCGCCACGGCATCCCAGCGTCGATTGTGACCGACAATGGTGCACAATTCGATAATGCCCGGGTTAGAGAAATCTGCGCCCAACTCGGGATCAGCAAGACATTCTCATCCCCACGACATCCACAGGCTAACGGCCAAGTGGAAGCCGTCAACAAGACGATCAAAAGGAACCTCAAAATAATGCTCGAAGCCAAGAAGGGTGCCTAGGCTGAGGAGCTACCGTTCATCCTATGGGCCTACCGAACGACTGTTCGAAACGCCACCGGAGAGGCCCCATTTTCCCTAGCTTTCGGGTTGAGGCAGTGGCCCCCATGGAAACCGAGGTTCCCACTTACAAAGTCGACACTTTCGACGAGAAAGAGAACGACGAGGCCATGCGCATTGAGCTGGATCTAATCGACGAGAAAAGATCCGAGGCTCTCACCCGACTCGCCACACAAAAGCGCAAAGTCGAGAAGTACTACAACGCCAAAGTCAAAAGACGAATCTTCGCTGTCGACAACCTTGTACTCAGGTGCGTGTTCCAAAACACCCAAGTGCAAGGCGCTGGTGTCCTGGGCCCGAATTGCGAAGGACCATATAGAGTTCGCCAAGTCATTCATGACAGAACCTATTACATCGAACACACGGACGGGATCCCGATCCGACATCCTTGGAATGTCGAACACTTGAGGCAGTACTACCAGTGACAAACACTTCCCCCATTTATTGCTTTGATTTTCCTTAATTCAATGAGGTCCATGAGCCAATGTTTGAGGATGTTATCTATTCGCGATAATAATAAAGTCTGAGATTTTTTCAAAAATCCGCTTTATTAAGTTCTTAGTCATCAGGGCATAACCTGTACGCTAAAAACTTGGGGGGATAGTGATTCCTGCGACGTACACTAAAAAATACACGGCCCAAGAAACAAAACCTTAATTCCCGGCACACAAACGGGAATACAGGCTTAGGCAGCTCAAATCTCGACGGTCCTTCGAGCATACGGGTTTGAGCAAAGTCGTCAACCTAACTCGACGCCCCTTCGGTCGCTAGTTGGCACGAAGTGGGATCACCAGATACACACTTAAGTCCCCCGCACACACACGGGGATACATGCTTAAGAAAAATCACCAAATACAGGCTTAAGTCCGCCGCACACACACGGGGATACAGGCTTAAGAAGCTCAAACCCCGACGGCCCTTCGAGCATACGGGTTTGAGTGAAACCGTCGGCCTTCCCGGCGTACCCCCAAATTCAGGCTTAAGTCCCCCGCACATACACGGGGATACATGCTTAAGAAGCTCGAACCCTGACGGCCCTTCGAGCATACGGGTTTGAGTGAAACCATTGGCCTTCCGGGCATGCCGTAAGTCGCGTAAAGGCGCAGGTAAAAGTCGTTGTGCCACCCCCAACGCATGTAAGTCGCGTAAAGGCGCTGCCTCAAACCATAAACGGAAAAATCAGAGCCATACACATTCAGTCACCAATGGCACGAAACACACGGGTTTGAGTAAATTCCCCGGGCCATACCCGGCGCAACACATACGTTCGGTCGCCTATGGCACAAACCCAAAGTCACCGGGCCACACCCGGCGCAATGCATACATTCGGTCTCCTATGGCACAAACCCAAAGTCACCAGGCCATACCCGACGCAATACATACGTTCGGTCGCCCATGGAACGGGACCCAAAGTCGCCGGGCCACACCCGGCGCAATACATACGTTCCATCGCCCATGGCACAAACCCAAAGTCGCCGGGCCACACCCTGTGCAATACATATGTTCAGTCGTCCATGGCACGAACCTAAAGTCACCAGGCCATACCCAGCGCAATACATACGTTCGGTCGCCCATGGCACGAACCCAAAGTCGCCGAGCCACACCTGACGCAATACATACATTCGGTCGCCTATGGCACGAACCCAAAGTCGCTGGGCCATACCCGGCACAACACGTACGGTCGGCCGCCTATGGAACGAACTCAAAGTCGCCGGGCATACCCGGTGCAACACATACGGTCGGGCGCTATGGAATGAACCTAAATTTGTCGGGCCATACCCAGCGCAACACAAACGCTCGGCCGCCGATGGCGTGAACACGAAGCCCCCGGACCACACCCGGCGCGCCATCTTCGGTCGCCAAATGGCACGAAGAAAAATCGTTGGGCCACGGCCAAATTTTGGCACGCCAAACCGTCAGCCTAACCCGACGTACCGATACCACCATTCAATATGGGTCGGTCGATCACAGCGAGTTGCCCCTAGCAACAAAAGCTGAGCAATGCATGACCAGGCACGAATGCCTCCCGCCTCGAACGCTAAATGATGACGAGTCATAACGCTGAATGAGCGGAGTTTAAACCCCGACTAGGGACACGGACCTGCCAAAACTATTGGCAATGACACAAGTCCTTCGAGCCATAGCAGCTCACATAGAAGGCGCACACGAGCAACATTGCTCAGAGAACCGACAACGAGATAGCATTCGACTTGAAAGCAATAAATATCTCATAAATAAAAAAAGAGCGACCGCTCTAAAACCAACAAATATGCGCTAAATGCAAGTGCGCTAAGACAAAACAAAAATCCTGAGAAAGGAAAAAGCCCTAGACATACGCGCTATATAAATAAAAAGAGCCACTTGGCTCACGACGCACCCTCATCAAGAGGGGGAAACAAGGTGTCGAAAAAGTTGAAGGTAACCCCCCTAGTCTCGTTCTCGGCTATGGTCGCCTCCCGACACTCCACTGCTCCGGCTCGGTGGGCCTCCTTAGCCCTGATTTCAAAGTCATCTTACAAGTTGGACACTCGCCGCTCTACCTCAGCAAGCAAAGAGGAAAGGCAAGCATTCTCCTTCGCCAGAGAGTCGCGCTCGCGCTCTGCCCGAACACGCGCCGCTTCGCTCGAAGTAAGCTGGCTTTGGAATGTCTCTATGGCATCTGACCGAGCGTCCAGCTGACGGCATAGGTCGGTGACCTCGGTCTGGAAAATCTCTATTGACCGGGATGCCACCTCACAAGCTCGGCGCTCCTCAGTCAGCTCTCCCGCCATCTTGGCCACTGATATTTGGGCTTCATCGCATCGATCCCGAGCGATCTGGAGCTCCATCTTGGTGTCTCATAGTTAGTCCCCCTAAGCGTCGGATGAAGTCGTGCAAAATCTTGTCACTCTGCACGGCTCTCGCATACGCCAGCGGCGACAAACAAGGGCAAGGGTTAAAAACAGACATGCGCTTACAAGAGAATAAATAAAGGTATTAACCCTCTGAGCGTCGGTAACCCCCGCCTGGAAGAAGGTGATGTCACTCTTTGACACCACGCCCTTCCACCAAGATAAGGGAGACTCCTCGAGATGTCGAAAGCAATCAGCTCGAGACTCTCTCGCCTCCAATTCCACCGCAGAGTTCACTCTCTTGGACTCGGAACGCTCGTCGGGAGGCATTGAGGCCGAAGCCCTCTTCAATGAGGCACGACGCTCTTGCTCGGCAGGGCAGGCAGCCTCGACGCGGTCCTCTCTCGCCATGCGGTCCGCAACCCTAGAACGAATCTCTACCATCCTCTCGGGGTTCCGAGAAGCAGAAGCCAGCCTCCGAGCCCTCTTCTTAATGGCTGCACCAGCTAAACAACAAAGGTCAGGTTTCAGTCAGTAAAGAAATCTTAAATCATAAAATTACTTCGAGAAGCTGGGACGGCCGACTGAGCCTCGGGACCAGGCGGCCTGCCCGCCCGGAGCGCCTCCTCGGTGCCTGGGGCAAAGGGTGGGAACCACCCGATAAGCGCCATCAGCTTGGGAGATCGAAACCGCTCGCCCGCCCTGCGAGCCTCGAACATCCCCGATATCTCCTTCACAAAGGGGAACTCCGTCGCCCCCTCGTCCGCCGAAAAGTCCGCCAGGCGGCCGAAGCGGAGGGGCGCTTTGTGATGCGGGTCGAATTCTGCGTCCAAATCTGTCGGTCCAACTTCAGATGGCCGTATCTTTTGACTCGGTAATCCGATGTACGCTTACAGCATATCAAATCGAAGAGAAAAACGAGATCTTTAATACAACGCGGACAGTTTGTTAAAAATCGAACCCCAGACCCAGTTTATTCTACTTCGAAATATCTCCGCCCAAAATGAAGTCATGGACAGCCCACTTTGAATCCAGGTCCACAAATCAACACAATCAGCCCACTTCTTCTTTATTTGGACGTCTACTATAGAAGGCTTTTCATTTTCTACAAGTCTTTTCATTTTTAAAGACTTTTCACTTACAAAACTTTTCATTTCCAAAAGACTTTTCTTTTCCTAAGTCTTTTCATTTTCATTTGAATTTATGTTAGTGTTTAAAGTTTTAATTATGTCTTTTGGTATGCTTGTAACCATCATTTGAAGTTGTATTTATAGGCAACTCAATCTGAATGAAAATGAATCAACATTTCTGAAAACACTTTTGTGAGAAAATACTCTCTAATTTCTTAGGTTCTAAATCGTTGAACTTATCAAGGCAAATAACTTTGTGGCGTTCTTCGAGTTCTAGACTTATCAATAGTTTCATTCCATAGACTTTTGTGGCGTCTTTCATTCCCCCCTCAATCTTATCAATAGTTCAAATTACAAACTATTGTGGCGATTATCACTCCACCCAAAACACCAAACCGATCCTTCCTTTTAACCTATCCAAAAACCACCAAAAATTCCCTACAACAACAAAACCGCAAACCTTCATCCAAATTGAAGCAAAGACTTATTGAGGCAACTCACGTAATTCTGCAACGATTTGAGCTTCGTTCATCGCAAAGGCAGCGAGGTTCACATCACTTTGCCAAAATCGTCTGTCGAGACCCACACCCACGACCTGCGACTAGGTGGGTCGTTGTCGTCGATCAACCTCACGTTGCCCCGAGCGCGGGCCATGTGAAAGCTTGGCTGCCCCGGCGCTGGGAATATGACAACCAGGCCGCGTCTGATAGTGCCACTCCATGAAGCTCATCGCCAACAGGCGGTAGAACGCCGGGCTCATCTGGCAGGCATGGACTCCTAGTCGAGTCAGAATCCGCTGAACGATTGGCGGAAAGGGGACGCGCAGCCCACAAGCGAGGTTCCCTATCGTGACGGCAACAAACCCATTCTTCGGGCGGGATGGCCGGTCCTCGGGGGCAGGTCGAAGTAGCCTCACCGAGGGAGGGATGTTGTATGTCTCCCGAAGCGTGCTAAAGACTCGGGTAGTGAACGTGCTCGCGGCATCGATCCCCTTGCAGTCTAAGCCCTCAGGGGCAACAGAACCGCCTACTCCGTATAGGCGGGTCATCTCCAAGGATTTCCCGAAAGCAAAGTCAGAAGACTCTGCTGATACAAAGGCCGCCCTGGCCGTCTCCAATACTTTTCCACTATGCTCCACTCTCCCTATCACAGGGGAAGCCTCCAGGTCCTCGCCTGGACCCTCCAAATCCGACCTTAGTAGGTCATCGGAGTGAATCTCGTCCAAGAATGATTTGGACGGAATTATCGCAAGTTCGGCGCCCGAGGCCTCTAAGTCAGACACCCGGGAAGCCTTGCGAACTTGGCCACCTCGTCTCGCCGCTTGGGCGAGGGGGCGTCGAAGGATGCCTCGCAGGAGACCAAGTTTATCACCAAGCATGATGAGCGCGTGTCGTGAGACCCCTCTTCTCCCCATTCGGGGTCACACCTAGTTGATGGGCCGCTCCTGGGCTCCGCCAACTCGGCTAGCGTCGCGGTGTTAGTCTCCAACTCCGCGAGCCATTGATTGGCCACGCGAGAATCTTCCTCGATGTAGATCGGAATCCCGTCAAGTTCCTCAAAGGGACCCTTGGCCGCCCTCCTAGAATCATGGGAAGGGCAGGAAAGGTCGACCTCGGGACCATCGACTTGGGAAAAGAATCCACTCCCCATCAAAAGATGGAAAAAGTAGGCAAGCCCAAAAAATTTCAACTCAAAAAGGAATTTTTTAATTCTTAAGGCTGCAAGGTGTTAAGAAAAGGGGGAGGGGACTCTCCTATTTATAGGAGAGGAAGGAGTAGGAACCCTACTGCTACCCACCCCATCCCCCCTAAACCATGTGCACGCGCGACGGGCTCGGCCCGCACGCCGTCCTCGCGCGCGCTGGCCCGCCGGCGTCATGCCGCGCACGGGCCCTGCGGTCCGGTCGGTCGGCCATGACACGGCCCGACCCCCATGGGTCCGGCCCAAAAAAAATTGTCAAGAGGGACAAAAGACCTTAACGCCCTCGAAAATTAAAGTTCACGACTCGCGACTCGCGAGTCATGAACTTGGGGGGCTAATGTTACCGGTTGTTTTCGGGAAACCAGAAAAATAAAAACGATATGGCGCCGGACGGACCACCTGCCGGGCCCCGACCCGTGCACGTGCCGGCCCGCGTGCGCACTGCATCGCCGGGTCCCCGGCCCGCGTGCGCACTGCATCGCCGGGCCCCCGGCCCACGGTCCTGCGCGCGCCCAGCGCTCTCGGCCCACGAGCCCGCGCGCGCCCAACCCTCCGACCCGCGCGTGCCCGGCATCCTCGCCCACACACGCTCCCTCGCGCGCCCCTCGCTCCGTCACCCACGCGCGCCCTACTCCCTCGCCCGCTCGCGCCTTCTTGCACGCGGCCTGCTGCCTCGGCCGAGCGCCCTGCTGCCTCGGTCGAGCGCCCCACCGCCGGCCGGGTCACCCCTGCTGGAACGCCGGCCAGACCGCGCTCCCGGCCGGGCTCCAGGCCTCGGCGTGCCTCACGTCCGGTCGGGCGTCACGCCTCGCGCACACGTTGTGCCCTGCGCCCTGCCATCTGGTGGGTTTCAAGGGGGCCGGCCCAAGGCTTCCTCCAAAGCCTATAAATACCCCCCTCATTTTCACTTGAGGGGGACCCCTTGCTTCACCTTGATCCCACTCCTTCTTGAGATTTTGGAGAACCTTCTTCTCTCTCATCACTCTTGTGACATTCCAAGAGCTCTCTCTCTCCTCCTCCCCTGGCTCGGCTCAGAAATCCGAGAACCCCCCTCGACGAGAGGGAGCGTGTTCCAGTTCTGCGACCCGAGTCTTCACAGCGCACAAGTTGCGCCCCCGCTTCTTGGCCCTTGAGTTAGAACTCTGAGCTACGAGTTAAGCGATCACTCTAAAGTCTTCACTAAAAGCTACGAGCCGGATCCTTCTCTAAAGTCTTAGATTCTCAACCTCCGAGCCCAAGATAGCCCCCACACCTACATTGAACTACGTTCTAACCTGATCCCGGACGACGGGTACGTAGCCAGCCAACCTTTGGCACGGTCACACCCTCCAATACATACCTCGGGGTCTGGAGGGTGCAACTTAGTCTTCGAGTTCACATTTTTTGCCCGGGTGTGGTCACTTGGTCCGGCCTTGGATCGAACTGCCCGAGGTTTTTAATCGTTGTTCATTTTCGTGCGACAACAATTACATCTCTTTGTTTCGTTTCATCAAATCTAGGTGATATTCCACTATTATCCCTAGATTGAACTTCTCGAAGTTATCCTAATTATAATTACTTAATCTTTAAGGATAAGTGTCCATTGATATTAGTCAATATGCAAGTATCTACCTTTCAGATTCAGTTCATGACACGATATCATTATTCCCTAGAGTTACTTATGAGACCTGAGAGTACTCCACAATATGCAATGCAAGGAATAAAAAAAAAAATAAAAAAAAAAACAGTACGTAAGATGTGTGCCCAAATAAGTAACGCATGTGATTCTTTTTGTGATTAGTTATGTATACCACATTTGGCCTTTTCAAGGTGCCTCCAAATAGGAAATTTCAGAAACTAGTAAATAGTTAACATTGTCCATCTCATACAGACCTTATCTTCCACCACTTCATAGGCCAAATTATTTCAGGCTATATGTGTTTTGGAGTGTTGCGAGGCTTGACCAAAAAGCATATTATGACTTTGTGGTCTTATACTAAGTGATTCGGGTCAAAGAAGAGATATTATAAAAAGAGTGATTATGACCTTTTAAAAGAGGTTCATGTAACATGTATAGAATAAGAAGAGAATAAAGGGCACCTTCTTATTCATTTAGTATAGTCACCACCAGTTATCTTCAATAGAAAGTTACTGATGAATTTCGTATCGCCAAGGTAGTATTAGCTGGGAATTTAGGACAACATGCAATGAACTTGCATGCTTTGTTGAATGATTAATTAGCTTTATTCCTTTGGCATATTGCAGTCAGCAGTAATATGCTTACGACATATTATTGTTTTACTTGGAAAGACACACTCATATACTTGAATTTCAGATGCCAATGAATGGATGAAACAATACGCAGTCTGAGAAGCTTGGAAAAATGTTAGCATTATTATATAAAACCAAACATTAATAATCTAGACAAATTCTTTATTCTCCGATGACAATATCAGTGAGATTGTAAGAAAATACTTGGAAAACGTAAACGGAAAACGGTACACTGAATTCCATGAGGCATGTTAGGAATAGTTTTCTGCAGTTTCAGTTTGTTCAAATTTAAATACTGAAGTTGTTTGCCGTTTTTATGTCCATGATCCCAAAAGTCAAAAATTGCAGTGGCCAATAAAAATAGTGAAAATTTGAAATAATTGTGTGCACGGATGTTGCAGTTGCCGACGGAAATTACTCCAAAACACGAAAATTACA
Organism: Urtica dioica subsp. dioica; assembly: GCF_054948205.1. Taxonomy (NCBI): domain Eukaryota; kingdom Viridiplantae; phylum Streptophyta; class Magnoliopsida; order Rosales; family Urticaceae; genus Urtica; species Urtica dioica. Next base: position 20,427,389 of record NC_142762.1, on the reverse strand, counting down.
ACGGAAATAATATTACATACTTTCAAACATTAAAAAAAAGTTTTATATACATATAACAAGTTCTAAACATGCATAATAAGTTTCAATTTCAAACACACACACACACAATACGCAACTATAATAAGTTCAAACTTCAATTCAAACACATATAATAAACATACATTGTAAGTTCAAAGACATAAAAAAAACAAGCGCATATAAAAACACACAAAATACGTTCAAAGTCAAACACATATAAGAAACACACATAATAGGTTCAATAGTAACTGAGTGGCGGATACTGCTCGGAGGTTACAATAGTCAGAGCATGTTATGTGACTCGCAACCCCAACAACATGGGCAAAGGACTGGGTACTGAGGTTATGCTCCGATCCAAAAAGTTGGTCAAAGTCCATGAAGTTGGGGACAGGAACGAGGATGAGCACTGGATAAAGATATGGGAAAAAGTATGGGTATCAGGTTATGCTCCGATCCAAAAACTTGGTCAAAGTCCATGAAGTTGGGGACAAGAACGAGGATGAGCACTGGATAAAGATATTGGAAAAAGTATGGATATGGATACGAACCTTCACCTCCTTGGTCTAATTGAGATGTCATTCGGTCAAACGTCATTGAACCAAATTTAGTCGACGCTGAGTCCACATCATAATCAGTAGATGACATGGACATGGTGGAACTCATTCTCATCTGTCTGCCATCAGTGCACGCTCCGAAGTCCACATCTTCAGTAGCTTGGTATCTTGATTCCATAGTCAAGGGATCATTAGGAATACCACCAACACTACAACCAACACCACCACCATCGTCCTCATCATCAGAAGAAGTTAGACCCACCTTCACTCAATACTCGTGCGATATTAATACCTTATGTTAATGTCAAAAAATAGATCAACATTTAGAAAAGACCGTGGTTCGGTCTAAGGTCAGTCACTATGATTGCGCGCTGGTCGAACGGTGAAGAAACTCCCAAGCTCGCCGCCTTTGCTATTTCGGAAAGAGATTTCCGGCAGCTTGTCACCTCGAAAAAGAGGAAAGAGTGAGCTAGAGAGGCTCCTGAGGGCAAAGTGCCCGAAGAAGAAGAAGAAGGACCAAGTCCCAGATCTTGCTGAAGGGGACAAGAAAGAGCCAACTGCCAAAGTCCCCGCGGCCATAGTGGTCCGGGCCGACAAGGGAAAGGCGGTTGCTGAGGGGAGCAGAGCCTCGTTGAAGTCCAGAAGTAGCGGTTGAGCCGACTCCACCTCATCTGCATCCCGGAGGAAGAAACATGTCATCAACTTCCACTACACGTAGGATCACATGCTCTGCGATGACATCTACTCTTCAGCGGGATCTCTTCGTCAGTTGACGTGCCCTGACATGGGTCTCCCGAAAGTACCCGAGCTCGCCGAGGCGGACTGGTACAGGATGATGGCTTCGGCCATCACCAGGGTAAGCATCTTTTTTTTGTATTATTTTTTAGTAGTCGACCTGTTATACTTGGTAAAATTCTAGTTAGGAATTTGGTCAAGAAGTCAAACTGGATATTTAGTTAATTTGTTATGTTATCGAACTCTTATACTTGGTGAAATTTTGGGATTATCTAGTAGTCGAGCTGATAGGATTTTTATTATGTTTCAGCTGTCAACCCAATTGAACCGGGGTGTGTTTCGTTATGAGAAACGCATCCTCAATGCTAAGGCCGAGCGGGACCAGCTGGCCGAGGTTCAGAAGGGGACGGAGTCCCTTAAAGTTGAGATCAAGGCGATGAACGACAAGTTCGCCGTCCTTCAAGATGATCTCCTCGCAAAGGACGCACTTCTGGAGAGGGCGAAGAAGAGGGTTGAGGAGCTCGCCGGCAAGGCCCAATTCCTTTTGTCGACCTCAATGACAAGTAGAATAAAATCAAGAAGTGGGGGCTTATGTTGAAGGACTGAAGAGGGAGAAGGAGAAGTTCAACGTCGACCTGGCTGATCGGGACAAAGAGCTGAAAGATGCTCTCAAGGAGCTCGCTAGGACAAAGAGGGCGGCAAAGGCGGACTGGGATCGGGCTGTGCAAACGGCGAAGAAGGCGACTTCGCTGCGATACAAGGGAGCACATTCTCAAGTACAAAGCTCATAAAGAGAAGACGGACGAGGTCATCCTCGTCCTAAAAAAGCTTGAGCAGTGTAGGGGGAACAGGGAGCTGATATCGGAAGCCCTTATGGGCAAAAACTCGGACTGGGCCAGCGAGATGAAAGACACTGACGACAAAATCACCCAGTACGAGGCAGATTACATGCCATCTCCATCCACGAGGTCGAAGACGTCTCCTTCACTCCCTACTCGGACCGATCTCCTGCCGACGTCCTCGCGTTCGAAGTCGAGAGTGCTGTCATTGATGACCACGACTCAATGCTTGGTCAGACTGATGAGGTCAATTCGATCCCAGAGGGGAACAAGAACATGGCAGCATTCACGCCGACTCCCGAGCGAAGAGACGCCGAGGTCGAGCCCCAAGACCAAGCTTGAGCTTTTCTCTACTTCGTCAGCAAGAAGTCTATTTTTTTGTTTTATTTTGCTAAACCATCCCATTCTGTTATATGATTCAACATCCCAACTATTAAACAACTTATTAGAAACACACGCCACACAATTAAAAAGGTCACCAAATCCCCCGAATCAGAAATGATTTCAAATTAAAAAAAAGGATAGTTTATTTTATATTTAACTAAATATAAGATCAGTTTTCTATTGTTTAGTTATTTTATTTTCAGTTATTCTTTTGGGCCCGCATGTTTTAGGAGAAATCATTCATTTTTTGTGACAATTATTGGGGACTTCGGTACCCTTTTTAATGTTTACTTGAATTTTTATTTCTATTGCTTGCTCTCGATTTATTTCGGAATTTTGCTAAGTCTTTTAGGTCGCTAGACCTTTATATGTGTGACTGTTTTTGCAGATTTTGATTAAGTCATTCAGGTCGCCCAATTGATCTGAAAATTTTCACTTATTATAATGAAATCAAAGTCTTAATAACTTTAACTCGTAGAATCTGCTAAGTCTTTTAGATCGCCGAGGCCTAAAAAGTTTCCCTTAAGATTTTAAGTCGAAGTCGTAAAGAAATGTTTTTCTATGAAATTCGCTAAGTCTTTTAGATCGTCGAAGATATAAGATGTTTCCCTTAGGTCGAAGTCATTGAGTGGCCCTTTTTGTATTTTTATAAAATCCGACAAGTCTTTCAGATCGTTTGGCGATCTGAAAGTTTACCTTAAGACTTTAGGTCGAAGTCAACAGATGAATTTGTACCGAGAATTTGTTAAGCCTTTTAGATCGTCGGATCTAAAATGTTTCCTTTAATATTCTTGGGTGACGTCGATCTTGATGGCGAGCGGCCTTTAATTCAAAATGTTATGATGCGGTGAGATGTCGGGTCTTACCATGTACGTCGCGAGGTATTTACACCGTCGACCTTGGCTTGTTGAAGTGCGAGCTCCGAAGCTCTATTGATACGTGACTGTTATAGTTTGCGTCACATGGGGGTATTTATAATAAAATAGGGGGGACTATGCCTTTGATAAAGAAAACAAGGTTGCCTACGTAGCCTTGTGTAGTCATCAAGTCACACGTAGTTCTATTCTTACTGGTCTAGCAGTAGTATTTTTTTTGTAGGTTTATCACGTTCCATGATCTTAAAACAGGGACTCCCTTGAGTGTTCGAGTTCATAGACACCAGGGTGTGCGACTTTGGTGACCCTGTAAAGGCCTTCCCAATTCGCACCTAGTTTTCCGGCATTTGCCTCGGCGGTGTTTTGAAAGACTTTTTGGAGAACCAAGTCTCCTACCTCAAACTTTCTTGGATTGATGTCCTTGTTATAGAACCTGGCAATAGACTGTTTGTATTGGGATAGTCGTGTTAATGCTAGCTCCCGTTTTTCCTCTATGAAATCCAAGGCGTCATATAATATTTGCTCATTCTTTTGTTCGTTCATCTTCATGGGTGTGCATTGTCCTAAGAGTCTGCACCTAGTGTTCGATCGAGATGAGTGATTCGACTCCATGTGTTAGGGAGAATGGAGTTTCCCCGATCGGCCTCCATGGGCTAGTCTGATAGGCCCAGAGTACGCCTGGAAGCTCTTCCGCCCATTGTCCTTTTTTAGTTGTAAGCCTTTTCTTGATGGACTTCACGATGGTCTTGTTTGCTACTTCAGCGTGTCCGTTTCCCTGAGGATATCGTGGTGTCGACATCCTCAGTTCAACGTTGTTGCTGTAGCAAAACTTTCTTACTCTTTTGGATATGAATTGTGAGCCATTGTCTGCCACGATTTCATGAGGTGTCTCGTGTCGACAGATTATATTTTTCCAGATAAAGGCCTTCACGTCGACGTCTTTTACTAAGACAGACGCATGCTCCAACCTATTTTGAAAAGTAGTCTGTCAAGATTAAGAGAAATCTTAATCCGCCTGGGGCGGCTGGCATGGTCCCACAATGTCCATAGACCACTTCATGAAGGGGTATGGAGCCGAAATAGAGGACAGCTCTTCTGCGGGTCTTTTTATGTTAGGAGCGTCTCATTAGCACCGGTCACAGTAACGCGAGTGTGCCTCGCAATCAGCTAGTTTTATAGGCCAGAAGTAGCCTTGTCGTTTTGATTTTTATGGCGAGTGCTCTTCCGCCTGCATGGCTTCCGCATTCCCCCTCATGTACGTCTTCGAGTATTTGCTTGGATTCGTCCAATCTGACGTATTTGAGGTATGGTCTTGTGAAGCTTCTTTTGAACACGCCTTATTATGAAAAATCTTGCACTTCTCAGTATGAGTTTGTGTTTAACCATTTTTTCAATCGGGATTGTACCAGTGGTGATGTAGTGTATGATTTCATCTCTCCAATCCCTCATTATATAGTTATTAATGCAGTAACTGTAGTGGCTATAGAAGGTTGTTTGATTGTCTCGACTGGTATAATTCTTTTTAGGTCTGGATCCGAAGTGTATACTAACGCGGTGAGAGCATTTGCAGAGGTATTTTCACCCCGAGGGATTCATGTCAGAGTAAACTGTTTGAATTACGCCGTGTGGTCTTTTACAACCTTTAAGTAAGCTTCAATTCACTCGTCTCGCGTTTAGTATTCGCCGGAATATAATTGATTGGCTACGAGTTGTGAGTCGCAAAAAGCTTGAACTTGCGTTGCTCCGACGGCTGTAGTTAATCGTAATCCGGCGCTTAATGCTTCGTACGCGGCTTCGTTGTTGGATGCGACGAAATCGAGTCTAAACAATTGTTCAATTATCTCGCCGTGGGGGAAGGTTAGGTGAATTCCTTTCATGCCCCTTGTTTTGATGACGCTCCATCTACTTTCAATGTCCAGGCGCCTTCAATTTATGTCACAGCGGGATCATCTCTGGGGAGGTCGATTAGAAAATCTGCCAAAACTAGCGATTTTGCACATGTTCTAATTCGGTACTTGATGTCGTATTCGCTCAGTTCTATGGCCCATTTAGTTAATCTCCTAAGCGGTTGGGTCGTCATTACTATTGTGGTGTGAGATTGGAAATAAGGTCGAAGTTTCCGTGCGGCGGAAACGACTGCTAGGGCCAATTTCTCTATAACAGGGTATCGTGTTTCGGCATCGACTAATAACTCACTTACATAAAAGATCGATCGTTGATCCCCTTGATCCGCCCTGACGAATACTCCATTAACGGCTTCTTGGGAGACATCGACGTATAGGTAGAGTGGCTCTCCCTATTCAGGCTTTGCGAGAATAGGGGGTGTCGACAAGTATTTTTTCAATTCTTTGAATGCGTTCTCACACTATTCGTCTCATTTGAGCTTTTTATTTCCTTTAAGGAGTCGATAGAATGGGAGGCATTTGTCCGTAGATCGATAATGAAGTGGTTGAGAGCGGCGATTCGGCCTGTCAAACTTTGCACCTCGCGCATGTTACAAGGTGAGGGCATTTCTCGTAGGGCATGCAATTGATCCGGGTTTGCTTCAATTCCTCACTGGGTCACTAAATGTCCGAGGACCTTGCCGGATGATACTCGAAATGAACATTTGGTTGGGTTAAGCTTCATTTGGTACTTGTTGAGTATTTAGAAACATTCTTCCAAATGTTCGATGTGGTCGTTATCCCTTAGGGATTTTACAAGCATATCGTTGATATACACATCCATGGTTTTTCCTATTTTTTCGGCGAACATCTCGTTGACTAACCTTTGATAGCTGGCGCCAGTGTTTTTCAGTCTGAATGGCATAACTTTATAGCAGTATGTGCCTCGGTCTGTTATTAATTCCATTTTCTCTTGGTCGTCGGGATGCATCGGGATTTGTTTATATCTTGAGAACGCATCCATGAACGATAGGATTTTGTGTTCCGCGGTTGCCTCGACTAGCCTGTGGATGTGCGGCAGGGGAACACTGTCTTTCGGGCATGCTTTCTTTAGATCGTTGAATTCAATGCACACCCTACATTTTTCGTTTTTCTTTTTGACGACGATTGTGTTAGCCAGCCAATCCGGATATTTTACTTCACGGATGGAGCCGGCGGGTAGGAGTCTATCTACCTCTTCATTCACTACTCGTGCCCTGTGGAGGCCGAGCTTGTGTTTTTTTTTAATTTTACGAGTTTGAAACTAGGATCGATGTTAAGTTGGTGGGACGTAACGTCGATGCTGATTCCCGGCATATCTTCCGTCGTCTCATGCAAGCGTGGATTTGTTTCATTTTAGGAAGTAAATCAACTATCTCCGTATATTTTGTTTGAGCTCGACTACGATTCCCATACACTTGGCAAGATCGAGGCCATCAAGTTGTACTTATACTGTCATCTCGGTACTCGAGGAGTCCAACTCTTCAGATTTTAGGTCTTCTCCGTGAGTCGGCTCAATGTTCATTAATTGCCTATTGCTCCTCAACGGGTGGTTTAATTCTTAGCTTATCGCTCGTGAGGTAGCAAATGCGAGAGGTCGCCTGGTTTCCTCTAATCTCTCATATCCCTCTAGGCGTAGGAAAGCGGATACACTGATGGAAGGTTGAAGGTACCGCCCTCATCATGTGTATCCACGATCTTCCCAATATTATATTGTAAGGAGAGGGAAATTCTAGAACCTAGAACTCTACTATTTTGTTTATTCGTTCCGTATTTACATGTAGCTTTATGGTACCTATCAAGGGAGTGGTTACCCTATTGAAGCTCGTGAGCTGGGTTTGCTCCCTTTCTATCTCTGACTCTTCTATCCCCATTCTTGTTAGGGTGTCTTTGAAGATGAGATCCACAAAACTTTCTCCAACAATGAGGACTCTAGCGACTTCACAGTTTGACACGTCGATCATGATAATGAGCGCACACTACTACAAAATTGATTTTCTGATGCGCAAGACTATCAGATGCGACTAGTCGCATCTAAATAACTTTCAGGTGCGACAAGTCGCATCTGATAGTCAATCAGAAGCCGAAAAAATTCGCTCAAATTGTCTTTTGATTTTGACAATCCGATGCGACTAGTCGCACCTGAAAATATGTTGAAACTTTCAGGTGCAACTTTGTCGCATCAGATAGTTTTAAATTTTTGAGCGGGCCTCATCTCCCCCTCTTTTATTTCATTAATCTGACTGGCGAATGAAATTTTATTATTATTATTATTATTATCAGGTGCGACTAGTCGCACCTGATTATTAGGGTTTTGTTTAAAAACCCAGGTCGCGATCCTTTCTTCTCCAGCCGCTCAAACTCTGTTAAAAAAAAACGCTCTCTCTCTCCCTGCGAACTTCTCTTCTTCTCCGGTTGTAAACTCATTAGCCCACATCCATCTCCTCCGTCCCTCTCTTCTCCGACTATTCCTTCGCCTAAGAACACTTCGCCGACCACCACCGGACCACCACACCGAGCTCCGCCGAGTCCCAGCCACACCGAGCTCCGCCGCCGAGTCTCAAGTTCCGCTGCCTCCGAGTCCCAGCCACACCGAGCTCCGCCGCTGTCGCTGCTCCATCTCCTCCGTCCCTCTCTTCTCGGCCTCTTACTTCGCCGACCACCACGCCACGTACCCGTACCCGGGCACCGGACCTCCGCCTCATCCGGCCACCGGACCTCGCCAGTCACCACTACCTCTCTCTCTCACTCGGTATTTCTCTCTCTCACTCCCTCTCTGCCTCGTTCCCTCTTTGCCTCGCTCTCTCACAGCTCGGTTTAAACTCACAGCCGTACGTCGTCTCGTGCCTCCGGACCTCGCCGTGCGCTCAGCCCCGGCCCCGCTGCCTCCGAGTCACCACCGACTCTCTCTCTCACTCGGTATTTCTCTCTCTCACTCCCTCTCTGCCTCGCTCCCTCTCTGCCTCGCTCTCTCTAACTCGGTTTAAACTCACAGCCGTCGTCTCGTGCCTCCGGACCTCACCGTGCGCTCAGCCCCGGCCCCGCTGCCTCCGAGTCCCAGCCACACCGAGCCTCTGTCCCCGAGTCCCATCCTCCGAGCCGCTGTCCCCGAGTCCCCGGCCGGCCGTCCTAGGTTAGTGTATATATATATTAGTGTATATATTAGTTAGTTAGGTTAGTGTATATATATATTATGTTAGGTTAGTTAATTAATGTGAAATATGTAAGTTAATAATAATGTGTAACTTAATTAGTATTAATTTTATAATTAATTTAACATGTTTAGTAATTTGATAATTAATTTTGATAATTGATTGTAAATTAGTTAGTATTAATATGATATATGGTTAAAATAAGTTTGATTTTGATAATTAAGTTTAGTAATGTGATTAGTTTATATTAGGTTAAAATTAAGTTTTAGTTGTTTTTTGACATGTTTTGATATATAGTTTGTGACATTTTTAAATTTTTTGCTTTTAATTAATTTAGATTAATTGTAAGTAAATTATTACCTAGAAATTGTAATTAGTTTAATAATTACATTTATGTTGCTTAGTTTATAATTAGTTAATTAATTTGTGATAAGTTTGTGTAGTTGATTTAACATGTAATTAAATTGTAATTTAAATAAGAAAAATAGTTTTGTGACATGCTTTGATAGTTTGTGACATGTTTGATAGTTTATGATATTTTGTTTATTTCGATTTTTCATTTATAAATGTTGTGATCGAACCACGGAGGTTCGGTTTCGGGCTGAGCTAATTTATAGGATAGTTCTGGATGGTTTGTGTATGTTTTTAAATAATTTTGCAGGTTTTTGGTTTGTCAGTATAATAGGGGAAACTCTGCCGAAATTTCGGTAGAGTTTCGAATTAATTAGTTTAAAATCTCCCAACTTATTCAATCCGAGCTCAAAATAACATAGAATTCATAATCTCTCTTTCATTTTGATCTCCGTCGTCCTTTATCAATAACTCTTCCAAACTTTCATTTCTCGCTCTCATTCAGCGAAATGTCCAATCCAAGTAGAGATTGGATCATGGAGAATAATCGGGTGACATTGCAGTACAAAACCGGTGTTAACGAGTTTATTCGCGCTGCAAGAAGATTCCCTAACGAAATTGGCAAATATCGGTGTCCTTGCAAACCTTGCAACAACGTGAGATGGCACGACATCGGGGTTGTCAGGAATCATTTGCTGAACAAGGGGTTTACCCCAGGCTACACAAAATGGTATCATCACGGCGAGCTCGAGCGTGTCGTCCTTCCTCATGAAGAAGATTCCATCGGAGGAACAGATCAGAGAGGAATAGGAGGATTGCACGGTGCTGTGGAGGATATCAGGGATCACGAGGATTTCGACGATGCTACGGAGCCGACCCAGAGAGAGGTGCGTGCAGAGGAGCAAGTGGAAGACCTCTTCGCCGAGTTGGAAGCAGAATTGTACCCTGGATGCAAAGAGTTTTCTGCTTTGTCGTTTTTGGTTTCGTTGATGCACCTCAAAGTCACTAACCATTGGACGAACAAGTCTTTTACAGAACTCTTGCAGCTCTTGAAGAAGTCTCATCCAGCTGGTAATCGAATTCCGGAGAAGCATTACGAGGCAAAGGCGAAGCTGAAGCGTTTTGGCATGGGATACGAGATGATCGATGCGTGTATTAACGATTGTGTCCTATTTCGAAAAGATCTCGCGGAAGTCGACGTGTGCCCAGTATGCAACGAGAGCAGATGGAAGCCAACTGGGAAAATGATACCGCAAAAGATTTTGCGATATTTTCGCCTGAAAGATCGATTGAAGCGGTTGTACGCGTCTCGACACACGTCGCTTTTGATGCAGTGGCACGAAAGACCGCTCTCCACTTGAAAAAACAAGGGGATTCGTGGTACAAACCGCGAGCATCGTACACCTTAACCCTTGTTCAGAGGCAGCGATTTACCGAGTTCCACCAATCTGTCAAATTTCCAGATGGGTTCGCTGGAAATTTGAAGAAAAATGTGACTGCTGATGGAAAGCTCACAGGTTTGAAGTCGCATGATTGCCACGTGATCTTGCAGAGGTTGTTGGCTGTTGGTATTCGTCCTTTTGTGCCAAAAGAAATACATCAGACGATCTCCGAGCTTTGCAACTTTTTCAAGCTGATAAGTTCGAGAACCTTAAGAGTAGAAGATCTTGAAAATACGCAAGAGTCTATCATCGAGATCTTGTTAAGCTTGAGATGATATTTCCACCAGCTTTTTTCACGATCATGATTCACGTGGCGATTCATCTACCAGATGAAGCGTTGTATGGCGGCCCGGTGCATATGCGGTGGATGTACCCATTTGAGAGATACCTTGGGACGTTAAAACATTTTGTCAAAAATAGAGCTAGACCAGAAGGCTCTATTGCGGAAGCTTATGTTGTAGAAGAAGCTCTAACGTTCGTTGCAAGGTATCTTGAAGATAAAAAAAAGTGTAGATGACGTTCAAGTGCGAGAGCTCTCTGTTTTTCGATCCGAGATGTGTGTGCCTTATGGGATGATGAAACCGATAGTATTAGACGATGAACAGAAAGAGAACGCGGAGTGGTACATCTATACCAACTGTCCTGAAGTGGATCCATATTTGACGTAAGTTATCGTTGGGAATGTGTTTCAATTCATTCTTTTTTATATATTGCTATTGAAGTAATGTTTTTAATAACAGCGAGCATTTGGATCTCTTGAGCGAATCTGGAGTTCGCGATATTGAAGCGGAGCATAGAAAGAGGTTCAAAATTTGGTTTGAGAAGAAGGTAATAACACAATATCAATGCAATTTTTTGATAAACGCACAAGTGCTAATCAATGCTTTCTTTCGTAATCAGATTTTTGATATGAAAGCTAGTGATTCTGACGTGTCTGACGAGCTCTATTCGCTTTCTATCGGTTCCCTTCAAGTCGCCTATCAATATCCGAGCTGCTTTGTAAATGGCGTGAAGTTCATCACTCGTCGTCGCGATAATCAACGAGTCACTCAAAATAGCGGTGTATGTGTACTTGTGGATGATTTCACTTACTATGGTCGAATGGAAGACGTCATCGTCGTGAACTATAGGCAGAACTGTAGTGTTGTATTGTTCAAATGCATTTGGTACGGTGACAAGTATCATGCAAACCGACTAGTGCACACCGATAAGACTACTGGAGAAACGAGTGCTTATACTGCGAAACAGTGGTTTAAAGAGGAGCCGTACGTACTCGCGACTCAAGTGAAACAAGTTTTTTACATCGAAGATCTTATTAAAGGCGGCAACTGGGAAATCGTCCAGGAATGCAATCATCGAGGGATTTGGGATATTCCTGAAGTTGACCCCTCCAACTCAGCCTCGATCCCATTGACTATAGAGTTGTCAAACATCGAGCGTTTGAATCATCGACACGAAATCGATGAAGCTGAGTTAGTGACTGTCGTTGACGATGATGAAGAAGACGATGATGAAAATGAGAGACAAGTCGTTTTTGACGGAGAAGATGTTGATGTCGATATAGAAGATGATATTAACATTATAGGCATAGATGATGATGAATGATTAATATCTTTTTTGTATGTTTATTTACTATATAATGTAACCACGGTTTTCCTCCGCCATATGTGAGGTTTGTTAATAATAAAATCCGCGGTGCCGTCCACTTTTTTTTAAACAGAAAACTAATATTTATTTACTAATATTGTTCACATCTTACAGGATGTCAGATGCAGGTGGAGCAGGTGGAGATGAGTCTCCGCTACACCGTTCAGGAGCAGGTGGAGATAAGTCTCCGCTAGAGACACCGGGTTCCCAAGGTCCTAAGAAAACAAGGGGACCAACAACCGGGTCTACTTCGGCAAAAGCAGCGCATGGGGTACCCGGTGCGAAAGTTGTTAGGTACGACCCAATCAACCAAACTTTCTACCAGGACGTAAGAAAAACAATAAAAAAGGTAGGAGTATTCAACAAACGCGTCGGCGCTTTGGTGAAAGTCCATATCCCGGTCACACTTCGTGATTGGAACGAAGTGACGCCCCAGATGTTGGGCAATATTCTGAGCGCACTTCATTCGGAGTACACTTTCGTGTACAAGGATGATGAGACCGAGGAGCTTCTTCCGGCGGATTGCTATCGTCATCAGATTGACCAGACTATCATTCGCGATGCAAAGCGTATGAGGCGCAACCAAAAGTCTAGATTATCAGGGACTTTCTTAGGAAAATGTTGTGGGCAAATGAATATCGCCAAGAAAGAAATCCCAAAAGGATATCAAAAAGACGATTGGGAGAAGGTGATAGAGGAGTTCGCAACTGACGATTGGAAGGTAATGTATAATTCAAAAAATTATGTTATCTTCTATGAAATCGAATTATAACGCAATTTAATATGTGCAGAAAAAGTCTACTCGCAACAGAGACAATTCAAAGAACAAGAAAACGAAGTCCACACAAGGGTCGATTTCTTTTTTGGCTCATCGACATTTGAACGTAAGTTTATTCTAATTTTGTAATATTTTTTTTGCAATAAATACATTACTCATATTTTCATAAGAACTGCAGAGTAGGGAAGATGGGACTTTGGCCTCGGCGTTAAACACGTGGGAGAAAAAACATCAAGATGATCAAGGCAATTGGACGACAGCTTGGGCGCAACAAGCATTTGTAAGTTACTTGTGTTAATTACTTAATAATCAAGTTTCGATAATCTTAATAATTTTTTTAACATATGTTTGAAGCCGCGAATTATGACTCAAGTCGAGGATATGCAGCGACAAGCAGCGGAGTCAGGCCAAATGTTTGACATAGACCAGGCGGAGCAGTACGCGATGGATACTGTTCTCGGGCAACGTCGAGATTGGTATGTCGGGATAGGTCCCTCGATCCCGAGATCCTCGTATCTCTTGGCTCAGGCTCAGGACGACAGCTCGTCCTCAGGTTCTTCATCGACGCGCGTTCCAGATCCAGTGATTAGCGAGCTACAAGCAGCGTTGGCCACACAACAAGCTCAGATGGAGGCGTTTCAGCGACAGTTCTTCGCCTACACACAGCAGCATCCGTCTCCCATGCAGACATCCCCCGCGATGATGCACCCTGGGATGACGCCGCCATCAGCTTCAATGCCGAATGTTCAAACGCCGGCATCCGCTTCAATGCCGAATGTTCAGACGCCGCCATCCGCTTCAATGCCAAATGCTGATCAGACGCCAGGTTCGGTAGAATTTCAGCGACAACGTTCGAGAGGCAGCGCATCAGGCCGCCAAGGCGCACGAGCAAGATCTGGCGGAAGAGGAGGCCGTGCATTCCAGAATTGACAGACTTCGAATGAAAAAGGGAAACAAAAAGAATAAATTGTAATTTTTTTAATTTATTGAATGTAAATTATCAAATTTTATGAATTTAATATTAGAATTTCTATTAAATAATTTATATAATTATTCTAATTAATATTATTCAAATTATTTATTTAATTTAACAAAAAAATTATTTAATTAATTTTTTAAATTGTAATTTTTATATATTTAATAGGCTGATTCTATTAGAATCAGCATTTAAAAAAAAAATAACTACAGACAATCAGATGCGACTAGTCGCATCTGATACTTTCGCGGGAAGAGTATCAGATGCGACTAGTCGCATCTGATTGTACTAACACCCGCCAAATATTTCGCGGGGAATTACTATCAGATGCGACTAGTCGCATCTGATACTCTTCCCGCGAAAGTATCAGATGCGACTAGTCGCATCTGATACTATAATTCACGCTTTAATTTCTTATTTTGAGGGATATTTAGGTGCGACGTTTGGTGCGACTTGTCGCACCTAAAATGTCGCACCTGATAGTGATGACTTTCAGGTGCGACAAGTCGCACCTAAAATCATCAGGTGCGCATTTTCAGATGCGACTTTGTCGCATCTAAAGTCGCACCTGATGCTACTTTCAGGTGCGACACTGATGCTTTCAGGTGCGACTTTTGTCGCACCTGATGCTATTAATTGTACTATTGGCATCGTCATGTGGCTTTGTTGCCCTGGAAGCCTCGCTTTCCAAAAATATGATTCGGACATCTTGCTCTGCCCCGGGCCGGGTGGTCTTGTTCTTTAGTTGTCGCTGATGAGCTTTGATCGAGTGAACTGAGTTACAACTGTATTTTGAGCCTCCCATTATGAAGTCCACTCGATGTTTTACTTGTGTCCGTGAGGAATCGGGCTCCCCTTCTTCGGCCGGTCTTGATCTTTTTGGCGAAGGGTTACCTCTCCCTCGATTGTTGAAGACATTGTTTTTCGGCAAGGGACCTAAATCAATATTTTTTTAGTTCTCCTTTTGCGTATTTTTCGGCCAAGACTTTGCGCATGGTCTCGCAGTTCACCTTCATGTGGCCGTTAGTTTGATGGAACTCGCAATATGCGTTCGTATACCTTGTCCATTTTTTAGCTTGGGGTCCTCCCTCCTTGCTTTTGTCGCCTATGTTGAAAGCAAAACCCGGAGGAGCGTGTTGTTTTCTAATTTGCGGTCCTGCGTCATGGGGGTTCATCCTTTTGGGGTTATTCCCTCCGTTTCCAGGTCGTACCCAAGTGTTTGACTGAGGCTTCTTTTCGGCTGCATGCCTCTAGCCAGGGAGGCAACTTCCTCATCAGCTTTCGCATAGTTTGCGGCCCTATGGATTGCGTCCTCGAGAGTTGGGGGTCGATTGACGGTCATCTCTAATCTGAACCTTGAATCATGCCCTAGGCCGTTCTTGAGACCGGTCATAGTAGATACGGGGTCGACATTGGATATTTTTTACAGTTTATCCTTGAAACGGACCATAAAGTCCTTTAAGTTCATGATATAAGCCTTCGGGTTCGAGGTTCCATTGTAGCGTGAGAGGCAAACTTTCCCGGCATCACCAATAAACACATCGGTAATATTTTTTGTGAAATGAATCATTCCTATTTCGGCAACGAGCCGGTCTATTTCAGTGGCCGAACTGGTGAAACTTGGAATGGACAGCCTTCAATTCGGTTGCCATCGATTCCTTGAATTTATCAAATTCATTTATGCTAGGATCACTATCATGTACGCATTGGTGTGATAGTTGTGACTTCGATCGGTCTTGTTGGCGAATTAGGCGACGGATGTTGGCGAGGTCTGCGAGGGACGAGGTCCAGAGTTCACTGGAAAGGATCCGAGGGTCGTTCCAGCCGGTGGAGGCGGGGGTAGCCCGACCAGATCGTTTCGAGCTTCTTGGGTAGTCTCGACAAAAGTTCCGCCAAACTAAAAGTTTGGATATGAGCTTCGATCCATTCCCTGGGAGACCTGGATCTCAGTGAAGTCTAACCGGACGGCCGGAGGAAGAGCTCAGTTCGTCTGTGCAGTTGACATTGCATTCCAAGTTGATCCAGAGGTGGCCATTTCGCCGGATCCGGGGTGTTTAGAGGGGTCATGGGGGAATCAAGCCGAGCATTAAGGGCTCAATTGATCTCCTCTTGATTTTCAAGTTTCTTGTTTAGCATATCCAGGATCGTATTAATCCCCGCATGGATTTCCTTTCCCGATTCGTAGTGAGTTGGAGTGGAAGACATAATGTATTTTTTTAGAGAGATTGTTCCTTCGATGTTGGTCTTTCTGAACTTTCCCACAGGCGAATTTTCGAGCTCAAATGGGCGAACTCTACAAAATAACCAAAAGAATTTGAATAATAAACAATTGTATTACATGAGCTTGTGTGTGCGAAAATGAATACAACAGTCGTTATTTATAAGCGAATAAAAGATCATCCCTTGGACACGTGTTGATCAGCTCGTCATGTCGCAGCCTGGTCAAGTCTTAGATTCGATCTTCTCGACGAGATTGCAGGTGACCACGACTTCGTTACTTGGCTAGGTCAACTCGGGCAAACTGGACGACTTCTCTGTGAACTGGGCTTGGGCCTTTCTCTTGAGCCGAACTGGATCATTTATTGGGCCTTTGGCCGAACCGAATGTTGGCTTTGATGCCCACAAGAAGAGTAGTAGTTATTACTTATATGCATTTGATGTAATAAAGTCTCACAAAGACTATTGCTTGTAACTGCTGAATAATTAATAAAGAGTTGAAACTTTCATTCATTCTTCCATGTTTGTTTGAAGCTCTATGATAAACCTTAGTCTTTATTCCTTAAACAAACCTAACAACAAATGAAGAGTCAAATATATATTTGCATGAACAAACTCTTCATGGTTTGCTTAAAATATTATATTCACAATCTAAGGATCAAAGGGCTATTGATCTCAGTATGATTGTTAAGAGAACCTATGATGTTTGGTTATGAGACATAGAGAGTTGAAGACTCTATAGTTCTTCCTAGGTATCTTCTGGAGGTACTGAATTATCCAGTGCACTTCTAGAGACAGTATAAGAACAAACCATTTAACCTCTACTGTCTCAAAGTCACTATATATGAATTGCATCATGCTTACCTCAATCCTGAAATGAGACATGTCATTTCATAGCTTACATACTCTCATTTGAGAAAGTCAGAGTTCTAGATTCACTATATGATATAGATAAGACCTATTGATGAAGTACTAAGTTATGAAGATGTCATGAACAACTTTGTGAAGATCTCAGAGATATGGAATTCATGTACAAGATTGCTGAAATGCAATGTATATCACCCCATGCTTTGTTCCTTGGAATGTGAATAAATGAACTGGCCAGTGTCCAAATTGAGTCATGACTCTTTTGGATGAATCAGTGTGACTTGTTAGCTCCTCGTCAATACATTGTTTCTAACTTATTCACAAGTGACAAAGGAGTTGAGGAAATAACAACTAGAAGGGTAAAATGGTAATCATATAAATCCCATCTAGTTGATGATATTCATGAATAGATAATATTCAATGGATCCACTCATCACAATTAAGTAGAATTTTGAGTAGAAAATATATTCATTTGAACCGAGAGATTTTCAGTGTCAACTCTTTAGTGGAGTTAGTTGACATTAAGTTAGAACTTTGAAAAGGTTTTTGAACTTTTGTGTTCTGCTAGCTCAAGCTTTGTTCATTTAGATCCATGAGGTCACTACCACAAGTCATTAGAGTAGGATTTGTTAAACTAGTAGCTAAGTCAAAACAAGTTCAAGTGCTAAACTAGACGAATTTTACGAAAATTGTCTAAATGGTAATTTTGTCCATTAGGACATAAGATGGTATAATTGTCAAAATAAAATTTTGGAAATTGTCATATGATGACAAATGTGAATACATGGCCAAGATTGGATTTGGGCCCTGAGGATTGGATTTCATTTTATGGAATTTTATGTGAAAATTCTACATGGGCTTTTCTTGTATTGTCATAAACAAATAAAGAAACATCTAAAAGCATGTTCTAGATGAAAATTTTCGTGGCCTCCATCAAGAAAAAGAGGGAAATTATTTTGTACATTGATGTATGAAGATGCCAAAAAGGAAAAGAGGAAACAAATTTATAGCATGAGCTACAAGATGTTGGACGGCCAAACAAAGAGAAAAAGGAAAACAAATTTCCAGCCTTGGTATTATTATGATAGGAATGGGAAACAAATATTATGCTCATGAATATGTGATATTCAACCATAATAGAAAAGAGGAAACTATTTCTTCAAGGCAATCCCTTCTCCTATAAATACCACACCACATTCATAATGTTAAAACAAGTTTTTGGTGAGACCTTCTCTCTCTAAGTTGGCCGTCACATCTCTCTCTCTCTCTCTCTCTCCCCCCCCCCCCCCCCTCTTCTTCTTGCTCTTTTGTTCTGGCACCTAGGTCCTCATTAGACCTAGCTTTTTGTATTAGCTATTTGGCTCTAAGACTAGTTCTTGAGTCATTGTGTTTAATTGTGCCCACACACTAAATCCTTTCCAAACTCGAAGACTCTAGTGGTAGAAACTATCGTGGTTACTCGGATTCAAGAAGACACGAAGAAGACAAGCTAAGTGGGGAGACGAGTGATTCAACCAATCCGAAAGCTTCTCAACGCTCAAGCTTCAAGCTGTTGTCAATGGTGCCCACAAGAAGAGTTGTAATCTTTATATTGTACATTTGATGTAATAAAGTCTCATGAAGACTCTTGCTTGCAATTGCTTATTCATTAATAAAAAGTTGAAACGGTCATTCAATCTTCCTTGTCTGAAGCTTTATGATAAAACATTAGTCTTTAGTCCATAAACAAACTAAACAACTTACGAAGAGACAAATGTAGATTTGCATGAACAAACTCTTCGTAGTTTGCTTAAAATGATATATTCGCAATCTAAGGGTCAAAGGACTATTGACCTCAGTATGATTGTTAGAAGAATCTATGATGTCTGGTTATGAGGCATTGAGAGTTGGAGAGTCTATAGTTCTTCTAGGTATCATCCGAAGGTACTGAATTGACCAGTGCACTTCTAGAGACAAGATAAGAACAAACCATTTAACCTCTTATGTCTCGAAGTCACTACGTATGAATTGCATCGTGCTTACCTTAATCCTGAAATGAGACATGTCATTTCACACCTTAGTTTTCTCATTTGAGAAAGTCAGAGTTCGGACTCACTATGTGATTCCGAACAAGGCCTACAGGTGAAGTACTAAGTTGTGAGAATGTCATGAGTAACTTTGTGAAGTTCTCAGAGATATGGAATTCATGTACAAGATTGCTGAAATGCAATGTATATCACCTCATGCTTTGTTCCTTGGAGTGTAAATAAATGAACTGGCCAGTGTCCAAATTGAGTCTTGACTTTTTTGGATGAAACAATGTGACTTGTTAGCTCATCGTCAATACATTGTTTCTAACTTATTCACACGCGACAAAGGAGTTGAGGAAATAACAGCTAGAAGGGTAAAATGGTAATTTTGTAAATCCCGACTAGCTGATGATATTCATGAAGGGTAAACACTGATAATATTCTGTGAATCCACTCATTACAATTACGTTGAATTCTTGAGTAGAAAATAAATTCATTTGAACCGAGAGATTTTCAGTGTCAACTCTTTAGTGGAGTCAGCTGACATTAAGCTAAACTTGGAAAAGGTTTGTGAACTTTTGAGTCCAAGTATTTTAGCTCAAGCTTTGTTCATTTGGATCCATGAGGTCAGTGTCACGAATCACATCGATTAGGAATAGTTAAACTGGAAGCTAAGTCAAAACAAGAACGAAAATTATCAAAAGGGTATTTTTGTCTTTTGAGACATAGGATGAAATGAATGTCAATAAATTTTTTGACATGGTCATTTGATGACAAGTGACACTCGGCCATAATAAGATTAATTGGGCCTTGTGGATTAATTTCATTTCATAAGAATTTTATTGAAAATTCTTAATGGGCCTTTTTCATGTTGTCATGAACAAAATGGAAAAGCTTCTAGAAGCCCCTTCTAGAAGGTGTTAGGCGCCCAACACACCCAAGGAAAGAGAGAATATTTTGTGCATAAATGTATCAAGATACTTGCCAAAAGAAAAAGAGGAAACAAATTTCCTCTATGAGGAAACAAGTATTTCGGCTAAGGCAACCAAGAGGGAAACAAAAGAGGAAACTAATACCTTGGGGATTGACTTGAGGTAGGCGCCCATTTTGGAGATTTGCGCAATAAGGGATTGCTCATAAAGGCTTGGAAAATAAGAGGAACCCTTCTCCTATAAATAGGACCCTCATTCCTCTCATTCCATTCATTCCACATAAGTTAGAGATTGAGAGCCTCTCTCTCTAGAACTTGTGGTTGCCGCCCCTCCCTCTCTCTCTCTAGTTTATTTTCGATTTTTTTGTTTTGGCACCTAGGTCCTCATTCGACCTAGTGTTTAGCTCTGCGACTTCAAGACTCGTTCTTAAGTCGTAGTGTTTAAAAGTGCCCACTCACTGATTCCTTTTATTTCGAGTGATTTAGTGATAGAAACTTTCTTGGTTGCTCGAGTTGCCGAGGAAAGAAAGAGAGACGTGCTGCGAGGGAGACGAGCATTGCAACTTTCCAAAAGCTTCTCAAAGTTCAAGCTTCAAGAAAGGTTACTAAACTTCTATCCTCATTATAGTTTTTATTTACATGTGCTTGCTCTTTGTCTAGGTTAGTAAAAAACTGTTTTTACTTGAAAAGAAAATTTTTAAAATTCCGCCGCTTTGTGAAGCGTTAAACTTTTTCTTAAACCCTAGATCAATTCCAACAAATGGTATCAGAGCTATGGTCAAAGATATGCATGTACATGTATTTAAAAATATGAGCTTGAAAATCGTTTTCGAAACTTTACTAATTTTGTGACAAGTTAGAATTGTTATCTTAGATTTTTTTTTAATTTATTGCTCATGCCTTTAAATTAAAAATCATGTTGATCTTCTATGAGTTTGGGATGATATTAAAACACATTAGAATCAGTTCTAAAAGTCTTTAATTTTTTATATTGAAAAACTTGTTTTAAAGGTTTGAGAAATTTCGAGTAAATTTTGTGACTAGTTTTATTGTCTTACTAGTTTCTTTTATTTACTTGAATCGTTTTATGCATGTTGTTATTTCTTTTATACCATGTTATTACCTTTCTAATAAAACACCAATAAAAGCTTTAACAACCTCCTAAAACGTTCCGTTACACTCGATTCTTTTTCGCACCTAAAAAGGAACAAGCTTTAATTATTTATTTTTCTTCGAGCTGGAGTAAACCCGCAGTAAAAGTGGCATAACTCTCTGCTCAGAAATTGAAATTTAATGATTCTTGAATCAAATTAAAGCTCTGTCTGTCCTCTGGCCAATGCCACCGTTTTCAGGTCAAAAGGACATCGGAGCCGCCAGTTATGGTGATTTTACTCCGAGGTGCACGGCTGTTCCGAAAGTCCAGTTTTTTAGAATTCCGGATTTTCAGCCCCACTACCACGAGTTATAGAACTCTAATGAGAAAAATTTCTTGAGCAAAAATTTTTTTCATAAAATTATAAACATGATGTGTAAGATTAAAATGTTTTGATTTTTTAAAGTTTAATTGAAATTGAATTTTTACAAAACTAGTTTGAATTTTGAAAAACCGTTTTCGCTTTCAAACTTGAAAAATATTTTTTCATCCAAATCAAATAAATTTTCAAAACTATATCTATATCACATATGTTCAAAATCTATATGCTCTTGAAAATTTGAGTGGGAGGTCTCTTTGTAGACAAGCCGAAAAATAAAAAGATGTGTAATCTCAAACTTTCAAGTGTTCGAGTGAGTTGAAGTTCACACTTCCCTCATGCACTTTCCCGAAATAGAAAATAGGAAAAGATCGAGTATGTACCTTGTGCCTTTATGCACTAACACTGCTCTGAACATGATGATCTAGGATTCTCTTCTAGTTGTCCGCTCTGTCGCTCTCTTACTAGGAAATCCGTTTCCGAACTTACAAGAGTCGATGAACCAACTCCAAAAACTAAGTGGGAGGTTATACTTGTTGTTTGTAACCCACGATCCCCAACACTAATGAAAGAGGCAATTAACGTTGGACTAAGAGCCGCTCTTGCGACCCTCACTTAAATGTGAGTACTCCAAGGCGTTATTGCTTCGATCATTGCTCAATGAGCTACGTCCGAGAGTGATGCAATGATGACAAGGCCTCCCCTTTGGGGATTGTTTTTCAAAGCTGATCTTTGGACTAAGTGGTTGGTTGTGCACTTAGGCTCAATCCCTAGTAATCCTCCCTTGAGGCTCTGCGAAAGGATGTGAGTGATCAAACCAATTTAAAAGGTGGCTAGTCAAAATTGATGTATTGACATCTTGGCTAAGCATTAATGATGTGTCATTTACTTATAAATGGAGATTTTTTGCGGCCTTCTCTTGAGGGAGTAAATTATCTTTTGGTTTATAACACCTTTGGATTTTATCAAAGTCTTAAATAAAACTTAAATCCTAAACCAAAGACTAATCATAAACTTGTTTCAACTTTTATAAGCAACATGTCTCGCAAACATCCCTCAATCATCCTTTCCTCGAACAAACTCAAAAACAAAAACTACGTAGATTCGAAACATAACCTCGACATAATCCTTACCAAGCACAAATGGGTACTCACCACCCCGTGTCCTCCTCTGACAAATAATGATTCAACTCAAGAGGACAAAGACGCCTTGGCGGCCTGGCTCTGCTCCGATGAGATTGTGAGGTGCTATATCTTAGCATCAATGAACAATGTGTTGCAACAACAACATCGTGACATCGAGACTGCCGCCGACATGCTCACTAATCTCCATAAGATATTTGGAGGGCAAAGGCGTCAAGCAAGGCAAAAAGCAGTCCGACAATTTATGAACTGTCGCATGAAGGCTAGGACTCCTATTGGAGATTTTATGATATTGATCATTAGTCATCTGAGTAAAATTGAAATCCTAGGATCTGAGATTGATGGGAAGAATGTCATAGATGTGATCTTAGAAACTCTCCCCGCATCTCTTGATACCTCCAAGATGAACTACTCCATTAACAAGCTAGAGTACACTGTTACCAAGCTTATAGAGGAACTTCACACTGCTGTAGGTCTCACTAAGAGAAAGAGGAATCAAGGAGAGGCACATGCTACTGAGCACAAAGCCTCCACCTCTAGAACTAAGAAGGGACCTTACAAGGCCGATAAAAAGAACTATCCCGCCTATCTCAAAGCAAAGGAACATAGTATTGTACTAGTTACCGAAGCATGCTTAGTAGCTGATAATGTATCAACGTGGATTCTTGACTCCGCTGCTACTAACCATATTTGTTGTTCCTTGAATGGTTTCAAGAAAACCAAAAGTTAGAGGAAGGCGAGTTCTGTTTAAAATGGGGTGATGGGAGCCTGGTGTCTGCGAAGGCTGTGTGATCCGTGACGCTGTCTTTTGAAGACCGCACTTTAAACTTGAATAATGTTTATTTTGTTCCTACCTTTGGGAAGAACTTAATATCCGTTGCTCGTCTTCTTGAGCAAGATTATTGTTTAAAGTTCATTAAGAATGGAATTCATATTTCGTTTCCTGATAATTCTTTTGTCACTGATGCATGTATGAAGAATGCTCTTTTTTTACATTTATCCCACTCAACCTTCTCTTTTAGACACCGAAATAGATAATGATCTAATTAGGGAGCCAAAGAGGATCAAACTTTCTGTATCCTCCGATCTAACAAAATCAACATACCTATGGCACTTAAGACTTGGTCATATCAGTCTAGATAGGATTAAGAGACTTGTGAGGGACGGTCCACTCCAAGCCTCTGCAATAGGTTCACTACCTACTTGTGAATCCTGCATAGAAGGAAAAATGACTAAGCGACCTTTCTCCGATAAGGGTCGAAGAGCCACTGAGTTGCTGGAACTAATACATTCTGATGTATGTGGTCCGCTCAGCCAACAGGCACGTGGGGGATACGAATACTTCGTTACCTTCACCGATGATTACTCGCGATATGGTTTTGTATATTTGCTCAAACACAAATCCGAGACCTTTAACGTATTTAAGGTCTTTAGAGCTTTAGTGGAAAAGCAAACTGGCAAAGTGATCAAAACCCTTCGATCTGATCGAGGTGGTGAGTATATGTTTGGAGAGTTCGATGACTTTCTTAAAGAAGAAGGTATCGCTTCTCAGCTTACCGCACCTGGCACACCTCAACAAAACGGAGTGTCAGAGAGAAGAAACCGAACTCTTATGGAGATGGTTAGATCGATGATGAGTTACTCATCACTCCCGCTTTCCTTTTGGGGATATGCCCTCGAAACAGCCGCTTACATTCTGAACCAAGTTCCGTCTAAAACGGTTCCTGGTACTCCTTATGAAAGATGGACTGGCCGTAAAGTAAGTTTGGGCCACATCCGAATTTGGGGTTGCCCTGCACATGTGCTAAGGCAAAAGACTAGCAAGTTGGCTAGTAGGTCAGAATTGTGCCTGTTTGTGGGATATCCAAAGGAAACCAAAGGTTTTACTTTCTATAGTCCCGAGGACGATGAGACTTTCGTTAGCACGAATGCTCGTTTCCTTGAGGAGGACTTTATGAAGGATGCGAAACCTAGAAGCAAAATTGTGCTTGAAGAAAAGTTGGGTGAGGAAGCTTCTACCTCATCTGTAAGAACTGTTCTTACCCCAACTGAAACACAACCTAACTCATCAGAATCTCGTCAAGTAGTACTTAGACGTAGTGGGAGGGCTACTCAAAAGCCTGACAGGTACATATCTTATGGAGACTCTCTTATAGCCGTCTCCGACATGGATGATCCTGTTTCCTATAGCCAAGTGATGGCTTGTTCTGAATCAAACCTTTGGCTTGACGCCATGAAAGTTGAAATGCACTCGATGTATGTCAACAATGTCTGGAAACTTGTAGACCTTCCTGAAGGGATTAAACCCGTAGGGTGTAAGTGGATATACAAGAAGAAAAGGGGTCCTGATGGGAACGTCGAGACGTTCAAAGCACGACTTCTGGCGAAGGGTTATACCCAACAAGAAGGGATTGAC
Source organism: Urtica dioica subsp. dioica (assembly GCF_054948205.1). Lineage (NCBI taxonomy): Eukaryota > Viridiplantae > Streptophyta > Magnoliopsida > Rosales > Urticaceae > Urtica > Urtica dioica. Next base: position 20,402,662 of record NC_142762.1, on the reverse strand, counting down.
TATGAAGAAACCTTCTCGCCAGTCGCGATGCTTAAATCCATTCGCATACTCCTATCCATAGCTGCAACTCTCGACTATGAGATCTGGCAAATGGATGTCAAGACAGCCTTTCTGAATGGCAATCTTGACGAGCGCATTTACATGGCTCAACCAGACGGTTTCGTGGAAGAAGCTCAAGAGACCAAGGTTTGTGAGTTGCTTAAGTCCATTTATGGATTAAAGCAAACATCTAGGTCATGGAATATTAGATTCGATGAAACTGTAAAGAGCTTTGGCTTTGAACAGTCAATAGATGAGCCTTGTGTTTACAAATTAATACACGAAGGCAAAGTTGTGTTTCTGGTACTATATGTCGATGATATACTACTCATTGGTAATGACGTGGGTAAGTTATCTGAGGTTAAGGTCTGGCTGGCAAAGCAATTCGATATGAAGGATCTAGGAGAAGCCGTGTACATTCTGGGGATCCAAATCTTTCGAGATAGGAAAAACCGGACCCGGTCGCTCTCTCAAGCATCTTATATTGATAAGGTAATGTATCGCTTCTCGATGCAAGACTCCAAGAAGGGCCAAACACCCTTTAGGCATGGAGTTTCACTCACTAAGGACCAGTCTCCCAAGACTGCACAAGAGATTGAAGACATGAGGAAAATTCCTTACGCCTCTGCCGTAGGAAGCCTCATGTATGCTATGCTTTGCACTAGACATGATATATGTTTCGCCGTTGGCGTAGTCAGCCGTTTCCAATCCAACCCTGAACCCGAGCACTGGATTGCTGTTAAGCATGTTCTTAAGTATCTTCGAAGAACTAGGAACTTGATGCTTACATACTCAGGTACTGACCTGACTATGACGGGATATACCGACTCCGATTTTCAAGCGGATAAGGATTCCAAGAAATCCACTTCGGGATCTGTGTTCATCCTTAATGGTGGAGCTGTTGTGTGGAGGAGTATTAAGCAATCTTGCATTGCTGACTCCACCATGGAAGCAGAATATGTGGCTGCTTGTGAAGCATCCAAAGAGGCTGTATGGCTTAGAAAATTCCTTAAGTATTTGGAAGTTGTTCCGAACGTCGACGAGCCCATGACCCTTTATTGTGATAATAGTGGGGCTGTCGCTAACTCAAAGGAACCTAGAAGCCATAAGCGCTCTAAGCATATTGAGAGGAAATACCATTTGATTTGAGAGATCGCGCAGCACGGAGACGTGGAGGTGAAATAGATCTCTGGCAGATCCATTCACCAAGGCCCCTAGCGAACAAGGTCTTCGACCAACTTCGAGAGGGATTAGGCATGTAGGACTACTCACATCTTCTTTGAGTCAAGTGGGAGTTTGTTGTCAATGGTGCCCACAAGAAGAGTAGTAGTGTCTATTTATGTACATTTGATGTCATATAGTCTTACGAACACTCTTGCTTGTAATTGCCTATCTATTCATTAATAAAGTTGAAACGTTCATTCATTCTTTCTTTGTTTGAAGCTTTATGATAAAACCTTAGTCTTTTAGTCCATAAACAAACTTAACAACTTACGAAGAGACAAATGTAGATTTGCATGAACAAACTCTTCGTAGTTTGCTTAAAACGATATATTCGCAATCTTAGGGTCAAAGGACTATTGACCCCAGTATGATTGTTAGAAGAATCTATGATGTCTGGTTATGAGGCATTGAGAGTTGGGGACTCTATAGTTCTTCTAGGTATCTTCCGAAGGTACTGAATTGACCAGTGCACTTCTAGAGACAATATAAGAACAAACCATTTAACCTCTTATGTCTCGAAGTCACTATGTATGAATTGCATCATGCTTACCTTAATCCTGAAATGAGACATGCCATTTCACACCTTAGTATTCTCATTTGAGAAAGTCAAAGTTCGGACTCACTATGTGATTCCGAACAAGGCCTATTGGTGAAGTACTAAGTTGTGAGTCTGTCATGAGTAACTTTGTGAAGTTCTCATAGATATGGAATTCATGTACAAGATTGCTGAAATGCAATGTATGTCACCTCATGCTTTGTTCCTTGGAGTGTGAATAAATGAACTGGCCAGTGTCCAAATTGAGTCCTGACTCTTTTGGATGAAACAATGTGACTTGTTAGCTCCTCGTCAATACATTGTTTCTAACTTATTCACAAGCGACAAAGGAGTTGAGGAAATAACAGCTAGAAGGGTAAAATGGTAATTTAGTAAATCCCGACTAGCTGATGACATTCATGAAGGGTAAACATAGATAATATTCAGTGGATCCGCTCATCATAATTAGGTCGAATTCTTGAGTAGAAAACAAATTCATTTGAACCGAGAGATTTTCAGTGTCAGCTCTTTAGTGGAGTCAGTTGGCATTAAGCTAAACTTGGAAAAGGTTTGTGAACTTTTGAGTCCAAGTGTTTAGCTCAAGCTTTGTTCATTTGGGTCCATGAGGTCACTGTCACGAATCACATCGATAGGAATAGTTAAACTGGAAGCTAAGTCAAAACAAGAACGAAAATTGTCGAAAGGGTATTTTTGTCTTTTGAGACATAAGGATGAAATGGATGTCAATAAATTTTGACAAGTTCATTTGATGACTTAATGTCACTCGGCCATAATATGATTAATTGGGCCTTGTGAATTAATTTCGTTTCATAAGAATTTTATTGAAAATTCGTAATGGGCTTTTCTCATATTGTTATGAACAAATGAAGAAGCTTCTAGAAGCTCCTTCTAGATGAGGATAGGCGCCCAAGTACCCAAGGAAAAGAGAGATTATTTTGTGCATAAATGTATCAAGATACTTGCCAAAAGAAAAAGAGGAAACAAATCTCCTCTATGAGGAAAGTAGATGTTCGGCCAAACAAGCCAAGAGAAAGTCAAAGGCAAGGCATGGAATAAAAGAGGAAACTAATCCCTTGGGGATGTGGTTGATGTAGGCGCCCATTTAGGGGATTTGGGCAATAAAAGATTGCTCAAAAAGGCTTGGAAAATAAGAGGAAACTACTTCCTTCCAAGGCCAACCCTTCTCCTATAAATAGGACCCTCATTCCTCTCATTCCATTCATCCCACACAAGTTAGAGATTGAGAGACTCTCTGTCTAGACATTGTGGCCGAAATCCTATCTCTCTCTCTTTCTATTTTAATTTTCGATTTTTCTTGTTTTGGCACCTAGGTCCTCACTCGACCTAGTGTTTAGCTCTGCGACTTCAAGACTTGTTCTTAAGTCGTAGTGTTTAAAAGTGCCCACTCACTGATTCCTTTATTTCGAGTGATTTAGTGATAGAAACTTTCGTGGTTGCTCGAGGTGCCGAGGAAAGAAAGAGAGACGTGCTGCGATGGGAGACGAGCGTTGCAAAGTTTCCAAAAGCTTCTTCAAAGTTCAAGCTTCAAGAAAGGTTAGTAAACTTCTAGTTCATATTGGTTTTTAATTACATGTACTTGCTTCTTTGTCTAGGTTAGTAAAAACTGTTTTTACTTGAAAAGAAATTTTTTTTAAATTCCGCCGCTTCCCGAAGCGTTTAATCTTTTTCTTAAACCCTAGATCAATTCCAACAGTTTTGACTTAGCTTCCAGTTTAACTATTCCTATCGATGTGATTCGTGACAGTGACCTCATGGACCCAAATGAACAAAGCTTGAGCTAAACACTTGGACTCAAAAGTTCACAAACATTTTCCAAGTTTAGCTTAATGCCAACTGACTCCACTAAAGAGCTGACACTGAAAATCTCTCGGTTAAAATGAATTTATTTTCTACTCAAGAATTCACCTAATTATAATGAGCGGATCCACTGAATATTATCTATGCTACCCTTCATGAATGTCATCAGCTAGTCGCGATTTACTAAATTACCATTTTACCCTTCTAGCTGTTATTTCCTCAACTCTTTTGTCGCTTGTGAATAAGTTAGAAACAATGTATTAACGAGGAGCTAACAAGTCACATTGTTTCATCCAAAAGAGTCAGGACTCAATTTGGACACTGGCCAGTTCATTTATTCACACTCCAAGGAACAAAGCATGAGGTGACATACATTGCATTTCAGCAATCTTGTACATGAATTCCATATCTATGAGAACTTCACAAAGTTACTCATGACATTCTCACAACTTAGTACTTCACCAATAGGCCCTGTTCGGAATCACATAGTGAGTCCGAACTCTGACTTTCTCAAATGAGAATACTAAGGTGTGAAATGACATGTGTCATTTCAGGATTAAGGTAAGCATGATGCAATTCATACATAGTGACTTCGAGACATAAGAGGTTAAATGGTTTGTTCTTATCTTGTCTCTAGAAGTGCACTGGTCAATTCAGTACCTTCGGAAGATACCTAGAAGAACTATAGAGTCTCCAACTCTCAATGCCTCATAACCGGACATCATAGATTCTTCTAACAATCATACTGAGGTCAATAGTCCTTTGACCCTTAGATTGCGAATATATCATTTTAAGCAAACTACGAAGAGTTTGTTCATGCAAATCTACATTTGTCTCTTCGTAAGTTGTTAAGTTTGTTTATGGACTAAAAGACTAAGGTTTTATCATAAAGCTTCAAACAAGGAAGATTGAATGAACGTTTCAACTTTATTAATGAATGAATAGGCAATTACAAGCAAGAGTCTTCATGAGACTTTAATACATCAAATGTACACAATAAAGATTACAACTCTTCTTGTGGGCACCATTGACAACAAACTCCCACTTGACTCAAAGAAGATGTGTGTAGTCTTTCATGCCTAATCCCTCACGATGTTGGTCGAAGACCTTGTTCGCTAGGGCCTTGGTGAATGGATATGCGAGGTTGTCCACCGTTGAGATATTCTTCACTTCCACGTCTCCGCGCTGCACGATCTCTCGAATCAAATGGTATTTCCTCTCAATATGCTTAGAGCGCTTATGGCTTCTAGGTTCCTTTGAGTTAGCGACAGTCCCACTATTATCACAATAAAGGGTCATGGGCTCGTCGACGTTTTGAACAACTTCCAAATACTTAAGGAATTTTCTAAGCCATGCTTCACAAGCAGCCACATATTCTGCTTCCATTGTGGAGTCAGCAATGCAAGATTGCTTAATACTTCTCCACACAACAGCTCCACCATTAAGGACGAACACAGATCCCGAAGTGGATTTCCTGGAATCCTTATCCGCTTGAAAATCGGAGTCGGTATATCCGGTCATAGTCAGGTCAGTACCTGAGTATGTAAGCATCAAGTTCCTAGTTCTTCGAAGATACTTAAGAACATGCTTAACAGCAATCCAGTGCTCGGGTCCAGGGTTGGATTGGAAATGACTAACTACGCCAACGGCGAAACAGATGTCAGGTCTAGTGCAAAGCATAGCATACATGAGGCTTCCTATGGCAGAGGCGTAAGGAATTTTCCTCATGTCTTCAATCTCTTGTGCAGTCTTGGGAGACTGGTCCTTAGAGAGTGAAACTCCATGCCTAAAGGGTGTTTGACCCTTCTTGGAGTCTTGCATCGAGAAGCGATCCATCACCTTATCAATATAAGATGCTTGAGAGAGCGACAGGGTCCGGTTTTTCCTATCTCAAAAGATTTGGATCCCCAGAATGTACGCGGCTTCTCCTAGATCCTTCATATCGAATTGCTTTGCCAGCCAGACCATGACCTCAGATAACTTACCCACGTCATTACCAATGAGTAGTATATCATCGACATATAGTACCAGAAACACAACTTTGTCTTCGTGTATTAACTTGTAAATACAAGGCTCATCTATTGACTGTTCAAAGCCAAAGCTCTTTACAGTTTCATCGAATCTAATATTCCATGACCTAGATGCTTGCTTTAATACATAAATGGACTTAAGCAACTCACAAACCTTGGTCTCTTGACCTTCTTCCACAAAACCGTCTGGTTGAGCCATGTAAATGCGCTCGTCACGATTGCCATTCAGAAAGGCTGTCTTGACATCCATTTGCCAGATCTCATAGTCGAGAGCTGCAGCTATGGATAGGAGTATGCGGATGGATTTAAGCATCGCGACTGGCGAGAAGGTTTCTTCATAGTCAATCCCTTCTTGTTGGGTATAACCCTTCGCCACAAGTCGTGCTTTGAACGTCTCGACGTTCCCATCAGGACCCCTTTTCTTCTTGTATATCCACTTACACCCTACGGGTTTAATCCCTTCAGGAAGGTCTACAAGTTTCCAGACATTGTTGACATACATCGAGTGCATTTCAACTTTCATGACGTCAAGCCAAAGGTTTGATTCAGAACGAGCCATCGCTTGGCTATAGGAAACAGGATCATCCATGTCGGAGACGGCTACAAGAGAGTCTCCATAAGACATGTACCTGTCAGGCTTTTGAGTAGCCCTCCCACTACGTCGAAGTAATACTTGACGAGATTCTGATGAGTTAGGTTGTGTTTCAGTTGGGGTAAGAACAGTTCTTACAGATGAGGTAGAAGCTTCCTCACCCAACTTTTCTTCAAGCACAATTTTGCTTCTAGGTTTCGCATCCTTCATGAAGTCCTCCTCAAGGAAACGAGCATTCGTGCTAACAAAAGTCTTATCGTCCTCGGGACTGCAGAAAGTAAAACCTTTGGTTTCCTTTGGGTATCCCACAAACAGGCACAATTCTGACCTACTAGCCAACTTGCTAGTCTTTTGCATCAGCACGTGTGCAGGGCAACCCCAAATTCTGATGCGGCCAAGATTCACTTTATGGCCAGTCCATCGTTCATAAGGAGTATCAGGAACCATCTTGGACGGAACTTGGTTCAGAATATAAGCGACTGTTTCGAGGGCATATCCCCAAAAGGAAAGAGAGAGTGATGAGTAACTCATCATTGATCTAACCATCTCCATAAGAGTTCGGTTTCTTCTCTCTGACACTCCGTTTTGTTGAGGTGTGCCAGGTGCGGTAAGCTGAGAAGCGATACCTTCTTCTTTAAGAAAGTCATAGAACTCTCCAGACATATACTCACCACCTCGATCTGATCGAAGGGTTTTGATCACTTTGCCAGTTTGCTTTTCCACTAAAGCCCAAAAGACCTTAAATACGTTAAAGGTCTCGGATTTGTGTTTGAGCAAATAGACAAACCCATATCATGAGTAATCATCAGTGAAGGTAACGAAGTATTCGTATCCTCCACGTGCCTGTTGGCTGAGCGGACCATATACATCAGAATGTATTAGTTCCAGCAACTCAGTGGCTCTTCGACCTTTATCAGAGAAAGGTCGCTTAGTCATTTTTCCTTCTATGCAGGATTCACAAGTAGGTAGTGAACTTATTGCAGAGGCTTGGAGTGGACCATCCCTCACAAGTCTCTTAATCCTTTCTAGACTGATATGACCAAGTCTTAAGTGCCATAGGTTTGTTTATTTTGTTAGATCGGAGGATTCAGAAAGTTTGATCCTCTTTGGCTCCCTAATTAGATCATTATCTATTTCGGTGTCTAAAAGAGAAGGTTGAGTGGGATAGATGTAGAAAAGAGCATTCTTCATACAAGCAACAGTGACAAAAGAATTATCAGGAAACGAAATACGAATTCCATTCTTTATGAACTTTAAACAATAATCTTGCTCGAAAAGACGAGCAACGGATATTAAGTTCTTCCCAAAGGTAGGAACAAAATAAACATTATTCAAGTTTAAAGTGCGGTCTTCAAAAGACAGCGTCACGGATCCCACAGCCTTCGCAGACACCAGGCTCCCATCACCCCATTTAAAACAGAACTCGCCTTCGTCTAAGCTTTTGCTTTTCCTAAAACCAGTCAAGGAGCAGCAAATATGGTTAGTAGCAGCAGAGTCAAGAATCCACGTTGATACATTATCAGCTACTAAGCATGATTCGGTAACTAGTACAATAAATGTTCCTTTGCTTTGAGATAGGCGGGACAGTTCTTTTTATCGGCCTTGTAAGGTCCCTTCTCAGTTCTAGAGGCGGAGGCTTTGTGCTCAGTAGCATGTGCCTCTCCTTGATTCCTATTTCTCTTAGTGAGACCTACAGCAGTGTGAAGTTCTTCCATAAGCTTGGTAACAGTGTACTTTAGCTTGTTAATGGAGTAGTTCATCTTGGAGGTATCAAGAGATGCAGGGAGAGTTTCTAAGATCACATCTATGACATTCTTCCCATCAATCTCAGATCTTAGGATTTCCATTTTACTCAGATGACTAATGATCAATATCATAAAGTCTCCAACAGGAGTCCTAGCCTTCATGCGACAGTTCATAAACTGTCGGACTGCTTTTTTCCTTGCCTGACGCCTTTTCCCTCCAAACATCTCATGGATATTGTTGAGCATGTCGGGGGCAGTCTCGATGTCACGATGTTGTTGTTGCAACACATTGTTCATTGATGCTAAGCACCTCACAATCTCATCGGAGCAGAGCCAGGCCACCAAGGCGTCTTTGTCCTCTTGAGTTGAATCATTATTCGTCAGAGGAGGACACGGGGTGGTGAGTACCCATTTGTGCTTGGTAAGGATTATGTTGAGGTTATGTTTCGAATCTACGTAGTTTTTGTTTTCGAGTTTGTTCGAGGAAAAGATGAACGAGAGAGTGTTGAGAGACATGTTGCTTATTAAAGTTGAAACAAGTTTATGATTAGTCTTTGGTTTAGGATTTAAGTTTTATTAAGACTTTTATAAAATCCAAAGGTGTTATAAACCAAACGATAATTTACTCCCTCAAGAGAAGGCCGCAAAAAATCTCCTTTTATAAGTAAATGACACATCATTAATGCTAAGCCAAGATGTCAATACATCAATTTTTACTAGCCACCTTGTAAATTGGTTTGATCACTCACATCCTTTCGCAGGGCCTCGAGGGAGGATTACTAGGGATTGAGTCTAAGTGTGTAACCAACCACTTAGTCCAAGAGATCGACTTTGAAAAACAATCCGCCGAGGGGAGGTCTTGTCTCATTGTCTCACTCTCGGACTTAGCTCATTGAGCAATGATCAGAGCAAAGCGCCCTTGAGTACTCTCATTTAAGAGAGGGCCACGAGGGTGACTCTTAGTCTGGCGACACTTGCACTTTTCATTAGTTTTGGAGATCGTGGGTTACAAACAACAAGTATAACCCTCCCACTTAGTTTTTGGAGTTGGTTCATCGACTCTTATAAGTTCGGAAACAGATTTCCTAGTTAGAGAGTGACAGAGCGGACAACTAGAAGAGAATCCTAGATCGACATGTTCAGAGCAGTATTAGTGCATAAAGGCACAAGGTACATACTCGATCTTTTCCTATTTTCTATTTCGGGAAAGTGCGTGAGGGAAGTGTGAACTTCAACTCACTCGAACACTTGAAAGTTTGAGATTACACATCTTTTTATTTTTCGGCTTGTCTACAAAGAGACCTCCCACTCAAATTTTCAAGAGCATATAGATTTTGAACATATGTGATATAGATATAGTTTTGAAAACATTTTGAAAACTTATTTGATTTGGATGACAAAATATTTTCAAGTTTGAAAGAGAAAACGGTTTTTCAAAATTCAAACTAATTTTGTAAAAACTCAATTTCAATTAAACTTTCAAAAATCAAAACATTTTAATCTTACACATCATGTTTATAATCATATGAAAAACATTTTTGCTCAAGAAAATTTTCTCATTAGACTTCTATAACTCATGGTAGTGGGGCTTGAAAATCCGGATTTCTAAAAAACTGGAGTTTCAGCACAGCCGCGCACCTCGGAGTAAAATCGCCATATCTGGCGGCTCCGATGTCCTTTTGAGCCGAAACCGGTGGCATTGGACAGAGGACAGACAGAGCTTTAATTTGATTCAAGAATCATTAAATTTAGATTTCTGAGAAGAGAGTTATGCCACTTTTAATGCGGGTTTACTCCAGCTCGAAGAAAAAGAAATAATTAAAGCTTGGTCCTTTTTAGGTGCGAAAAAGAATCGAGTGTAACGGAACGTTTTATGAAGGTTGTTAAAGCTTTTATTTGTGTTTTATTAGCAAGGTAATAACAAGGCATAAAAGAAATAACAACAAGCATAAAACGATTCAAGTAAAAATAAGAAACTAGTAAGACAAGAAAACTAGTCACAAAATTTTACTTGAAATTTCTCAAACCTTTAAAACACGTTTTTCAATATAAAAAATAAAAACTTTTAGAACTAATTCTAATGTGTTTTAAAAACATCCCAAACTCATAGAAAATCAACATGATTTTTAATTTAAAGGCAAGAGCAATAAATTAAAAAAAATCTAAGATAACAATTCTAACTTGTCACAAAATTAGTAAACTTTCGAAAACGATTTTCAAGCTCATATTTTTAAATACATGTACATGCTAATCTTTGACCATAGCTCTGATACCATTTGTTGGAATCGATCTAGGGGTTAAGAAAATAATTAACGCTTCGGGAAGCGGCGGAATTTTAAAAATTTTCTTTTACAAGTAAAAACGGTTTTTACTAACCTAGACAAGTGCAAGTACATGTAATTAAAAACTAATATGAGCTAAGAAGTTTACTAACCTTTCTTGAAGCTTGATCTTTGAGAAGCTCTTAGAAAGTTGCAACGCTCGTCTCCCCTCGCAGCACGTCTCTCTTTCTTTCCTCGGCACCTCGAGCAACCACGAAAGTTTCTATCACTAAATCACTCGAAATAAAGGAATTAGTGAGTGGGCACTTTTAAACACTGCGACTTAAGAACGAGTCTTGAAGTCGCAGAGCTAAACACTAGGTCGAGTGAGGACCTAGGTGCCAAAACAAGAAAAATCGAAAATAAACTAGAGAGAGAGAGAAGAGGGGCGGCAACCACAAGTTCTAGAGAGAGAAGCACTCAATCTCTAGCTTATGTGGAATGAGACAAATGAGAAGAATGAGGCTCCTATTTATAGGAGAGGTCTCACCTTCAATAAGGTACTTTCCTCTTCTATAGAATATCACATATTCATGAGCCAATTTCCCTTTTTCCTTCATGAGGTGCACGGCCAAGACATATCAAGTAAGTCCTTGGATTTGTTTCCTCTTTTGTTTGCTTCTCCCTTGACCATATTTGGGCGCCCACCTTGTGCATCCATATGCAAATTTGTTTCCTCTTTTTCTTTTGGCAAGTATCTTGATACATTTATGCACAAAATATTCTCTCCTCCTATGGGTATGTTGGGCGCCTATCTCATTCAAGAAAGGCCTTCTAGAAGCTTTTCCACTTGTTCATGACAACATGAAAAAGGGCCATTAAGAATTTTCAATAAAATTCTTATGAAATGAAATTAATTCACAAGGCCCAATGATCAAGTCATGGCCGAGTGATGCATGTCATCAAATGACCTTGTCAAAAAATTTATTAACATTCATTTCATCATATGTCTCAAAAGACAAAAATACCCTTTTGACAATTTTCGTTCTTGTTTTGACTTAGCTTCCAGTTTAACTATTCCTATCGATATGATTCGTGACAGTGACCTCATGGACCCAAATGAACAAAGCTTGAGCTAAACACTTGGACTCAAAAGTTCACAAACCTTTTTCCAAGTTTAGCTTAATGCCAACTAACTCCACTAAAGAGTTGACACTGAAAATCTCTCGGTTCAAATGAATTTATTTTCTACTCAAGAATTCACCTAATTATAATGAGCGGATCCACTTAATATTATCTATGCTACCCTTCATGAATGTCATCAGCTAGTCGGGATTTACAAAATTACCATTTTACCCTTCTAGCTGTTATTTCCTCAACTCCTTTGTCGCTTGTGAATAAGTTAGAAACAATGTATTAACTGTTGGAATCGATCTAGGGTTTAAGAAAAAGTTTAACGCTTCGTTAAGCGGCGGAATTTTAAAAATTTTCTTTTTAAGTAAAACTAGTTTTTACTAACCTAGACAAGAGCATATGCATGTAAATAAAAACTAATATGAGCTATAAAAGTCACTAACCTTTTTGATGCTTGAACGTTGATGAGCCTTTGGAAGGTTGGCAACGTTCGTCTCCCCTCGCAGCACGTCTCTCTTTTCTTTCCTCGGGAACTCGAGCAACCACGATAGTTTCTATCACTAAATCACTCGAAAAGAAGGAATTAGTGAGTGGGCACTTTTAAACACTACGACTTGAGAACGAGTCTCGAAGTCGCAGAGCTAAAGACTAGGTCGAGTGAGGACCTAGGTGCCAAGACAAGAGAAAACCGAAAATAAACTAGAGAGAGAGAGAAGAGGACTTCGGCCAAGTTCTAGAGAGAGAGTCTCTCAAATCTCTTAAACTTGGATGAAAATGAATTGTGAGGAAATGAGGCTCCTATTTATAGGAGAGGTCTCACCTTTAATAAGGTAGTTTCCTCTTCTATAGAATATCACATATTCATGAGCAATTTCCTCTTTTTTCCCTTTGAGATACTCGGCCAAGCTAGGGCTTCTAGAAGCCTTGATTTGTTTCCTATTTTGTTCAAGGCTTGCCTTGTCTCTCTCTTGGCCGAATTCCATATAGCATCCTTATGCAAATTTGTTTCCTCTTTTTCTTTTGGCAAGTATCTTGATACATTTATGCACAAAATATTCTCTCTTGGTTGGGTATGTTGGGCGCCCAAGGCCTTCTAGAAAAGGCTTCTAGAAGCTTTTCCATTTGTTCATGACAACATGAAAAAGGCCCAATAAGAATTTTCAATAAAATTCTTATGAAATGAAATTAATTCACAAGGCCCAATGATCAAGTCATGGCCGAGTGAAACATGTCACAAAATGACCTTGTCAAAAAATTTATTGACATTCATTTCATCCTTTGTCTCAAAAGACAAAAATACCCTTTTAACTATTTTCGTTCTTGTTTTGGCTTAGCTTCCAGTTTAACTATTCCTATCGATGTGATTCGTGACAGTGACCTCATGGACCCAAATGAACAAAGCTTTAGCTAAACACTTGGACTCAAAAGTTCACAAACCTTTTCCAAGTTTAGCTTAATGCCAACTGACTCCACTAAAGAGCTGACACTGAAAATCTCTCGGTTCAAATGAATTTATTTTCTACTCAAGAATTCGACCTAATTATGATGAGCGGATCCACTGAATATTATCTATGTTTACCCTTCATGAATGTCATCAGCTAGTCGGGATTTACTAAATTACCATTTTACCCTTCTAGCTGTTATTTCCTCAACTCCTTTGTCGCTTGTGAATAAGTTAGAAATAATGTATTGACGAGGAGCTAACAAGTCACATTGTTTCATCCAAAAGAGTCAGGACTCAATTTGGACACTGGCCAGTTCATTTATTCACACTCCAAGGAACAAAGCATGAGGTGACATACATTGCATTTCAGCAATCTTGTACATGAATTCCATATCTATGAGAACTTCACAAAGTTACTCATGACAGACTCACAACTTAGTACTTCACCAATAGGCCTTGTTCGGAATCACATAGTGAGTCCGAACTTTGACTTTCTCAAATGAGAATACTAAGGTGTGAAATGGCATGTCTCATTTCAGGATTAAGGTAAGCATGATGCAATTCATACATAGTGACTTCGAGACATAAGAGGTTAAATGGTTTGTTCTTATCTTGTCTCTAGAAGTGCACTGGACAATTCAGTACCTTCGGAAGATACCTAGAAGAACTATAGAGTTCCTAACTCTCAATGCCTCATAACCAGACATCATAGATTCTTCTAACAATCATACTGAGGTCAATAGTCCTTTGACCCTAAGATTGCGAATATATCGTTTTAAGCAAACTACGAAGAGTTTGTTCATGCAAATCTACATTTGTCTCTTCGTAAGTTGTTAAGTTTGTTTCTGGACTAAAAGACTATGGTTTTATCATAAAGCTTCAGACAAGGAAGATTGAATGAACGTTTCAACTTTATTAATGAATGAATAGGCAATTACAAGCAAGAGTCTTCATGAGACTTTATTACATCAAATGTTCAAAATAAAGACTACAACTCTTCTTGTGGGCACCATTGACAACAAACTCCCACTTGACTCAAAGAAGGTGTGTGTAGTCCTTCATGCCTAAACCCTCACGATGTTGGTCGAAGACCTTGTTCGCTAGGGCCTTGGTGAATGGATCTGCTAGGTTGTCCACCGTTGAGATCTTCTTCACTTCCACGTCTCCGCGCTGCACGATCTCTCGAATCAAATGGTATTTCCTCTCAATATGCTTAGAGCGCTTATGGCTTCTAGGTTCCTTTGAGTTAGCAACAGCCCCACTATTATCACAATAAAGGGTCATGGGCTCGTCGACGTTTGGAACAATTTCCAAATACTTAAGGAACTTTCTAAGCCATACAGCCTCTTTGGATGCTTCACAAGCAGCCACATATTCTGCTTCCATTGTGGAGTCAGCAATGCAAGATTGCTTAATACTTCTCCACACAACAGCTCCACCATTAAGGATGAACACAGATCCCGAAGTGGATTTCCTGGAATCCTTATCCGCTTGAAAATCGGAGTCGGTATATCCGGTCATAGTCAGGTCAGTACCTGAGTATGTAAGCATCAAGTTCCTAGTTCTTCGAAGATACTTAAGAACATGCTTAACAGCAATCCAGTGCTCGGGTCCAGGGTTGGATTGGAAACGACTAACTACGCCAACGGCGAAACATATATCAGGTCGGGTGCAAAGCATAGCATACATGAGGCTTCCTACGGCAGAGGCGTAAGGAATTTTCCTCATGTCTTCAATCTCTTGTGCAGTCTTGGGAGACTGGTCCTTAGAGAGTGAAACTCCATGCCTAAAGGGTGTTTGACCCCTCTTGCAGTCTTGCATCGAGAAGCGATCCATCACCTTATCAATATAAGATGCTTGAGAGAGCGACAGGGTCCGGTTTTTCCTATCTCGAAAGATTTGGATTCCCAGAATGTACGCGGCTTCTCCTAGATCCTTCATATCGAATTGCTTTGCTAGCCAGACCTTAACCTCAGATAACTTACCCACGTCATTACCAATGAGTAGTATATCATCGACATATAGTACCAGAAACACAACTTTGCCTTCGTGTATTAACTTGTAAACACAAGGCTCATCTATTGACTGTTCAAAGCCGAAGCTCTTTACAGTTTCATCGAATCTAATGTTCCATGACCTAGATGCTTGCTTTAGTCCATAAATGGATTTAAGCAACTCACAAACCTTGGTCTCTTGACCTTTATCCACGAAACCGTCTGGTTGAGCCATGTAAATGCGCTCGTCAAGATTGCCATTCAGAAAAGCTGTCTTGACATCCATTTGCCAGATCTCATAGTCGAGAGCTGCAGCTATGGATAGGAGTATGCGGATGGATTTAAGCATCGCGACTGGCGAGAAGGTTTCTTCATAGTCAATCCCTTCTTGTTGGGTATAACCCTTCGCCACAAGTCGTGCTTTGAACGTCTCAACGTTCCCATCAGGACCCCTTTTCTTCTTATATATCCACTTACACCCTACGGGTTTAATCCCTTCAGGAAGGTCTACAAGTTTCCAGACTTTGTTGACATACATCGAGTGCATCTCAACTTTCATGGCGTCAAGCCAAAGGTTTGATTCAGAACAAGCCATCACTTGGCTATAGGAAACAGGATCATCCATGTCGGAGACGGCTATAAGAGAGTCTCCATAAGATATGTACCTGTCAGGCTTTTGAGTAGCCCTCCCACTACGTCTAAGTACTACTTGACGAGATTCTGATGAGTTAGGTTGTGTTTCAGTTGGGGTAAGAACAGTTCTTACAGATGAGGTAGAAGCTTCCTCACCCAACTTTTCTTCAAGCACAATTTTGCTTCTAGGTTTCGCATCCTTCATAAAGTCCTCCTCAAGGAAACGAGCATTCGTGCTAACGAAAGTCTTATCGTCCTCGGGACTATAGAAAGTAAAACCTTTGGTTTCCTTCGGATATCCTACAAACAGGCACAATTCTGACCTACTAGCCAACTTGCTAGTCTTTTGCCTCAGCACGTGTGCAGGGCAACCCCAAATTCGGATGCGGCCAAGATTCACTTTACGGCCAGTCCATCGTTCATAAGGAGTACCAGGAACCGTTTTGGACGGAACTTGGTTCAGAATGTAGGCGGCTGTTTCGAGGGCATATCCCCAAAAGGAAAGCGGGAGTGATGAGTAACTCATCATCGATCTAACCATCTCCATAAGAGTTCGGTTTCTTCTCTCTGACACTCCGTTTTGTTGAGGTGTGCCAGGCGCGGTAAGCTGAGAAGCGATACCTTCTTCTTTAAGAAAGTCATCGAACTCTCCAGACATATACTCACCACCTCGATCAGATCGAAGGGTTTTGATCACTTTGCCAGTTTGCTTTTCCACTAAAGCCCTAAAGACCTT
Source organism: Urtica dioica subsp. dioica (assembly GCF_054948205.1). Classification (NCBI taxonomy): domain Eukaryota; kingdom Viridiplantae; phylum Streptophyta; class Magnoliopsida; order Rosales; family Urticaceae; genus Urtica; species Urtica dioica. The sequence continues at coordinate 20,386,456 of NC_142762.1, read as the reverse complement.
AAATACGTTAAAGGTCTCGGATTTGTGTTTAAGCAAATAGACAAACCCATATCTTGAGTAGTCATCAGTGAAGGTAACGAAGTATTCGTATCCTCCACGTGCCTGTTGGTTGAGCGGACCACATACATCAGAATGTATTAGTTCCAGCAACTCAGTGGCTCTTCGACCCTTATCGGAGAAAGGTCGCTTAGTCATTTTTCCTTCTATGCAGGATTCACAAGTAGGTAGTGAACCTATTGCAGAGGCTTGGAGTGGACCATCCCTCACAAGTCTCTTAATCCTATCTAGACTGATATGACCGAGTCTTAAGTGCCAGAGGTATGTTGATTTTGTTAGATCGGAGGATTCAGAAAGTTTGATCCTCTTTGGCTCCCTAATTAGATCGTTATCTATTTCGGTGTCTAAGAGAGAAGGTTGAGTGGGATAGATGTAAAAAAGACCATTCTTCATACATGCATCAGTGACGAAAGAATTAGAAAAAGAAATACGAATTCCATTCTTTATAAACTTTAAATAATAATCTTGCTCGAAAAGTTGAGCAACAGATACTAGGTTTTTCCCAAAGGAAGGAACATAATAAACATTATTCAAATTTAAAGTTCGATCTTCAAAAGATAGCGTCACGGATCCCACAGCCTTCGCAGACACCACGCTCTCATCACCCCACTTGAAGCAGAAGTCGCCATCCTCTAAGCTTTTGCTTTTCCTAAAACCAGTCAAGGAGCAGCAAATATGGTTAGTAGCAGCGGAGTCAATAATCCACGATGATACATTATCAGCTACTAAACAGGCTTCAGTAACAAGTACAATACCTTTAGCTTTGGTTTTGAGGTAGGCGGGACAGTTCCTACGCCAGTGACCAGGCTCGTTGCAGTGGTGGCACTTGTCTTTAGACTTGTCCACCTTCGGAGCCTTTGGCGCCTTCTTCTTCGTTTGAACCTTAGGTTGGTTCTTCTTCTCGGCGTTGCGAGGTCTCTTCTTAGATCCAGAGGTGGAGGCAGTAGCATGTACTTCTCCTTGAGCCCTCTTTTTCTTAGTGAGTGCCTCAGCGGTTTGAAGTTCCTTCATGAGCTCGGTAACAGTGTACTCCAGCTTGTTCATGGAATAATTCAACTTGAAGGTATCAAAGGTTTCGGGGAGAGTTTCCAAGATCATATCTATTTTAGTCTCCCCATCAATCTCAGATCCAAGAATCTCCATCTCGTTGAGATAGCTAATGATCAGCATCATATGATCTCTAACGGGAGTTCCAGCCTTCATACGACAGTTCATGAATTGTCGGACCGCTTGTTGCCTAGCTTGACGTCCTTGCCCTCCAAACATCTCATGGAGATTGTAGAGCATATCGGTGGCAGTTTCGAAATCACGATGTTGTTGTTGCAACACATTGTTCATCGATGCCAAAATATAGCATCTCGCAATCTCATCGGATCGAAGCCAGGCCGCCAGGACGTCTTTCTCCTCTTGCGTCGAATCATCATTCGTTTGAGGACAGGGGGTGGTGAGAACCCATTTGTGCTTGTCGACAGTAAGGACTATGTCGAGGTTACGTTTCCAGTCGACGTAATTGTCGCCTTCGAGTTTATTCGAGGAAAGAATTGTTGAGAGAGGGTTGAGAGACATATTGCCTATAACAGTTGAAACAAGTTTATGATTAGTCTTTGGTTTAGGATTTAAGTTTCATTAAGACTTTTGTAAAACCCAAAGGTGTTATAAACCAAACGATAATTTACTCCCTCAAGAGAAGGCCGCAAAAAATCTCCATTTATAAGTAAATGACACATCATTAATGCTAAGCCAAGATGTCAGTACATCATTTTGACTAGCCACCTTGCAAATTGGTTTGATCACTCATATCCTTTCGCAGAGCCTTAAGGAAGGATACTAGGGATTGAGCCTAAGTGTGCAACCAACCACTTAGTCCAAAAGATCAGCTTTGAAAAACAATCCCCCAAGGGGAGGCCTTGCCATCATTGCATCATTCTCGGACGTAGCTCATTGAGCAATGATCGAAGCAACAACGCCTTGGAGTACTCACATTTAAGTGAGGGTCGCAAGAGCGGCTCTTAGTCCCACGTTATTGCATCTTTCATTAGTGTTGGGGATCGCGGGTTACAAACAACGAGTATAACCCTCCCACTTAGTTTTTGGAGATGGTTCATCGACTCTTTTAAGTTCGGAAACAGATTTCCTAGTTAGAGAGCGACAGAGCGGACAACTAGAAGAGAATCCTAGATCGACATGTTCAGAGCAGTATTAGTGCATAAAGGCACAAGGGACATACTCGATCTTTTCCTATTTTCTATTTCGGGAAAGTGCGTGAGGGAAGTGTGAACTTCAACTCACTCGAACACTTGAAAGTTTGAGATTACACATCTTTTTATTTTTCGGTTTTGTCTACAAAGAGACCTCCCACTCAAAATTTCAAGAGCATATAGATTTTGAACATATGTGATATAGATATAGTTTTGAAAACATTTTGAAAACTTATTTGATTTGGATGACAAAATATTTTCAAGTTTGAAAGTGAAAACGGTTTTTCAAAATTCAAACTAGTTTTGTAAAAATTCAATTTCAATTAATCTTTCAAAAATCAAAACTTTTAATCTTTACACATCATGTTTATAATCATATGAAAAACATTTTTGCTCAAGAAAGTTTTCTCATTAGAGTTCTATAACTCATGGTAGTGGGGTTTGAAAATCCGGATTTCTAAAAAAAACTGGAGTTTCAGACAGCCGCGCACCTCGGAGTAAAATCGCCATAACTGGCGGCTCCGATGTCCTTTTGAGCCGAAACCGGTGGCATTGGACAGAGGACAGACAGAGCTTTAATTTGATTCAAGAATCATTAAATTTCGATTTCTGAGCAGAGAGTTATGCCGCTTTTAATGCGGGTTTACATTCCAGCTCGAAGAAAAAGAAATAAATTAAAGCTTTGTCCTTTTAGGTGCGAAAAAGAATCGAGTGTAACGGAACGTTTTATGAAGTTGTTTAAAAGCTTTTATTTGTGTTTTATTAGCAGGGTAATAACATAAAAATAAAAGAAATAACAACATGCATAAAACGATTCAAGTAAATAAACGAAACTAGCAAGAAAACAAAACTAGTCACAAAATTTACTCGAAAATTCTCAAACCTTTAAAACACGTTTTTCAATATAAAAAATTAAAAACTTTTAGAACTGATTCTAATGTGTTTTAACATCATCCCAAACTCATAGAAAATCAACATGGTTTTTAATTTAAAGGCATGAGCAATAAATTAAAAAAAAATCTAAGATTACAATTCTAACTTGTCACAAAATTAGTAAACTTTCGAAAACGATTTTCAAGCTCATAATTTAAAAACATGCACATGCATTCCTTTGACCATAGCTCTGATACCATTTGTTGGAATCGATCTAGGGTTTAAGAAAAAGTTTAACGCTTCGTTAAGCGGCGGAATTTTAAAAATTTTCTTTTTAAGTAAAACTAGTTTTTACTAACCTAGACAAGAGCATATGCATGTAAATAAAAACTAATATGAGCTATAAAAGTCACTAACCTTTTTGATGCTTGAACGTTGATGAGCCTTTGGAAGGTTGGCAACGTTCGTCTCCCCTCGCAGCACGTCTCTCTTTTCTTTCCTCGGGAACTCGAGCAACCACGATAGTTTCTATCACTAAATCACTCGAAAAGAAGGAATTAGTGAGTGGGCACTTTTAAACACTACGACTTGAGAACGAGTCTCGAAGTCGCAGAGCTAAAGACTAGGTCGAGTGAGGACCTAGGTGCCAAGACAAGAGAAAACCGAAAATAAACTAGAGAGAGAGAGAAGAGGACTTCGGCCAAGTTCTAGAGAGAGAGTCTCTCAAATCTCTTAAACTTGGATGAAAATGAATTGTGAGGAAATGAGGCTCCTATTTATAGGAGAGGTCTCACCTTTAATAAGGTAGTTTCCTCTTCTATAGAATATCACATATTCATGAGCAATTTCCTCTTTTTTCCCTTTGAGATACTCGGCCAAGCTAGGGCTTCTAGAAGCCTTGATTTGTTTCCTATTTTGTTCAAGGCTTGCCTTGTCTCTCTCTTGGCCGAATTCCATATAGCATCCTTATGCAAATTTGTTTCCTCTTTTTCTTTTGGCAAGTATCTTGATACATTTATGCACAAAATATTCTCTCTTGGTTGGGTATGTTGGGCGCCCAAGGCCTTCTAGAAAAGGCTTCTAGAAGCTTTTCCATTTGTTCATGACAACATGAAAAAGGCCCAATAAGAATTTTCAATAAAATTCTTATGAAATGAAATTAATTCACAAGGCCCAATGATCAAGTCATGGCCGAGTGAAACATGTCACAAAATGACCTTGTCAAAAAATTTATTGACATTCATTTCATCCTTTGTCTCAAAAGACAAAAATACCCTTTTAACTATTTTCGTTCTTGTTTTGGCTTAGCTTCCAGTTTAACTATTCCTATCGATGTGATTCGTGACAGTGACCTCATGGACCCAAATGAACAAAGCTTTAGCTAAACACTTGGACTCAAAAGTTCACAAACCTTTTCCAAGTTTAGCTTAATGCCAACTGACTCCACTAAAGAGCTGACACTGAAAATCTCTCGGTTCAAATGAATTTATTTTCTACTCAAGAATTCGACCTAATTATGATGAGCGGATCCACTGAATATTATCTATGTTTACCCTTCATGAATGTCATCAGCTAGTCGGGATTTACTAAATTACCATTTTACCCTTCTAGCTGTTATTTCCTCAACTCCTTTGTCGCTTGTGAATAAGTTAGAAACAATGTATTGACGAGGAGCTAACAAGTCACATTGTTTCATCCAAAAGAGTCAGGACTCAATTTGGACACTGGCCAGTTCATTTATTCACACTCCAAGGAACAAAGCATGAGGTGACATACATTGCATTTCAGCAATCTTGTACATGAATTCCATATCTATGAGAACTTCACAAAGTTACTCATGACAGACTCACAACTTAGTACTTCACCAATAGGCCTTGTTCGGAATCACATAGTGAGTCCGAACTTTGACTTTCTCAAATGAGAATACTAAGGTGTGAAATGGCATGTCTCATTTCAGGATTAAGGTAAGCATGATGCAATTCATACATAGTGACTTCGAGACATAAGAGGTTAAATGGTTTGTTCTTATCTTGTCTTTAGAAGTGCACTGGTCAATTCAGTACCTTCGGAAGATACCTAGAAGAACTATAGAGTTCCTAACTCTCAATGCCTCATAACCAGACATCATAGATTCTTCTAACAATCATACTGAGGTCAATAGTCCTTTGACCCTAAGATTGCGAATATATCGTTTTAAGCAAACTACGAAGAGTTTGTTCATGCAAATCTACATTTGTCTCTTCGTAAGTTGTTAAGTTTGTTTATGGACTAAAAGACTATGGTTTTATCATAAAGCTTCAGACAAGGAATATTGAATGAACGTTTCAACTTTATTAATGAATGAATAGGCAATTACAAGCAAGAGTCTTCATGAGACTTTATTACATCAAATGTTCAAAATAAAGACTACAACTCTTCTTGTGGGCACCATTGACAACATTAACGAGGAGCTAACAAGTCACATTGTTTCATCCAAAAGAGTCAGGATTCAATTTGGACACTGGCCAGTTCATTTATTCACACTCCAAGGAACAAAGCATGAGGTGACATACATTGCATTTCAGCAATCTTGTACATGAATTCCATATCTATGAGAACTTCACAAAGTTACTCATGACATTCTCGCAACTTAGTACTTCACCAATAGGCCCTGTTCGGAATCACATAGTGAGTCCGAACTCTGACTTTCTCAAATGAGAATACTAAGGTGTGAAATGACATGTCTCATTTCAGGATTAAGGTAAGCATGATGCAATTCATACATAGTGACTTCGAGACATAAGAGGTTAAATGGTTTGTTCTTATCTTGTTTCTAGAAGTGCACTGGTCAATTCAGTACCTTCGGAAGATACCTAGAAGAACTATAGAGTCTCCAACTCTCAATACCTCATAACCGGACATCATAGATTCTTCTAACAATCATACTGAGGTCAATAGTCCTTTGACCCTTAGATTGCGAATATATCGTTTTAAGCAAACTACGAAGAGTTTGTTCATGCAAATCTACACTTGTCTCTTCGTAAGTTGTTAAGTTTGTTTATGGACTAAAAGACTAAGATTTTATCATAAAGCTTCAAACAAGGAAGATTGAATGAACGTTTCAACTTTATTAATGAATGAATAGGCAATTACAAGCAAGAGTCTTCATGAGACTTTATTACATCAACTGTACACAATAAAGATTACAATTCTTCTTGTGGGCACCATTGACAACAACCTTAATCCTGAAATGAGACATGTCATTGCACACCTTAGTATTCTCATTTGAGAAAGTCAGAGTTCGGACTCACTATGTGATTCCGAACAAGGCCTATTGGTGAAGTACTAAGTTGTGAGAATGTCATGAGTAACTTTGTGAAGTTCTCATAGATATGGAATTCATGTACAAGATTGCTGAAATGCAATGTATATCACCTCATGCTTTGTTCCTTGGAGTGTGAATAAATGAACTGGCCAGTGTCCAAATTGAGTCTTGACTCTTTTGGATGAAACAATGTGACTTGTTAGCTCCTCGTCAATACATTGTTTCTAACTTATTCACAAGCGACAAAGGAGTTGAGGAAATAACAGCTAGAAGGGTAAAATGGTAATTTTGTAAATCCCGACTAGCTGATGATATTCATGAAGGGTAAACACTGATAATATTCTGTGGATCCACTCATTACAATTAGGTTGAATTCTTGAGTAGAAAATAAATTCATTTGAACCGAGAGATTTTTAGTGTCAACTCTTTAGTGGAGTCAGTTGACATTAAGCTAAACTTGGAAAAGGTTTGTGAACTTTTGAGTCCAAGTATTTTAGCTCAAGCTTTGTTCATTTGGATCCATGAGGTCACTGTCACGAATCACATCGATTAGGAATAGTTAAACTGGAAGCTAAGTCAAAGCAAGAACGAAAATTGTCAAAATGGTATTTTTGTCTTTTGAGACATAGGATGAAATGAATGTCAATAAATTTTTTGACATGGTCATTTGATGACAAGTAACACTCGGCCATAATAAGATTAATTGGGCCTTGTGGATTAATTTCATTTCATAATAATTTTATTGAAAATTCTTAATGGGCCTTTTTCATGTTGTCATGAACAAAATGGAAAAGCTTCTAGAAGCCCCTTCTAGAAGGTGTTAGGCGCCCAACACACCCAAGGAAAGAGAGAATATTTTGTGCATAAATGTATCAAGATACTTGCCAAAAGAAAAAGAGGAAACAAATTTCATCTATGAGGAAACAAGTATTTCGGCCAAGGCAACCAAGAGGGAAACAAAAGAGGAAACTAATCCCTTGGGGATTGACTTGAGGTAGGCGCCCATTTTGGAGATTTGGGCAATAAGGGATTGCTCATAAAGGCTTGGAAAATAAGAGGAAACTACTTCTTTCCAAGGCCAACCCTTCTCCTATAAATAGGACCCTCATTCCTCTCATTCCATTCATTCCACATAAGTTAGAGATTGAGAGCCTCTCTCTCTAGAACTTGTGGTTGCCGCCCCTCCCTCTCTCTCTCTAGTTTATTTTCGATTTTTTTGTTTTGGCACCTAGGTCCTCATTTGACCTAGTGTTTAGCTCTGCGACTTCAAGACTCGTTCTTAAGTCGTAGTATTTAAAAGTGCCCACTCACTGATTCCTTTTATTTCGAGTGATTTAGTGATAGAAACTTTCGTGGTTGCTCGAGTTGCCGAGGAAAGAAAGAGAGACGTGCTACGAGGGAGACGAGCGTTGCAACTTTCCAAAAGCTTCTCAAAGTTCAAGCTTCAAGAAAGGTTACTAAACTTCTATGCTCATTATAGTTTTTATTTACATGTGCTTGCTCTTTGTCTATGTTAGTAAAAAACTGTTTTTACTTGAAAAGAAAATTTTTAAAATTCCGCCGCTTTGCGAAGCGTTAAACTTTTTCTTAAACCCTAGATCAATTCCAACACAAGCAACGTTGGTACCGAGTGAAAACTCATTATAGTTTTATTTTAGATTACATGTTCATGCACTTTGTCTAGGTTGCAAAATCGTTTTACATGTTTTAAAGGATTTTTTATATTCCGCCGCTTACTACAAGCGATAAATTATTCTTAATACTAGATCTATTCCAACACCAAAGCCAAATAAATAATAAAATTCATTTTTATAGCCCCACAATGGTTCCCCTCGGACGTTAGTCTTTGGGGTTGGTCTAATCGTTTCCTCGAGTACTATTGTACTATGAGGCTTATGTGATTTAACATAATCATCTTAAAGAAAAGTAGCATGAGTAGAGATGAAGGTTTTCTTATCCATAGGATAATAGAATATACCTCCTCTAGTCCCTTCTGGATATCCAACAAAGAAACATAAGTTTGTTTTTTGTTCCAGTTTACTCACCTTCTTTTTCAAGACGTGAGCGGGACAACCCCATATACAGAAGTGACGCAAGCTAGGATTAGCTCTGTTCCATAATTCCAATGGGGTTTTGGATATCGATTTAGAAGAAACATGGTTCAAGACGAATACATCAGTTTGCAAAGCATAACCCAAAAATATGTTGAGAGTAAAGAATAGATAATCATGGATCTTACCATGTCTAATAGAGTTCGGTTTCTCCTTTCAGAAACTCCATTTTGTTGTGGGTTACCAAGAGCCGATAATTGCGACACAATCCCATGTTCAAGCAAATAATCGGTGAACTTAGTATCCAAGAACTCGCCTCCCCGATCAGATCGAAAGGTCTTAATAGTGTTACCTAATTGATTTTCAACACAAGCACGAAATTCTTTGAACTTGTCAAAAGTTTCAGATTTTCGGTGAATTAGGTAAATGAAACCATATCTAGAACAATCGTAACTGAAAGTGACGAAATATTCATAACCGTCTCTCTCGCAGCTTCACTAATTGGTCCTCAGACATTAGAGTGAACTAGTTGGAGAGGTTCGGTGGCCCTTAGTTCTTTGCCAGAGAAAGATCTCTTGGTCATCTTCCCTTCAATGCAGGATTCACAAACAGGTAGAGTTCCCACTTTAACGTGTTTCAACAGCCTAAGCCTTGCAAGCCTCTCTAGCCTGTTTATATTATTGTGAAAAGTCTTAAGTGCCATGAATATGTTTCATCATCATTGGATACCTTTATTCTTTTATTAGATGTGGGTTTAGCTACTTTAAACATCTCAACATTAAAAGCAAATTTATTTTTAGGGGATATCACATATAAACCACGATATAAATGAGCATCACATATAATTCTTCCATCATAAGAAATACTAATAACAGTTTCATTCATTGACAAAGAATATTTATGTTTTAGTAACTCAGAAACTAAAACAAGGTTTCTACAAAAACCAGGAATAAAATAAACTGAATCAAGTATCAAATATTTATTTCCAAATTGGAGTCGAAATACTCATAAACCTTTAGCCGTGACGGACTCTCCGTTCCCCATTCTAAGATGTAGTTAATTTCTATTCAGCTACTCCCAGGAATCAAACACTTGTAAAGATGTACAAACATGATTAGTAGTCCCCGAATCAATTATCCAGAACGAGAATGAATCTTCAGCATAAAATGCCTCTAATACATGTATGTGTGCGGACGGGACAATACCTCCACAAGACTCAGGGTACAAGTCTACTACATCGTCATCATCATCAGAGATGTAGATAACCGAAGGCTCTCCCACTGCGAGAACATTCTCCACGGGTTGTCTTATAGGAGAGTAATAATGAGATGGGATTGTCACACCTGCAGAGTGCAATCTATAACGGCACTCGTCCTTTACTAAACCATCACGCCAGGCAAGAAGTTCAACTTGGAACTTCTTCATGACATACTTTGGGCCGAAACCACGAAAGTATTCTATGAAGCCGGCGTACTCCTCGATGAGGGATTCTAGAAAAATCTCACTCGAGTAGCTTCATTTATCTCAGTGCCTAAGAAGTTGATCAGATTCATCACAATAGTTTAGGAAATAAAAACATGATGCACTAAGCACAGGGAAAAATACTAATCTCTAAAAAGACCCAGTTTTTATATACCATGGTATTTCACCAATAGCCAAAGTCCGTTTCACTAAGGTGACGTAACGGAGTGCACCTAGCAAAAATGAGGACCATCTCGGATTAGTAAAGCAATCGTGGTTCATGTACATTCATAACTATGCTTACTAACTACCAGTTTTATAGGAATCGTTGGTCATATGAGACAACCACCGGTCATCTCATACTTGAGTCGACCCAATATTTTAGTAGACAAAGCATAGCCCGTGTATGCTAGGGAAGCCTAGGTCAAACACGAGATCCACCTCTCCACCTATTGTCAGAAACACAACCTTGGTATTGGAATGCGCTTACACCTTCCGAAGGGAATGAACCACCATGTCTAAAAGACCACCGGTCACGAGGCGAGCAAGACCACCCTCACGGTGTTGTGTTAATGTTGGAGGCCTTATAGACTCAATATACTTTTAGTATTTTAATTTTCCTAGCATTAACATTAATCTAGGTTATCCACTTGAGTTAACTAAATCGTATTAAAAACTCGAGTGTTTCTAAGCTACCCTTAAAAACATAAGTTTCGATACAGCTTAGTTATTAGGAATTTTGTGACATCTAGTCTAGATTATCTTATTAGTATTCCTTCACGGAAAAGCTTCCAGTTGGGAGGGAAGACGTCGTCTTTTATTAACCCCCAAGCTTAGCCTCTTATCGGCTTGGTGACAAAGCTTTCCGATCCGTTCAACTCATTCAATAATTAACTATCCTAATCTAATAAGATAATTTCAAATTAATAAATGAAAGCCCATGATAATCCATGACAGAAGTTCCAAGTTATATCAAGCATGGCAAAGCAATTTAATTAACAAGGAAAGCAAGCATGATTTGATTCGGTTTGATCGTATCCTATTTGACTCTTAATAAATAAAACGAGATGAACCCGATATCAAATTCGTTCATGGATAAGTTATGGGCCCATACCAAATTACCAATGTCCCATTGGAAAATAAATCAATATCAAATTATTTATTTTTCCCAAAAAAAAATATTATTAAGTGGACCCGTAGGCTCACTTGGCATCCGGGCCCAATCCCGGACTATCCTCGAGTCCACCCGCCATAGTGGTAATCGACCCGAGTGTTCGGGCTTTGTGCCAGGTGGGCCACACGGCCACAGAGGCCCGGCAGCTGCGAGGCGGCGGACGGGCTGTCCGCCCCTTTTGGTCATCGACCGTTGAGGCCCTTCTTCGGTCCTTCACTTCTCCTCGTTGTGGGTTCGTCTCTCGCCGATTGTTTTGATCAAGAACGTCGCTCGTCGGATTTCAACAGTAATAATAATAATAATAAAGTTTACAAAAACAATCTATACCCTTTGAATTTCAGATTTAACATAAAATCTAGAAAAACGAGAATCAAATATTCTACGATCAACCTCGAATCACAATTCACATAATTATATATTGAATTGCAGGAAAAACATAATCTAAATATTTTTTGATTCAAACCATTTAAATTAATCACATGAACGAATCAATTTATAACGTAAATAAACATTCCTCTGATACCACTTGTTGGTGATTATTGAACCTTGATAACCATATTAAGTGCAGAAAAGATTAATTACACTAACAACAACTAATTAATATTATGATTATCTAACAAGATCTAGATTTACTCATTAATAATTCCTGAAAGCAATGTTAAGCAACCAATAAGAGCAAGGTTCAAAAATTCAGTAATACTTACATGTTTTGGATCAACTACTAAATCTTCAAGCTTTGACTCCTCCGTCTTCACTCTTATAAGACTATCTTCAAGCTTTTAGCTCCTCGACGCTCTGAACTCGTCAGTGATGACACCGTAATCTTCCGAGACGTAATCTCCGAAACGAATAAGAAAGATGAGTGGGCACAATCTTTATCTTACTACAATCTACAACGAGGTGTTAGATCGCATTGTGTTTATGGGATTGGAATCGTAGAGTTCCAAGAGGGGGAGAGAGAAGTCGGCGAAGAGAGAGAGAGGGAGAGACTCTTGGTTTAATTTTCTGAATGCAAAAGTGTGTTTGTTGCCTTCTCATGAACCCCTATTTATAGTAGTGGAAATGATATATTCTTGATAGTTTCCAAAATATATTATTTCCTTTTATTGTGTTCACACTAGTGAATCAAAGCTTGGCCCTTGGATCTCATCTCATGAATCATACTTTATCTCTTAGTCATCAGATCAATATCTATGAGATTTTATTTTCTGTTTAAATAGAGAATATTTATTAATGAGAGAATAAAGGAAATATCTTATTTCCTTTTAAATATTATTCTCTCCTAATATTCATGAGAGAGAATAAATGACAATATCTTATTTTTTTAAATATTATTCTCTCCAAATATTCATGAGAGAGAATAAAGGACAATATCTTATTTCCTTTTAAATATTATTCTCTCTGAGTATTCATGAGAGAGAATAAATGACAATATCTTATTTCCTTTTAAATATTTTCTCTCTCCTTTATTTAAAGAACTTTAGAGAAAATATTGGTAAGTACCAATATGGCATGAATGAATTTTTGGCAAACGGCCAAGGGGGGATTGGCGCAAATCTCAATGCCCGAAACCCCTAAAAACTCGTCCACCTCAATATGTGCAAGGCCCAATTGCTTAAAACCTAATTAATTATTTATTTAATTAGTCCAACAATAAACAAATAAGTAATTGATTAATTATTTACTTGATCAAACAATAAATAATTAATACTACCATAAATAATTATTTAATTTTGCAAATACTCATGTTTCATAATTGATGCTGTCAATCATAATTACATCTAGTGAGATTATAATAATGAAAACATTATTATTCGAAAGTTATTATCCGCCTTTATCATAGCCGAATCGGGGACTATGAACCTAGTATTAGAAACTTAACAAATCCGATGAAAAGACAAAAAAAGTACTTTTTTTTCTACATCGATTTGTCTAATCTTGATCAGACTCCACCTTCCAAGCCAATACTGAATCCTCTTTTGTACTAGAATTATATTTACTCATCGTGACCAGTTTCCACTGATATAGTCAGTTCGTGATCAAGATCCTCCAGGTTCAACCCGTATCGAGAAAAGTCAATTATTCCGTTATACGTTTCTTGACACCTATAAGCCCTAAGCATTGTTGCTTCCCCAGTGAAAGATTCTTCCGAACGTAAAAACTTCGGAAGTGCACGCAATCTATCGGTTTTGGAATCAACCCTTAGGTGAGAGAACATTAACTTCTCTGAGGAAGGCCGGATTCCATATCTTAAATCACTTTCCACTCGAACCATGTTCCGCAACTCCCAAGACATAAGTTGTGATTAGCATGATAGTGGCCTTTTAGCGAATGAGCCAAAGAGTGCGGTAACATGATCCAGTGTCCATGATCACTTTAGGATTTAGATCAAGTCTCACTGTGATCATCATTTGTGACCTCGATTAGTGTGTCGTAATGGTCCTTAAACGACATATTTACAACCAAGACATGTTCGTGTCGTACACTAACCACAAGTGTAGAATGCTCCCACTAAGATCAACCTTCACTTGTGTTCCACATATATGATTTCAGATTCAGCTACCCAGGCATGAACCAATTATCGACCAGTTTTAGTTCACCACCCAAGCTCAAATGCTATGCATGTGACTCAGTTTGATACGGGTTGATGAATGTTTGATAAATCTTAATATGTATATATAAGAAATAATGCTTTCAATTTGAATAACTTATAAATGTCAAAACTTTATTTTATTAATATTTCAGCGAGAATATACAAAAGCATCTTCTCGTGGGCAAGAATTCCTAACAACTACATCAATAAGCTAAGAAGCGGAAGCGCGAAGTGTAGTAAGCCTTTGTGAACAAATCAACAATCTGAAGAGAAGAATGAACATAAGACAATGCGATTGTAGCAAGCTGTAAATGATTTCGAGTGACAAGTCAATCAATCTCAATATGCTTGGTTCACTCATGAAAGACCAAGTTACGAGCAATCTAGATGACACTATGATTATCATAGTATAGTGGTGTAGAATGATGAAGAGTGACATCTAGATCAGCAAGTAACCAGCATAACCAAACAATTTCACATGTAGTCTTGATCATAGCGAGCAAGAAAGGACATCATGCTTCTTGCTCTTCCATGAGATGAGAGAATCTCCAAGGAAAACGCAGAATCCGTTGGTGGAATTCTAATTCATAGGATCACCAACCCAATCAGTATCAAAGTAGGCGCGCAGCTTTAATGAAGACGGAGAAGGAAACAGTAGACTCTAAAATTGAGTACCATGAAGATACATCAGAATGCGAAGAGCAGCAGCCCAATGAGCTGTGGTAGGAGCAATGACAAACTGTCTCACAACATGAACAGCATGCGCAATATCAAGATGAGTAATTGTGTGATAAACTAAGCTCCCTACAATCGCACGGTATAGACTAGGATCATTCAAAAGAGATCCGTCTGATGGAGAGTAGCGAGCATTGGTTTCAAGTAGAGTGTCAACATTCCTCTTGTCATTGAGATGAGCGCGCTCAAAAGCTATACTTTGACTGAGATAAAAGGTAACCCTTTGGAGAAAAGGTAAGCCTTTGAAAGTGACCCAACGAACCCAGATTTGTCATACAAATCATCGAGCAAAGTCAAGTCAGACTTCAATGACTAAATCACAAGGACATAAGGATATGACTTGTACTTGTACACTTGACAAACAAAGCGGAATCATGTTGACTAGGAAGAAAGACAAGAGAGGTGATCACGGTGGAGAAATTATCAAACCAAGCTTGGGGAGCTTGTTTGAGACCATGGAGAGCTTTGCGCAGGTTGCACACATGACCGGGCTAGTGCGCAACACCCAGATGTGGTGTCACGTAGACCTCTTCGTGAATATCACCACACAAGAAAGCATTCATTCCATTCATCTAAGATATCTTCCATCGATGAACGGAAGCCACGACAAACAAAGTGTGGATGGTCGTCATCTTTGCAACTAGCACAAAAATCTCTTCAGAATCCATACCATACTCTTGTAAATAGCCTTTAGCAACAAGACGGGCCTTGTGTTGCTCAACAGACCCATCATATTTGGTCTTGATCTTATAGACCCAAAGAGAGGAAATGGCTCGCTTCCTCGATGGCAACAGTATGAAGTCTCAAGTATGAGTTTGATGTATAGGATAAAGGCTCAAACAGAGAGTAAAGAGACAAGAGAAAGAAAAAAAAAAGTGGAGTATGTAGAATAAGGAAAGTTGGGAAGTTTAATGGACTTACAAGGATGAGTAGACTGACGCATAGGAGGATAATCCGTAATCTTGAGAGATGGTTAGAAGTCGTAGTAGGAGAGGTCAAAGGTGTGTGTGTCTTGAAAACCAAAGTATAAATTATTATATCGTCATCGATGTCAATATCAAAAGGATCAATACGAATAAGATCTGACTGAGTCATGTGATGAGAACTAGCGAGAACAGACAAAAAAGGAATATGCTCTAAAAACATGATATGGCGAGGGAAATAGAATTTTTGCCCAACTGGATTAAAATAATGATATCCCTTTTGACCAATACGATAACCCAAAAAGACACACAAAGCAGACTTAGGAGATAATTTGTCGCACTCAACGTGAGATCAAAGCATGAAACAAGTGGAACGAAATACACGCAAAGAGACATAATTAAGGACATTGCCAAACAAGTTTTTAAATGGGGACAACCTGAATTGTGAGAGATTGGGATTCTGTTTATGACATAGGCAGAGATATGGATAACCTCCCCTAAAAAAAGACTTGGAAACTTAGCAGACAATAGGAATAAGGAAGCAGTCTCGACAAGATGACGATGTTTCCTTTCAACGACACCGTTTTGTTGAGGTGTGTACATGAGGTTTGACGAATGGTCCCATCAGAAGCAGGTAACTAGCAAAAATTGTTAAAAGTATATTCAACCCTATATCACTAAGAAAATATTTCATGACAGCAGGGTGTTGTTTTTTTACAAGAGCTCTAAAGTTCCATTAAATACCCAAAAAATTAGATCTACGCTTCATAAGATAAACTCAAGTATAATGAGTGAAATCGTCAATAAATAAAATATAATATCTAAAACCAACCTTTGCAGACACGGGAGCAAGTCCCCACACATCATAATGCACAATATCAAATGAAGTAAGAGATGACGAAACACTTTTTTCAAAAGGTACAGATGAAAATTTTGCAAGTTTACAACCACTACAATAAAAAAATATCATGGGAGTTGAATTGTCCTAAAGCTCGCGTATAAACCAAAAAATGCAAACGAGACGCTGAAACATGACACAAATGAGAATGCCACAAATAAAGTGAGACGGCAAATGACTCGGACGAAAAGAAAATAAATCCACACTAGAGGCAGGCATATCCGATACTTTGAGTTCATTTAAGACATAGAGTCCGCCTGCATACGGCTTGTCCCAATCATCGTATGAGATTGCGAGTCCTGAACACGACAAGTGGAAGAAAAAGTGACTAAGAAACCATATTCACATAATTGACTGACAGACACAAGATTTATAGCAAGACTAGGGATATAGTAGACATCAGGAAGAGAAATATGAGATGTGACAATAGAACCAACACCCTTCAATGACATATGAGTGCCATAGGCGGTCATAATGAGAAGAGATTTTTTATGACACAATGACACAAAGGATGGAAAGTGAAGAGACATATTGTGGGATGCACTCGATTCAAGGATCCACAATAAGGATGGTATACCTGAGGATGACGATCAGGACAACCTTTTGAGGAAGAGGCGGGCATGGCATGAGGTTGCGAGTCAAGGAACTATTGGAACTGCTCAAACATGTACGGATCCATAGATGGGACAGCAACATCGTTGGTGAACTAAGGTGGATGTGGTGCCCACGGAGGTATCGGACGTTGTTGAGGCTTGGGTGGTCGTTGTTGCTAAGGTGGTTGTTGTTGTTGCTGCGCTTTGCCTCTGCTCAACAAAACAAGGTATTGAGCCTTACAATGCCTCTTCTGCTTGCAAAAGGAACACTCATCTAGAGGG
Source organism: Urtica dioica subsp. dioica (assembly GCF_054948205.1). Classification (NCBI taxonomy): domain Eukaryota; kingdom Viridiplantae; phylum Streptophyta; class Magnoliopsida; order Rosales; family Urticaceae; genus Urtica; species Urtica dioica. The sequence continues at coordinate 20,369,314 of NC_142762.1, read as the reverse complement.
GATTTCATCGATGGCTTGGACACATTGCCACCGGATGGCCAATATGTGATGGCAAAGACAGCGGCCGATGCGAGTAGTGGAGCCTCCTTGTTAATCTTAGACTTAAGACGAACCTCTTCGGCCAGCAACACGTTGACCACATAATCAACAAAAGAAAGAGGATTGTAGTGAAAAATCGCACCAAACAATCCCTCAATTTCGTCATGAAGCGCCATCAGGAACTAAACCAATCGTTCCTCTTCATTTCGAGAGATCCAAGCCTTCACTGCCATCAACTCAGCTGACTCGATCAATGCCAATTGATCCCACAACGAGGACATGGCAGAATAGAACTCCTGAATACTCATACCACTCGGCCAAAGTGCACGAATATCCATCTCCAGTTGATATTATTTGGCTAAGTTAGACTGAGTATAGAGTCTCTCCAAATGTTCTCATACCTCATTCACAGTCTTGTACTACGCCAACTAAGCACCGATCGAGTGGGTAATAGAGTTGTTAATCCATGTGATAATTTTTGCTATATCAGCCACCCAAACATCAACCAAAGTCGTAAAATCAGCAGCCTTCTCATCGGAGGGCTTAGCTTGCACCCCCGTCAAATAACTCGACATAGATTTCCCATGCAAAAACTTCCTCATAACATAACTCCAATATAAGTAATTTTTTCCATCCAATTAAATACCAATCGCCTTAAGGGAATCATTTATATGGCCTGCCATATCGAAAACACCAATCCAAACACTCCAAGATCGAAATCTAGATAACAGAGAGAACACAAATCAAAATCCAAAAAATGCAATCACAAAACGAATCCAAAAAATACCAAATCGAAGAACAGAACAATCACCAAACAATTACGACATCCACTAACTAAAGGGCAGAATCAAAAATACCAATTGTAGGACAAAAAACGTAGTTCGATCCGTGAGAATTGTGGTTGGTATCTTCACTTTCTTCAATCAATCAACAAGGCCATGAATTGAGCTCTGATAACATGAAACTTTAGGGATTCAAAGAGAAAATAGAAGTCTAAAAATAACGTGAGAATGAGAAATTACAATAGTATACGTATATAACCTTAATACAACAAAATAAAGGAAAGACTAAATAAAATAATAATACATATAATATACTATGCTAATAATAATTCATCGTGAAGAACCACTTGGAGATTCATCAAAATTGTCACTACTTCATATGTTGCATTGTATTCATCAAGATACTTCCCATAAACATAAGATGCAAAACAAAAGATGGCGGCTAGTAAAGTCATCTCCTTCACAACTCGGAACTGTCCCGGACGATGAGCAATGCAATGAATGGATTGAGAGTGCTAATAATGAATGCTCGAGTACAGAGAAGAATCTTGAGAAATACAACGTGTGAGGACCAAAGTCAATGCGTAAAAGGCTATTCCTCCTCGCAACGAACACGGAGAAATTCTCACTTGCAACGAATACTTGTCTAGATAGAGAGTTGTGTTAAAGCGTACATTGATGAGCTTTGATCGTCGAGCTAAACCCGAGGAAATGTTTCCATACTATCCAAAATTAAGATCATGAGTCGTCGTGGTCATCGGCCATAATGAAGGAGGCCAGTGAAGCCAGAACGACAATAGAGTTCAGGATCGGTGGCTTGAGCTTTCTGGGAGGTAAAGTGGGAGAAGCGTGTTTATATGGATATCTTATAAAGTGGCCTCCGTTTTGATAATATATATTGCAAGCCATTACAATAGAATGGACAACCGTGTCTTTGATGGAACCTAAATTATTTGTCTGATATTCTCAGCGACGTCATTGTATGAAAGACGTTGTAATAAAATATGAGCTTCAATTAATTTCTTCCAATTCTTAAGAATAGTATGTCAATTGTGAAAAAGGAAAAGCATGTAGGATAAATAAATTCAACTTCACGCTTGTACCCTTGATTTAGTGGAAATAGTCGAAAGTAATCGGTTTTCGTAACTTTTTTCCATCTTAGTCGTTGTTAACCAGATTTCAGTAGTTGTTGACCAGATTTCAATAGTTGTTGACCATATTTAAATAACTATTGAGCAGATTTCAATAAGTGTCCAGATTTAAATAATTTTTAACCATATTTCGATAAGAGTTAACCAGATTTTTATAACGGTTAACCAGATTTCAATAATTGGTTATCAAATTTAATAATTGTTGACTAAATGTTTAAAACATAAGGGTATTTTTGTTCGGAAAAAAAAAAGAGAAACGGTTGCTAGTGAAATATTTTAAAAATATGAGTAATATGAAAAGTGACGTATATTTAAGGTTAGTTATGAAATTTTTCCCTTGACTTGGCCTTCTTAAGTCGTTGTGATTTCCCTATTAAACAATCAAATGAACAAATTGTGGGGGTAGTTATTAGTAGTAGTAATAGTAGTAGTAGAATTGAGAAATACAACCTGTGAGGACCAAAGTCAATGCGTAAGAGGCTATTCCTCCTCGCAACGAACACGAAGAAAGTCTATCTCGCAATGAATACTCTCTGGATAGAGAGTTGTGTTACAAGCATACATTGCCTAGGCTTTGATCGTCGAGCCAAACCCAAGGAAATGTTTCCAAACTGTTCCGAACTAAGATCCCGAGTCGTCGTGGTCATCGGCCGCAAGGAGGGAGGCCAGTAAAGACAGAAGGGCAACAGAGTTCTTGAGCTTTCTGAGAGGTAAAGTGGGAGAACTGTGTTTATATGGCTATCTTATAAAGTGGGTTCTGTTTTGTTAATATTTATTGCAAGCTATTACGATAGAATGGACAATCATGTCTTTGATGGAACCTAAATTATTTGTCCGATATTCCCAGAGACGTCATTGTATGAAAGACGTTGTTATAAAATATGAGCTTCAATTAATTTCTTCCAATTCTTAAGAATAGTATTTCATAAATAATCATTTTCAATGACAGTTAACCATATTTCAATAGTCATTGACCATATTTCAATAACAGTTAATCATATTTCAATAATTGTTAACCATATTTGAATAACTATTGATCAGATTTCAATAACCTACCAGATTTCAATAATTTATAACTAGATTTCAATAAGAGTTAATAATATCTTAATAACAGATAACCAGATTTTAATAGTTGTTCACCAGATTTCAATGATTTGTTGTCTAAATTTTTGAAACATGAGAGTATTTTTGTCTAAAAAAAAAGATAGACGGTTACGAGTGAAATATTTTTAAAATATGAGTGTAATATGAAAAGTTATGCATGTTTTAAGTTAGCTATATAAAATTTTTCCCTTTGGGCTTAGCCCTCTTAAGTCGTGATTTCCCTATTAAACAGCCCAATAAACAAATTGCGGGGTAGTTATTAGTAGTAGTAGTAGGTACGTTTCATTACACTCTTAAAATCTTAATTTACTTTCTTCTTTTTGTCTTGGTCACACTAATTTTCAAATGAGTTAACTCATCCATGTCACGAGTAAATCCAGTGATAGAGAATACCAATATGTCGGATTTGTTTATTAAATAATATATTGTTCGAGACATAATATCTCTTAAGCTTTCACTGTCAGTGATATGGACGTTGGATTACAAGAGGGGTTTTATTTCGTCTCAAATCTTAGAGCACCTACTAACCACTATATTGTTTCAAGGGGTAGAAGGAAAAGAAAAGAAGCAGAATATATTAGAATTTACACCAAATAATTGATGATAAAAAAAGAACAACAAGAGGGCTTAACTTGTAGTTCTATAAATTTAGTAACTAAAACAAAATGCTGTTTTTTTTTTCTTTCTGTACTAACCCATCAGCACACAGAATCATTCTGCGGTGTATCAGAAGTTGTCGCAGCCTGCTGTGCTCTTCTGGCTTTAGAATCGTCGACGTAGTTCTGATATATATACGAAGTGAAGCCCCAAATGGCCATGAGCATCGCGACGATCTTGACCCCGTTCATGCTGTCGTGGAACACGATGACCGCGGCGATGGGCGTGACGGCCAATGAGAGCGTGCTTATCACGTTGGAGAAGAGCGAAGAGACCAGGAAGACGAGCCCCACGACCCCCACCGAGCACACCTGCCAAGCCAGGGCCGTCCCCACCAGAGTCGCCACGTAAGCAGAGACTCCGAACCCGTGGGCCTCGGAGCGGAGAGTCTTGTACTCTCCGCTGGCGAAGAGGCCGAGGAGAGAGACACATGTGGCGACCGCGGAGGTGAAGATCTGCATCTCGAGGACCACCGAGAACGTCTCTCGCTTCAGGACCTTCTGGAAGGCGAGCTGCATGAGGGAGAGGATGAGGGAGTAGAGAGCGGAGGCGGCGAGCGTGGCGGCAAACCCGAGGACGTACTTCCGCCTCGAGACACCGGACGGGCCGTCGGAGTCCTCGTTGACGGCGATGAGGGCCGTGGATAGGGACAGAACCACCACGGAGTTGAGGATCAGAGCGGTGAATTTCTGGGCGTTGAGGAAGTACGAGAAGACGGCGTTGAAGGCGAGCTGGGTCGAGCAGATGAGAGAGTACGTCGAGGCCGAGAGGTAGAGAAGACCGACCGAGTAGAGCATGTTGTCTCCGGCGATGACAGCTCCGAGGACAATGTAGACCAAGGCGATGATCATCGGAGAGGCTGCGATTGGGGGTCGGGTTTCGGAGGCGGGCGAGAGGAGGAAGAGAGGGACGAGGAGGATCGGGAACGCGGCGGTCTGGACAATCGTGGCCATCCATTTGCTGTTGCCTCCGCGGTCGTAGTAGAATCTCCCGAGCATCACCGCCGCGGCCTGCCCAGCGATAAGGAAAGCGATGAGGAGCCCCACCAGGCACCACCACTGCCATCGCTTCAGCTTCGTCAATCCCGTCTCTGCGGCGGCTTCGTCTTTTGATACCATCGGATCTTCGTTACCTGCCATCCGCCCACAAAAAAAAAATTAAATAAATAAAATATCATTCATTCGCCAACTCTGATTAGAGACCATAGCTTTGAAAATCAGAAGGTTAACAGTTCAAGTTGTTTTTGTCACCGGAACAGTTAAAAATAATACAACTTGAAGAAAATAATACAATTCTAAAATCCCTATGCTATATGATCGACTGGAAGCAATTCTGAGTGCGAATTTTCATAATTAAATCGACATGAATTTCACGCCAGACTAATCGGATAAGCCTCGGTTTTTTTTTTTGCCCTCGTCTCAAATTTCTCATCAATTACAAAGAAAAAAAATAGGCGTCCATTGAAATTGACGGAAGTCGGAGAAGAGATAGAGAAACCTGTCATGTTTGATCGGGCAGTGGGAAGGAAACTGAGCTTGGGATTCGGAAAGACGAGCCTTCTGCAGCGCAGCAGAGAAACCCTAACCCTCAACCTCCAAATTTCCCGGCTATTTCGGTGCCGAATAAGTGGTGGTTTTGTGGTGCTGTTTGAAACTGAATACACTAACTATGCTTGGTTTCGCTAAGTAATAACTAATCAAATGCACAAAGAATAGAAAACAACATAAGATAAATAAATAAATATGTTAAACATATCCATTTCTCTATTAAATAGTTAATTTCTATGTTCCATTTTTTTTTAATAATTACTAAATGCATTTTTTTTATTACGACCCGAATGACTCGTCATTCGTTAATCATCACGAATGTATAATACACGAACAAATTCAATATAAAAAGTGTGTTTGGTTGTAACTAATGAAATTAGCGTCGAACGGCTATATAGCCAAATAGAACTTAAACTTTTGCAAAATAGCCATAGTTTGCCAACTATAAGCAAACTAGCCCAAGTAAGATTAATCTAGATTGGATTAAATTTAATCCCAACGAACTATAAAGACAAAATGTAAGTTTTACGAAAGCTGGATTAAAATTAATCGAGACAGCATTAAAAGTCGTAGTACTCTCAATTGGCTATTTTGCTATACCTAATGAAACTATGGCTATTTTACAAAAATCATAGTTTGAATTGGTTATTTCATATCATTTTTCCATGAAATTAATCACATTTTTAGGAATCTTATTAACGTAATCACATTTTTTAAAATATAAAATTACAGTGTATAACTGTACAATTAATTTTTAAAAATAAATTTATATTTGTAAACAACTAGCCTAATCATTTTTGGGATTTTTAAATTATAGCTCAATTATCCATTTATTTAGAGAAATAGTTCATATTTCTAACTTTCAAAATTCCTTTCATATAAACTGTTTTAACTAATTCCTCTCCTCAGCTCACTCGGTACCTCCGATCATTCTGTTTCACTAGATTTTTCTTCCAGAGCTCGGCACGAGAAGACAAGAGACGATTTGCAGTCTCACAGCGGCGATTTCCAATTTCTTCCTGTGATTTGCGATTTCCAATTTCTTCCAGAGGTTTGAATAAGCTTTTTTTTTAATCAATTCGTCTTTCATGATTATTCTGCGATTTGCAACTAGGATATTCAACGACGAATTTTCATTTGGAATAAATGTTTAGGATCGTCGATTTTGTAGATGTTCTTCTATTGTTCTTATATTATCTATTTGTCTAGGTTAGTCATTTAATCATTCTTAGTTTATGTCTGTCTAGTGTAGGCGTTTAGGTTCTTTGGTTTCATAAAACTTCGTTCTTATTTGTTTGTTAATTCCAAAAAATTTACAGTTATTCATCATCGGATTTGAATCATGGAATCGTTTTCCAAATAGGAGATAGGTATTTTGCTTTTTCGAATGGAAATAATATTTACTATCGAATGATCGGACTGTAAATATTATTTACCATTAAATTTTTGGAGTTTGGTTACCGTCTAGCAACCTGCATAGTTTTATTTATATGAACCACAACATTCTTATGATGGTTAATGACTCTTTACTCTCATATCTAATTAATAGTCCGTTTACAGTTATTCATCATCGGATTTGAGTCATGGAATCGTTTGATAAGTGTTTTGCATTTTCGAATGGTAAATAATATTTACTATCGAATGGTCGGACTGTAAATATTATTTACCATTAAATTTTCAGAGTTTGATTACTGTCTAGCGACTTGCATAGTTTTATTTATATGAACCACAACATTCTTAAGATGGTTAATGAGTCTTCACTCTCATATCTAATTAATAGTCCGTTTATAGTAATTTTGCGAATGGTAAATAAAGTAGTAAATAGTATTTACCAAATTATGAGTTTTCGTTGATTAACGGTGTTTTTTTTATTGTAGTTGGCTTTTTCAAAGATCTGACTATCGTTGATGATGTAAGTTTTTATAAATTTACATCATCATTAGTCTTTAATGAGGGTTCAATTTTCATGAAGAAAGAACACATGGTCAAAGTCATGCAATTATTGGCTATTTCAAACAGTTTTGAGTTTGAAGTTGCTAGGTCATCTACGTCTCGCTACAATCTTATTTGCTTTGTTAGTTCTTGCAAGTGGATGATGAACGATGTCTCGTCTAAAGATATGGGCTTTTGGACCGTACGCAAATATTTGAACATGCACACTGTTGACCATGCACATTAATGATCACCGACAAGCATCATCATCTCTGATTAGCTATTTCTTAAAAAGTAATTTAGAGAAAGTATGTGCTGACCACATTACTCCAAAAGACATCATTTCAACAGCAAGGGCGGACTTACAAGTTGATATTTCCTATTACAAGGCATGGAAAAATCTGTCATATGACCCATAAGGAGATTAGAGGATGCCCGAAGGAGGCTTATTCTTTGCTTCCTTACATTGGAGATATGATGAAGTCCAAGAATCTAGGTACCAATCTTCATTTAAATCAATATGTATCTCATGGTTGTAACAATAAATAATATTGACACAACAGTTAATCAGATTAGCTAATAGATTTACTGCTGGTTTAATAGGTACATTTACAGATTTCATGTCAAATCGATTGGAGAATTCATGTATTTTTTCATAGCATTTGGAGCATCAATCTCGGGTTGGAAATATTGTTGACCCATAATCTCGGTTGACGGAACCTATCTAAAAACGAAGTTTGGCGGGAGTTTGCTTATTGCTTCGGTAATGGATGGGATTATATCTTCCCGATAGGATATGCCATAGTCGTTCAAAAAACGACTTGTCATGGGAGTGGTTCTTTCTCAAGTTGAAAGAGGCCAAAGGTGTGCGTGAGTCGATGGTTGTAATTTCGGATAGGCATAAACCGATCGCGAAGACTATTTCTAGTGTATTTCCTGAAGCAAAAATCGCAGCATGTATGCAACACCTATCGAGCAACTTAAAGGTTAATTTTCATCACGGTGCAATTGAACCCTTTTCATAAGGTGTGCAAAGGCGTATGCGGTGTCTGACTATGAGAAATATTTGAGTCTCTTGAACAAAATAGATCCTCGCATTAAGAAATATTTAGAGGTTGCGGATCCGAAGAGATGGTCTCGTTCGCTCTTCCCTGGAAGGCGCTACGATCTGATGACAACCAATATCTCGGAATTGATGAATTCTAGATTGAAAGAAGCAAGGGGTTAGCCTGTATCGGAATTGATTATTGAGTTGTATACTCCAAAAATGATTTTATGAGCGCACTGATTTTGGGAATTTTATGACGATATCTCTTACTCCTAGAGCTGTTGAGATTTCGTTGACAAATGACGACAATGCTTGCTGTATGTCGGTGAGTTTATTTGCAGTACCTTTGCTTTTGTAAGATCAATCATTAATATTTATAGTAAATATTATTTACTACTAGCGTAAATAATATTTACTAACAAAATTTATGTCATTTTCTATATAAGCTGATATTAATTATTTTCCTTGTTAGTTAATTTGTTGTATTTATAACTTGCAAGTCATACCCATAAACATGCAAGATCTTGAAGTGGTCGATAACGGAGTAAACGAAACTGTAAATTTAGCTAATAGAACATGCACGTGTTACTAGTGGAAATTGGACGAGTTCCCTTGTTCTCATGCTATAGCTGCTATATGGAAGAAAAAATTGAATCCTCTGTCTTTTGTATAGCCTTATTACACTAGAGAATATTTTTTAGTGACTTATGCCGAAAGCTTGTACCCAATCGAAGACATGCCGTGATGTAATGTCCCCCGAAAGCTTAAAGACTCAATTGAAGCTCCAATATTAGGGCCAAGGCTGGGAGGCCGAAGAAGAAAAGGTACAAATTAGCTTCGGAGGATTTTAAAAAGCTACACTATGAAAAATGCGGCCGAAATGGCCACAACAAGCGAACGTGTCTAATGGACTAAATTTTAACACATAAATTTTCTACATTGATGTCCAATTAAGTTTGATTTTTGAACTTGTTGATATGGAATTTTGTAATCATTTTATTTTTTCCATATTATCTTGTAGAGCTTTATGGATTCATTCAGTTGTATAATGGTTTGTTAATTTTTGGAAATGGTTAATACAATTAACTGTCAGGGTTAATATGATTTATTTACATTTTACTTGGTTAGATTATTTATTATACATTGTGAATTATGTTGAAATCATTAACTTACATTTAACTTGTCTAATAAAAGTCTAATGTCCAATGTGACCATAGTCAAAATGGTTTTTTTAACAAATGAGCTCAATGGTTAATAGGATTAACTGTCCAAGTTAATATGATTTACTTACAGTCCTAAATTTATTCTTCAGTATGAATTATATTGAAATGATTAATTGATAGTTCATTTGTTTAATTAAATTTTAATGTCCAATGTGACCACGATCAAAATAGCATTTAACAAATGAATCCATTGGTTAATATGATTAACTATCCAGGTTAATACAATTTACTTACAGTACTGTCTGGTTAATAAACACAGATTCATACTTCAAAAGTAAAAAAGAAAATGCTCAAATAATTTTTTCATGTCTTTACAACAATATAGAATAACAATGGTGAGTAAATCAAAACAAAAATAAAATAGCCATGTTCAACAAAAATATCTTGATAAGCAAATAAAAGTAAAGACTTTTTAATGTTTTGTATAATGATCGGTATACTCGATCATTTTCCATCTTCTTGAAATACTTGGGACAATTTGAGGTTCAACGATTGATAATCTGCATCATCATCCACGATATGCTCCTCGTCTTTATCTTTTTTCTTCCGTTTCTCTGTCGCGGATCCGAAAGCTGTCGTATATGGCGTTATAGTTTTGCTGCTTGGTTTTCGCTCCCTTTTCTTCTCCTGTATTCCTGCAGCATTCTGTTCTTATTGTTCACAGCTTGTAGCTATTGCTTTCCCTTTAGTTCGTTTACTTGCTCTTCTTGGTTGCTCCCTTTTGTCTTCGGGTTCCATTGCATTTTCTTGCTGCAAAAACAAATTGTTTGCATAAATATTTCAAGGTTTGCCAATCTGATCTTAATTAGTTATTTACCTATTCATCATCGTTCTTCCTCTTCAATCCAATCCCCGTAGTATTGGTGCTTTCTTTCTCAACCTCAGCTATTGCATTCACACATGTCCCTTTGTTGGCGTCGCCGTCAATTTCATGTCAAGTATGTCATTGCCACAGTCATAAAGTTATCACCCAAAGTTAATTCAACAAATATGAGATAGTAAATAATATTAACCTTTAGAGTAAATCAGATTAGCTGAAAAATATGATTGCCTCTACGGTCTCGATCACTGCCACTTCGTCAATAATGATCCCTGCCACGTTTTTATCACAATTGATTGATGAAGACACACATGTGATCTCTTTTTCAACACCCACTGCAACAATTGGTATGAAAATTGTCCCTTCGTTGCTTTCGTCCTCATTTTAATGTGTAAATTAAATAAAAAATTCCAACAGTTAATCATATTAACCTTAACAGTAAATTAGATTATTGCCAATTTATCTTTTCGTTTTGGGTCTCTGTGACTTTAGCAATGGTGATCTCGACAATGTTCGAAGGCAAGTTGGTTGTTGCTTCCTCAAACGTGCTCTCTTTCTCTACAACTTCTGGAATGGGTTCTTGAAATATCCATGTGTTGCCATCGACCACGTTTTCCTATGTAAATTGAACAAACATTTTCAGTAAATCAGATTAACCTTCACAGTAAATTGTATTAACCTTCACAGTTTATACTATATACAGCAAACATTTATAAGAACCGTTATGTTTTTGGTATGTGTAGTTTCGGCATGAGCTGAGAATACATGATCCGCGTCGAGGTCTCCCAAAGATTGGTCTCTTGCATCTTTGTTACTGCTTGACGAAACAACTTTTAGAATTTCATCAAGTTGTTTTTTTTTATATGAGCAACTTGAACATCAAACTATTGGCCTTTCTTGAGTTGCCTCTTCAACTTTGATTGACCCTTTTCCAATTTTGCAACCTTGTTTAATGATTTCAAAATTAACATGATCATCTTAATTTGATTAACTAACTATATATTTCTTAGACGTAAATCTGATTAACTATAAATCTACATACCTTGTTCAACAATGTCATAAATGCAACATTGTCACAGTTTTCGTATTGAGAAAGGTTGACGGTACCCTTTTTCTTGCACTATTGTTTGGAGAGTCCTTGCGTGTGCTTGAAAAAGGTACATCCTCCACATTGGCATCTTGAGAAATAAACGGCGCCATGTAATGATGCCTTCTTTTCAATTTCGCTTAAAATAATTTCTTTAACAACCTGTAATCAAATAGATAAAAAAAAAACAAGTTTGTCATATATGTATATTATAACAGTAAATAATATTAACTATCACGGTTAATATTATTTAGCTCACTAATGTTATGTCCATATAAAATGTGGGAGTTATAGTCATATGTAGTTGTACTTTGACAATTCTATATTTATGTCCTTGGAAATACAACCACGTTTGTTACGAAATAAACTTTCATTAGCAGTGATTCACAGACTCATTAGTAAAAAAAATAATTCTCATTCAGTGAACTCTAAATCAAATATGAGACTTTTAAATAAGACTTTGACAAAGCAAACAGTGTGTTTCACTTACACTTACACCAACATAAAATACTTCAATCACACTATACAAAATAACTAAACTTAAAGAGCACCCCCTTCAGAAATCACATGGAAATAATAGTATATCAGTCAACAAAATACTAAATTACTAATAGTAAAGGAAAAAAATAGTTTTTACCGGTCATAAAATAAAAAAACTAAAAGTAAATAATATTAACTGTCACGGTAAATAATATTTACCTCGCTATTTTCAAATACAGTCTCTACAAGCCCTTTGGAGTTGCATCTGAACTGGTACAAAAACTGCCAGCGAAGAACACGCGGAGTTGGATTTGGATTACGGCAGATTCCATACTCATTTTCTGCAAGAGCGGGAAGGATTTCATACGTCCATGCAACTAAAGCATGCGAGAATCCATGCACACCATATCAAGTAGTGATTTTTTGGAAGTGAATCACCACAATTAGTGATTGACTCCCTAAGCTTCTCGCAGCTCACTCTCCTCCATGATTGACTCCATAAGCTTCTCGTAGCCCACTCTTATCTTGCTTTGGCAGCAAAATTGTCTCCGAAACACCAATTTAGCCAACATTACCTTCTCGTCGTCCATTGCGTCCCTGGCTCCTAAAAATGCAACTATCACTTCAAGGGTAGAGACATTTTTCATGTTCTTGAAAAATTTCTTAGCAAACATAGATGTCGGAGTATAATCTCTTGAACGGTTGTGTTCTTTGAGCTCATCCGATTGAATTCTCGACAATTCAGTACTATCATAAGAGCAAATTCCGACAAACCACATTTGACAACATGGTTGTTGATCTTGAACCAAACTTCACATGGAGCCACCTTGCCATCAACCTTCTTAATGGTGTAGTTGGTGTTGATGCATCGTCGAAGCATCAAAGTGGTGCACTATCCTTGATGGAAAAAGTAGAGTGCTTTTTGTTATCGTCATCGGGTAGTTGTTGATGTCGATTTCAACAGTCTCAAATTACAATATAGTATTTATATTTGATTTATTATAATGGGGATTTCAGGAGACGTCGTATAAGAAGCAAAAGAAATCTTGAAAAGAATGAACAGAAATGAATGGGAACGCTCGAAGCTTTTATTAATAACAGAAGAAATTACAGACTAGAGGGAGGCGAAGTGTCGAACTTGACGTGGACGAACTTAAAGAAACAAAGTAAAAAATAATCGAAAGTAATCAATGGCTTGCGTGTGTGAAATTTGACATATCAACTTCTATTTATAGTCGAGGTTGGCCAGTAGAAGCGGACACGTGTTCGTCAGTTCGGCTCTGTCGCGTCGCCAGTCAAAGCTATCCCAGATCCGGTCTTCGCAGCGAGGTCTTCTATCTGACCAAGACCGCTTCTTCGTGCTGAGTCATCATGGGTGGCTCTTGCTGCGGCGATCTGGGTTCCTTATTGGGCTTGGGCCGAGCTCCATGAGTCGAGCTGGATCCAGACGAGTTCCTGAGAGCCGTATTGGTCTGTTGTTGGGCTTTGGTCGGCCCTAAGCCCAACTTAAATGTTTTTTGTTATTTTATTTTTTAGGAAGTTCATTTTTGACCCCCACAGTAGTTGACGAACTAGAAATAACCGACCAACGACACTTTCCCTGAACATCTCTAGCCATTGATCGCTTCTTCGTATGGTTGACTATTTTCTTGCTTGGATCCCACCATATTTTATCAAACACATATTCCCATCCCTACAGGAAATATAAAACACCATTCATAGATAGTAAGTCATTCAGTAAATCATATTAACCATTGAGTAAATCATATAGTAATCAGACAGTAAATCTATCATCGAGTAACCATTGATTAAATCATAGTTAATCGAGGATAGTAAATCAGACAGTAAATCACTCACTCAGACAGAATTGATATAACATTTTTTAGTTAATCTAACAGTAAAAGTATCAAAGATGAGGACTAGTTAATCTAACACAAAATACGATTTACTAATTATTTTCATGAACAATGGAGGACAGTAAATCCGACAGTAAATCATATTAACCATTGAGTAAATCATTTGTTTCTATGGTAAATATAACAGTAAATCCGATTTACTAGATATTTGTTAGAAAATTCCAGGACAAACACTTTAAACAGAATTGCTAGCACATTTTCTAGTTAATCTAATAGTAAATCATATTAACCATTGAGTAAATCATTCATTTATATGGTAAATATAAAAGTAGATCCGATTTACTACATATTTGTTAGAAATTACAGGACAAACACTTTCAATAGAATCGCTACAACATTTTGTAGTTAATCTAACAGTAAATCTGACAGTAAATCATATTAACCATTGAGTAAATCATTTGTTTATATGGTAAATATAACAGTAAATCCGATTTACTACATATTTGTTTGAAAATTCCAGAACAAACACTTTCAACAGAATTGCTAGCACATTTTCTAGTTAATCTAACATGAAAAGTATCGGAGATGAGGACTAAATAATCTAACAGTAAATACGATTTACTACTTATTTACTTGAACAATCGAGGACAAACATTATTTCAGCAGTATTGATATAACATATTTTATAGTTAATCTAACAGAGAATTGATCGGAGATGAGGGCCAGGGTTTAGGTTATGGTGTTCTATGGGTTAATCGAATTGTTAATAATATTTACTTACCATTTTTTCCAAGTCTGAGAATGGAGACGTCTTCATCGGCTTCGGAAGTGACGAAATCAAAAAATTGGTGGCGGAAAAAGAGGTCGAAAGCAATATCGGAGAGATTGAAGGATTCGAATTCGACGACAGGTGGGATTTCGTTTTTCAGTTTCACATGTAGAAGACGGAGAGGTTTGAGTATTCGTGTGCGTAAAGAAATTGTGTTTGCCGTGTGTTTTGTGTGTATTTGATGAGTGGTAAGATAGGAATATAATATTATTTGGTAGTGGATTGGGCTAGTTACCTAATTTAAGTGATAGTTGGGCTAGATTTTTAAAGGAGGTGGCCAATTTGGGCTAGATACCTAGCCGAAAACATAATGTCGAATAATAAATGTCAAATATATACTCTTATAATAATTTATAAAAATGAAAAAAATAAAAATAAAAGTGTGAAAAACAATTTTGTAAGGAAAAAAAAAATTGTCTTGAGATAAAGCTTTTATAGTGAGAAAAAAAAATTCAATTGTAACTAATTACTTGAAACACTTAGATTAAATGTAGGAAAAAAACACATAATATATACATAGAGAAAAAAGAAATTGTGATATAACACTCAACTTACATTATAATACATGTATAAAAAATATAACATATAATTAGTAATTTATTTATGTATACACTTAACTAACAATATATATATATATATATATATATATATATATATATAATTAAAAATGCATCTACGATATATTTTTTAAAAGCAGGTATATATTGTTAAGAATTCTTACCCACGAGAAGATGTTTATGTAAATTCTCGTTGAAATTATTAATAAAATAAAGTTTTGTCATTTATAATTTATTCGAATCGAAAGGTTATTTCTTATACATTAAGATTTATCAAACATTCATCAACACATAGTCTCCGTATCAAACTGAGTCACAAGCTCGGCATCTGAGCTTGAGCGGTGAACTAAAACTGGTCGATGATTGATTCATGCTTGGGTAGCTAAATCTCAAATCATATATGTGGAACACAAGTGAAGGTTGATCACTTAGTGGGAGCATTCAAACATGGCAAAGTAATTAAATAAACAATCATAACAAGCAAGCATGGTTTGATTAGGTTTGATCGTGAGTTTATGGTTATCACGGGCTTTCATTTATTTTAAATTATCTAACTGGATTAGGATACTTTTAATAAATGAGTTGAACGGATCGGAGAGCTTTGCCATTAAGCCGATAAGAGGCTAAGCGGATGGGTTGTTAAAAGGCATAGCGCATTTCCTCTCTACTGGAAGCTTTTCCGTGATGAAATACTATTAGGATAATCAAGACTAGATGTCATGAAATTCCTAATAACTAAGCTATATCGAAACTTATGTTTTTAAGGGTAGCTTAGATACACTCGAGTTTTTAATACGATTTAGTTAACTCGAGTGGATCACCTAGATTAAAGATAATGCTAGGAAAATTAAAATACTAAAAGTATATTGAGTTTGTAAGGCCTCCAACATTAACACAACACCGTGAGCATGGTCTTGCTCGCCTCGTGACCGGCGGTCTTTTAGACATGGTGGTCCATTCCCTTCGGAAGGTGTAAGCGCATTCCAATACCAAGGTTGTGTTTCTGACGATAGGTAGAGAATTGGATCTCGTGCCTGACCTAGGCTTCCCTAGAATGCACGGGCGAAGCTTTGTCTACTGAAATGTTGGTTAAGCTTTGCAGACATTAGTAAGCTTTGCCTGCTGAAATCGATGGTTGTCTCCAATGATTCCTATAAAACTGGTAGTTAGTAAGCATAGTTACGAATGTACATGAACCACGATTGCTTACTAATTTGAGATGGTTCTCATTTTCGCTAGGTGCACTCCGTTACATCACCTAGTGAAACGGACTGTGGCTATTCGCGAGTTACCATGGAACAAAAAAACTGGGTCTTTTTAGAGATTAGTATTTTTTCCCTTGCTTATTGCATCACGTTTTTATTTCCTAAACTATATTGATGAATGTTTTTTTTTCTTTTCGAATGATTATTCATGTACTTGTATTTTATTAATTTCAGTATGGCTTCAAACTATTCCTTATTGAAAGAAATTATGGATGCTAAAATGTATAATGGAGAGTGTGCCATTGACCACATGAAGTCGATGACCGATAGATTGAATATGATCGGCTACGTTGACACTGAGATAGATGAGACTACTCGGGTGGAGATTATTCTTAAATCCCTCGCCGAGGAGTACGCTGGCTTCAAAGAATATTTTCGTGGTCTCGATCTGAGGTACGTCATGGAAAAGTTCCAAAGGTGAACTTATAGCCTAGCATGATAGTTTAATAAGGGACGTGTACCTTTATAGATTGCACTCTGGTGGAGTGGCAATCTCACCTCGTTATTACTCTCCTATAAGACAACCTGTGGAGAATGTTCACGCAGTGGGAGAGCCTTCAGTTATCTACATCTCTGATAATGATGACGAAGTATTAGACTTGTACCCCGAGTCTTGTGGAGGTATTGTCCCGTTCACAAACATACATGTATTAGAGGCATTTTATGTTGGAGATTCATTCTCGTCATGGATAATTGATTCGGGAAAAACTAATCATGTTTGTACATCTTTACAGGTGTTTGATTCTTGGGAGGAACTGAATGGAGATGAACTACAGCTTAGAGGTGGGAACGGAGAGTCCGTCATGGCTAAAGCTTTAGGAATAGTTCGACTCCGATTTGGAAATAAATATTTGATACTTGATTCAGTTTATTTTATTCCTGGTTCTAGTAGAAACTTTATTTCAATTTCTGAGTTACTAAAACATTAATATTCTTTGTCAATGAATGAAAATGCTATTAGTATTTCTTATGATGGAAGAATTATATGTGATGCTCATTTATACAGTGGTTTATATGTGATATCCCCTGAAAATAAATTTGCTTTTAATGTTGAGATGTTTAAAGTAGCTAAACCCACATCTAATAAAAGAATTAAGGTGTCCAATGATAATGAAACATATTTATGGAACTTCGGACTTTTCACAATAATATAAACAGGCTAGAGAGGCTTTCAAGGCTTGAGCCGTTGAAACACCTTATAGTGAGAACTCTACCTGTTTGTGAATCCTACGTTGAAGGAAAGATGACCAAGAGATCTTTCTCTGACAAAGGACTAAGAGCCACCGAACCTCTGCAACTAGTTCACTTTGACGTCTTTCTACCAATGAGTGAAGCTGCGAGAGGCGGTTATGAATATTTCGTCACTTTCATTGACGATTATTCTAAATATGGTTTCATTTACCCAATAAACCGAAAATCTGAAACTTTTAGAAAGTTCAAAGAATTTCGTTCTTGTGTTGAAAACCAATTTGGTAAAACTATTAAGACCTTTCGATCTGATCGGGGAGGTGAGTTCTTGGATATTGAGTTCACCGATTATTTGCTTGAACATGGGATTGTGTCACAATTATCGGCTCCTGGTAACCCACAACAAAATTGAGTTGCTGAAAGGAGAAACCGAACTCTATTAGACATGGTAAGATCCATGATTAGCTATTCTTCAATTTCAACATCTTTCTAGGGTTATGCTTTGCAAACTGCTGTATTCGTCTTGAACCATGTTCCTTCTAAATCGATATCCAAAACCCCATTGGAATTATGAAACGGAGCTAATCCTAGCTTACATCACTTCCGAATATGGGGTTGTCCCGCTCACGTATTGTAAAAGAATGCTAGTAAATTGGAACCGAAAAAAAGTTATGTTTCTTTGTTGGATATCCAAAAGGGACGAGAAGAGGTATATTCTATGTTCCCATTGATAAGAAAACCTTCGTTTCTACTCATGCTACTTTTCTTGAAGATGATTATGTTAAATCACATAAACCTCGTAATACAATAGTACTCGAGGAAACGATTAGACCAACCCCAAAGACTAACATCCAAGGGGAACCATCTCCACCTACAACTGATGTGAGAGTGTGAGATGAAGAAGAAAACACAAATGTTGTTCTAAGTGCTACATTGCCTCGTCGTAGAGGGAGGGTCTCTAGAGAGGCTGACCGATATCTTGGCGTTGAAGCAAACGTCATTGCATTGGATGCGAGCAATGACGACCTCGAGTCATTTAATGATGTAATGGTCGTCTGAATGGCTAGAAGCCATGAATCAAGAGATAGATTCTATACACTCAAACTCAGTATGGTCTCTTGTAGATGCACCCGAACAAATTAGACCGATTGGGTGCAAGTGGATCTATAAGAGAAAGAAATGAGTTGATGGACAAGTCGAAACCTATAAGGCTAGACTTATGGCTAAGGGTTTCACCCAAAGAGAATGAATCGACTACAACTGAAACTTTCTCTTCTATGGCCATGTTTAAATCCATCAGAGTTCTTCTGGCCATTGCCGCTCATTATGATTATGAGATCTGGCAAATGGACGTAAAGACAACATTCTTGAATGGCTATCTAGAAGAAGAAATCTATATGGCTCAACCAGACGGATTCATACAAAAGGGTCAACAGCACAAGGTTTGCAAATTATTGAAGTCCATTTATGGACTCAAGCAAGTGTCTAGATCCTGGAACTAAAGGTTTGATGAGGTTATCAAGACCTATGGTTTCGAACAAAACATTTCTAAGCCTTGTGTTTACAAGTACTCAAAGGGAAAGTTAGTGGTTTTCTTAGTGCTTTATGTAGACGATATCCTCCTTATAGGAAGTGATATTGAGATCATGTATGACATAAAAGCATGGCTGGCAAAGAAATCCAAATGAAAGATTTGGGAAATGCGGCTTTTGTTCTTGGAATCCAAATCATTCATGATAGGAAGAACAAACTACAAGCTCTGTTTCAAGGTACTTATATTGATAAGTTACTTGTCCGCTTCTCGATGAAAAATGCTCATGGTGCATTGTTACTGATCCGCTCAGGGTTAGCCTTGTCTAAAGAGCAGTGTCCTAAGACACCTCAAGAAGTGGAGGATATGAGTCGAGTTCCATATGCCTCAGCGGTTGGGAGTCTGATGTATGCCATGTTATGCACTAGATCCGACATATGCTATGTAGTGAGAGTTGTTCATAGATACCAGTCAAATCCTGGTCTTGATCATCGGATAGCTGTTAAGCATATCCTCAAATATCTTAAGAGAACTAGGGACATGATGCTTGTGTACACAAGTAATGACTTGGTGGTTCAAGGATACACTGACTCGGATTTTCAAGCAGACCGTGACATGTTGAAGTCAACGTCTGGGTCAGTGTTCACTCTCAAGGGAGGAGCGATTAATAGGAGAAGTGTAAAGCAATCTAGTACCGCAGACTCTTAAATGGAAGCTGAATATATGCAGCTTCCGAGGCAGCCAAAGAGGCTGTTTGGCTTAAGAATTTCTTAGCCTAACTGGAGGTTTTTCCTGACACGAATGAGCATGTGCATCTCCACTGTGACAACACTGGAGCAATTGCAAACTCAAAGGAACCTCGTAGCCATAAGAGAGGAAAGAATATAGAACGAAAATACCACCTGATAAGGGAGATAGTTCGGAGGGGAGACGTGGCTATCGTAAAGATCTCGACGATGGATAACATCGCGGATCCGATGACTAAGGGACTGCCTGAACGTGTGTTCTTGAAACACATAGAAGGGATGGGTCTTAGATATATGCCGCATCTTCTCTAGGCCAAAGTGGGAGATTGTTAGGAATTCTTGCCCACGAGAAGATGCTTATGTAAATTCTCGTTGAAATTATTAATAAAATAAAGTTTTGTCATTTATAATTTATTCAAATTGAAGCGTTATTTCGTATACATTAAGATTTATCAAACATTCATCTACCTATAGTCTCGTATCAAATCGAGTCACATGCCTGGAATCTGAGCTTGAGTGGTGAACTAAAACTGGTCGATGATCAATTCATGCTTGGGTAGCTGAATTTGAAATCATATATGTGGAACACAAGTGAAGGTTGATCACTTAGTGGGAGCATTCTACACTTGTGGTTAGTGTACGATCCGGACTAGTCTTGATTGTAGATGTGTCGTTTAAGGACCGTTACGACACACTAACCGAGGTCTCTAATGATGGTCACAATCAGACTTTATCTAAATCCTGAAGTGATCATGGACACTTGATCATGTTACCGCGCTCTTTGACTCATTCGCTAAAAGGCCACTATCATGCTAATCACAGTTTATGTCTTGGAAGTTTTGGAACATGGTTCGAGTGGGAAGTGATTTACAGATATAAAATCCATCCTTCCTGAAAGAAGGTAAATGTTCTCTCACCTAAGGGTTGATTCCAGAACTGATAGATTGCACGCACTTCCGAAGTATGAACGTTCGGAAGAATCTTTCGTTGGGGAAGCAACATTGCTTATGGCTTATCAGTGTCAAGAAAAGTATAACAGAATAATTGACTTTTCTTGAAACGGGTTGAGCCTGGAGGATCTTGATCACGAACTGACTATATCAGGGGACACTCGTCACGATGAGTAAATATAATTTTAGTGTAAAGGAGAGTTCAGTCTTGGCTTACATAGTGGAGTATCTGACCAAGATTAAACGAATCGATGAAAAAAGAGAAATGACCATTTCGTCTTTTTCATCGGATTTGTTAAGCTTCTATTAGTAGGTCCATAGTCCCTGATTCGGCTCTGATAAAGACACATAAGAACTCCCTGTTAATAATGAATATTATTATTACGATCTCACAACTGTAATTGTTTAGCAGCATTCATTCGAATATTTGTCTATTTTTTAGTTAAATATTTATTGTAGAATTAATTATTTATTGTTAGATCAAGTAAATAATTAATTGAATTTTAAGTTGGGCCTCCTAGACACTGTAAAATTCAAAAATTCCTTGGCCCATGACCATGAGGTAGGTGCATACATTAGGGTATTAATTACCTAATATTCTCTCTTTAATTGGTTGCTAGATTTGTGGTAACTAATTAAATAAGAGAGAAAATAATAATGGTAGATATATTCTCTCTCCATTAAATAAAGAAATAATATATTGTCATTTATTCTCTCTCATAATTAATTTCTTAATATCTAGGAGAATAATAATGGTAGAGATATTCTCTCCATTAAATAAGGAAATAAGATATTGTCCTCATTATTCTCAAATATCTAGATTCCTTAAATATAAGAGAAAAATAAAGAAATAAATATCCTATATTATGATCTGACCGATGAGAGAAAAAGTAGGATTTGTACTCAAAATCCAATGGTTCATGTTTAACTATAAAATAGGAAAGAATAAATGAGAATTAAATATCTCTAGGATCTTCCTAGAATATCTCATTTCTACCACTATAAATAGTGGTCTAAGAGAAAGCAAATATGAGACAATTCCTTAAGTAAGAATTTCGACCAACTCACCTAGGTTTTGGACGAAAATTCTCTCTCTCCCTTGGGATTCCGTGATTTCATTCCCATAAACACGGTACGATTTGAAGTCATAAATCAGAGTTGTAGTGAGATTCAGAGTGTGCCCACACTATCTTCTTATTCGTCTCGGAGATTACGTTTCGGAAGACTAAGTGTCATATTCTGAGTGCCATACGACGAGAGTACTAAAGCCATTTCCGGAGATCTGATCGTGGAAGATAAAGCTTGAAGAATGAGTCGGAGGAACTCAGAACGAAAGCTTGAAGAACGCATTGAAGATTCTGTAGCTAAGGAGAAACCCGTAAGTTTTTCCTAATGACTCTTCTGTTTAATTCGGTTGTTTGATATTGCTCTCATGCTTATATTAATTAAAGTAAATCTAGATCTTATTACATATAATCAATATTAATTAGCTCCTGTTAGTGTAATTAGTTTTTCGCATGATTATACGGGTGCATAATACCAGCATAAATATAAATATATACATATATAAAAGGTATCCATAGATATATGTATAACATATATATATATATATATATATATATATATATTAATATATATAGTTAGTAATATATATAATTTTGTATAAAATTATCTACGTACATATAACAACTTATTTATCATAAATCTATAATTTAAATTTAATCTTAATTTAAAATTTTCAGTTTATTTCATTTACATATAAAAACTCAATATAATATATAATATTATATACGTAGTAATAAATCTAGGTGACCTAAGAACATAATATCATGTATAAAATAAAAATAAGGAGATTTTCATGGGAAAGTAATCTGAATAACACCTCTTTGGTGGTATTATTTTTAAGGTAATCTCATTACTTCGGTTATCACATTCTCGAGAATCTTTTTTAACATTAACTCAAACCACCAAAAAAATATAACTTTAAGATTTGCGGGAATGTAATTAAGATTATCCTGCAACCAAACACACTCAAAGTGATAACATCCAACGAAAAGCAAAAACATAAAGCAAAACTGTAGAGCGAAGGTCAGACAGCAACAAACGAACACCATGGGTGATAGAAGCAACCGTCTTCAAGGGTTAGACGCAACGTGAGTTGACTCTCGCCCTCGACAATGAACTATAATTTCAGGTAAATTTCTCTTAAAATAAATATAAAAAGATAAAAAAGGTAAATGCTTTTTTTTCTTCATAAAAAAGAATGTCAAGGCTTTGTAATAGATAATGCGTATAAAACTAAAAGTAAAAAACATCATACATCTATTAACAAGGTAGAGTGAGATCTCAATGATTTAAAACTATATCGGATGAAAGCATTTTTTGCGAGAATTTCCGACGAATTAAATATAGATCACGCTAAAACTCAAACAACTCATTGGCTATTTAAAAAAAAAAATTCTCAAAGATTAATGAATGAACTAAAAGTACTTGTGGGGGTATAAAAAAAAAATCAAATATTTAATATTATTTTGGATGGATTTTGGCCCGACTAAAGCCCATAATCCAGTTGAAGACTGGCCCACAAAATCAATTATGGGCCTAGTTCGCTCTCGGCAGATCGGCCCAAGTCCAACAACGCTTTCCGGCCCAATGAAGAACTCCAGCTCGGCCACGTCTTCCTGGTCAGAAGGATCGGTCAATCGAAGAGCAGACCACGCCGCGAAGACCGGACCTCGGACGACTTCAGCCTTAGCGAAGAATGTGGATCGAATAACACGTGTCTTCGGCCAGAAGGTTCAATCTCGCCTATAAATAGAAGAGGAGACGATTTTCACACACGCATGCCCTACATCTCAGTTTTCAATTAATTCTATTTTGTATTCTTATATTCACGATCTTGAGCTCGACCTGTTGAGTTCGTCACTTCGTCTATTTGTAACCTTCTCTAAAATAATAAAAGTAATTAATATTCGTATATTATTATAGTTCTTTGTTATTAAATTGTTTCTTATATGACGTCTTTCTAAACCCCTTTAAATTATTTCTATCACTTCACCTTTCATTCGTGATTGTTGATCGATCTAAAAATCGACATCAACAATTTGGCGCCGTCTGCGGGAAATTTCAGAAAGACCAATCTTGGAAGAAGCAGTTCGTAAAAAAAAAATTTATCATGTCTTCCACTCCGACTCATTACGAATCCGGAAAGGAGATCCACTTGGGGATCAGGGCAATCCTGGACATGCTGACCAAAAAGATAGATGAGCAAGCCGAGACCAACCGTACTCTTAATGACCGGTTGAATACTCTCTCGACTCCTCAAAACACCCCGGATCCTCAAGTGGGATCCGGAGATATGACCGCCTCTGAGTCAGCTCGCCAAGCAACCTCGGTTGCGCAAACAAGCCGAGCTATCCCTCCCGGAGTCCGTCTGGATTTCTCTGGGATACAGGTCGCCCGAGGAACAGACCAATCTCCCATCACAAGCTTTCAGCTTGGGGGGACTGCTGGCGAGGTCGCGACAGAAGTCACGATCGATCCTTCCGGACTCCCTCCGCCTCCGCTCGGGGGAGCACCGTCCGGGTCTTTCCCGACTGATTCGGGACCTCGCCCTCCAGCGATCTATCAAACATTCACCCCCAGCATTTTGGCGGGATGAATCAGACCCGTCAGGGCCCGGTAAGTGCAACCGCTGCCAGTCCGGCACAATTGGGACCTCGCCTCTTTCGTGGTGGCGAACCCAGTATGACCGAACTGGACAGGTTCAAGGAATCTATAACGGCCGAGCTGATAGCTGTTCGTTCAGAATTTCATTCTGCGACCAGCTCGGCTCCCGAGATAGATCATCTCGTCGAAGAAACAAGGCGAACTCCTTTCGCCAGAAATATCACTGAAGTGCAACTGGGAGATACCGGAAAGGTTCGCCTTCCACGATACAGTGGCACCTCAAGTCCAAAAGCGTTTATATTGTCCTTCAGAGTCGCAATGGGACGGGTCATGCTCGCTGAGAGAGAATTAGAGGCAGGATACTGCCAACTATTCGCTGAAAGCTTGTCCGGACCCGCCTTGGAATGGTTCTCCAAACTCGAACCAAACTCCATTGATGGTTTCGATAAGCTATCGGCTGCATTCCTGAAACACTATTCGATGTTCGTGGAGGACGATCAGACCATAGCAGACTTATGGGGGATCCAACAGAGAGAGAACGAGTCTTTAAAGGATTTCATGATCCGTTACAAGGACGTACTCTCGAAAATCTTTAACGTATGCCACGAGTCTGCCATAACCTCTCTAAGGAACGGGTTAAGGCACGATTCAAAGCTGAAATTGGAAATGACTGTCAATCGCCCCCTCACACTAGAGGACGCAATTCATAAAGCTGCGAATTACGCAAAGGCTGAAGAGGAATTCGCTTCCTACGAGAGGCAACGCGTGGCTGAAAAGAAACCACCCTCCAATACTTGGGTGATGCCCGTAAACACTGGGAATAACCCTGGCAGGATTAATCCTCACGATGCCATACCTCATGCCAAAAAGCAACACGCCCCTCCTAACTATACGTTCAATGTCGATGATGACATTAAGGAGGGAGGTCCCCAGACAAAGAAATGGACACGGGACCCCAATGTGTATTGTTGTTTCCACAAGGCTAACGGCCACGACACGGTTAACTGCGAGACCATGCGTAAGGCTTTAGCCGAGAAATATGCAAAGGGGGAACTAAAAGACGTCGATCTAGGACCCCCGCCAAAGAAGAAGGTCTTCAATAGCAACAACAGGGGAAGGGGCAACCCCTCCCCCAAGAGAGCGAGACCCGAGGAGGAAGGGGAACCAAACTCCCCGCCGACTGTCGCAAAACACAGAGTTGACTTCATAATGGGCGGCTCAAAGTTTTGCAATGAAACAGTTAACTCCATCAAAACACATCAACGACGATTGAGTAACCAAACAACCAAAATTAGATTAGAACAAGATGTTCGAATCTCGTTCTCCGAAAAAGAAGCAATTGGAACAACCGAACCACACGACGACGCACTCGTGATCACGATCGACGTGTCTAACTGTGAGGTTGCGAGAGTTCTAATCGATGGTGGCAGCTCTGTAGATCTTATTTTCAAGGATACCCTGGCAAGGATGGGAATCGATGAAGACGAGATTGAAAGAGAACGAACCCATTTAACAGGTTTCAATGGGTCCACTACTCCATCCTTGGGAACAATTAGGTTGTCCGTAAAAACACATGGAATCAACAAAATAGTAGAGTTTCAAGTACTAGACTGTCTCTCCCCCTACAACATTATCTTGGGAAGACCATGGGTACATATGATGAGGGCTGTGCCTTCAACCTTTCATCAATGTATTCGTTCCCCTACGCCTGAGGGAATAGGAGAGATCCGAGGTAATCAGGCAACCTCCCGCAGTTGCTATCTCACTAGCCACAAGCATTGTGCCTAGACAATTAAAGAAGAGCAATAGCAATTAATGAACGTGGAGTCGGCCGAGAACGTTTCAGCACTAGAGGGCCCCGACTCCCTTGATGCGCCAAGCACTGAGTTAACGGTCAAATTACAGCTCGATGGCTCCGATCCTTCCAAGTGTGTAGGAATCGGAACTAAGCTTAAAGGTGGCATCATGCGAGAACTGATCTGTTTCTTAAAACGAAACAAATCCACCTTCGCCTGGTCAACCAAAGATATGCCAGGAATAAGCATCGACGTCACGTCTCACTAACTTAACGTCGATCCCAGTTTTAAACCGATAAAACAAAAAAGACGAAAGCTCGGTCCCGACAGGGCACGGGTAGTCAACGATGAAGTTGAAAGACTGCTCAGTGCAGATTCAATCCGCGAAGTAAAATACCCGGATTGGCTGGCAAACACTGTCGTCGTAAAGAAAAAAAAAAGGGAAATGGAGGGTATGCGTCGATTTCACCGATCTAAATAAAGCATGCCCCAAAGACAGCTTCCCGTTGCCTCACATCGACCAGCTAGTCGAAGCAACCGCGGGGCATAAAATACTCTCATTCATGGACGCATTCTCAGGATATAACCAAATCCTGATGCATCCGGATGACCAAGAAAAAACAGCTTTCATCACCGACCGAGGCACATATTGCTATAAGGTCATGCCCTTTGGACTAAAGAACGCTGGCGCCACCTATCAAAGGTTAGTCAACGAAATGTTCAAGGAAAAGATAGGGAAGACGATGGAAGTGTATATCGACGATATGCTAGTAAAATCCCTAAGAGAGAACGACCACAAAGGGCATTTGGAGGAATGTTTCGAGGTACTGAATAAATATAAAATGAAACTCAATCCCACAAAATGTTTGTTCGGAGTATCATCCGGCAAGTTCCTAGGGTATTTAGTCACCCAACGAGGAATTGAGGCCAACCCGGATCAATTACACGCCTTACGAGAGATACCTTCGCCCCGTAATAGGCGAAAAGTTCAAAGGTTGACGGGACGCATCGCTGCCCTCAACCGCTTCATCTCTCGGTCAACATATAAATGTCTTCCTTTCTACCGGCTCCTTAAAGGGAACAAGAAGCTCGAATGGGACGACAAATGCGAAGAGGCGTTCAAAAAATTAAAAGAATATCTATCGACACCCCAATCTTGGCAAAACCCGTTGCGGGGAAGCCACTCTATCTATACGTCGCAGTGTCTCAAGCGGCAGTTAGTGGAGTACTCGTCAGAGAAGAGCAAGGAGACCAACGACCAATCTTTTATACAAGCAAGTCGTTAGTCGATGCTGAAACTCGATATCCTATTATGGAGAAGTTGGCCTTGGCCGTCGTTTCCGCCGCGCGAAAACTTCGACCATACTTCCAATCTCACACCATAATAGTAATAACATCACATCCGCTCAGAAGTTTTCTACATAGCCCTAATCAATCAGGAAGATTAACCAAGTGGGCCGTGGAGCTGAGCGAATACGATATTGAGTACCGAGTGAAGATATCTGCAAAATCGCAAGTTTTGGCGGATTTCATCGTCGAACTCCAGAGGGAAAGTCCCACCGTGACCGAAATCGAAGGGACCTGGACACTTAAAGTGGACGGGGCGTCATCGAACCAAGGGGCAAGAGTGGGAATACACCTGACATCCCCTCACGGTGAGACCATAGAACAATCATTCAGGCTCGACTTCGTCGCATCAAATAACGAAGCCGAATACAAAGCGCTAATCGGGGGACTTAGGTTGGCCACCGCAGTTGGATCAAAGAAAGTAGAAGCTTTCTGCGATTCCCAACTTCTGGCAAACCAATACTCCGGAGAGTACGAGGCTAGAGCCTACCTAAAAGTCGTGAAAGACCTCACGAAACAATTCGAAGAATTCTCCTTGACTAGGATCCCTCGGGGTGAAAATACTTTGGCCGACGCGCAGGCTGCCTTGGCATCTACCTCGGATCCGGACCTCAAAAGGATCATCCCAGTCGAAACAATCAAACAACATTTCATTGTCATAACCACTACCGCGGTCATAACAATAGAAGGGGGGATTGGAGAGATGAAATACTACATTACATCACGACTGGCACGGTCCCATCCGATAAGATGGAAAAACGCAAGCTCGTGCTAAGAAGCGCGAGATTTTGCATCATAGATGGAAGTCTGTTTAAAAGAAGCTTCACAGGACCCTACCTCAAGTGCGTCGGGATGGAGGAGTCTAAACGAATCCCTGGAAGACGTGAACGAAGGGGAATGCGGAAATCACGAAGGCGGACGAGCGCTTGCCATCAAAATAAAGAGGCAAGGCTACTTTTGCCGACCATGCTGGCAGACTGCGAGGCGCACTCGCGCCGTTGCGACCAATGCCAACGCCATGCTCCCAATACCCGCAGAAGAATTGTCCTCTATCTCGGCTCCATACCCGTTCATGAAATGGTCTATGGATATTGTGGGACCAATGCCGGTCGCCCCTGGCGGGTTAAGATTTCTATTAATCTTAACAGATTATATTTCAAAGTGGGTGGAACCTGGCGCCTTCGTCCTGATAAAAGACGTCGACGTCACCGCATTCATCTGGAAAAATATAATCTGTCGACATGGCACTCCCCACGAGATCATAACAGACAACGGATCGCAATTCATATCGAAAAAGTTTAGAAAGTTTTGCTTCCATAACAACATTGAGGTAAGGATGTCGACACCACGATATCCTCAAGGAAATGGGCACGCGGAAGCAACAAATAAGACCATAGTTGACTCCATAAGGAAAAGGCTCGATGCCAAGAAAGGGCGGTGGGCAGAAGAACTGCCAGGCGTGCTATGGGCATACCGAACCAGCCCGCGGAGGCCGACAGGGGAAACTCCGTTTTCCCTCGTCCATGGAGTCGAATCCGTCATCCCAATTGAGCATCAGGTGCAAACCCTTAGGGTAAAATACGCACCTGAGGATGAGCCAAAAAATGACGAGGCTCTATGCGATGCCTTAGACCTAGTGGAGGAAAAGCGAGATTCAGCCCTATCACGGTTATCCCGTTATAGGCAATCCATCGCTAGATTCTACAACAAAGATGTTAATACAAGAAGATTCGATGTAGGGGACTTGGTCCTCCGAATAATCTTCCAAAACACTGCTGAGGCAAACGCCGGAAAACTCGGGGCAAAATGGGAAGGCCCCTATAGGGTCACCAGAGTAACCTATCCCGGCGTTTATGAACTTGAAACACTCAACGGAATCCCGGTTTTAAGATCATGGAACGTCTCGAGCCTCAAAAAATACTACTGTTGAAACCAGTAAGAATTAAACTACGTCCGACTTGATCCCTGCATAAGGGTACGTAGGCAGCCTCTTACCACAAAGGCACAGTCTCCCCCACCTTCTTGAGCCACGGAGCTCGCACCTCGGCCAATGACCCCGACCTTGGACTAGGCTAGCAGTGCAAACGCCTCACGACGACTCTGGCGAGAGCCGATATCTCACAGCGTCATCAGAGATCGCACCCACGTGGATCGACCTCGTCCGAAAATATTAAGGGAAACGTTTTAGGACCACGACGATCTAAAAGACTTAAAATTTTCACCAAATTTAATTACGGACTTCGGCTTCAAATCTAAAGGGAAACGCTTCGGACCAGCAATACTCCGAACAACTAAACAGATTTTGAACGACGAACCGATTCCAAACCTCGGCCTAAGGGAAACCTTTTAGTTCCATGACGATCTAAATAACTTGGCAAAATCATTTGAAACTTCTCAGGGAAACATTTTAGGCCAAATACAAGTGACCTAAAAGACTTAACAGATTTTACTAATCCGAGCTGTATCAGGAACAAACAAAATAATGATATTCAGATCGGCCGGACGGACTGAATAAAAGAATAAACACCCATGCATTCATAATAGATTTTGACGAGCTAAAAAACTTGGCAAAATTAAAAATCGAAATTGCATAAAATAATAACATAAATTCAAATAAAATAGGGGTACCGAAGCCCCCTATAATTGTATCAAAAGCAATAAAAACTTCGCCCAAAACACACGGGCCCCCAAAGATAAAAATAAAAATAAAACAAAAAACGCACTTTATTGAATTAAAAAATAATAATAATAGAGACGGGCCGAGAAGACTCAGGCTTGGTCGCGGGCCTCGACCTCGGCATCTCGATGCTCCGGAGCAGGCGTGAGCACCGCCGCCTCTTCGTATCCCTCAGGGATGGAGTTAAGGACCTCGTCGACACGGCCAAGCATTGAGCCGTGCTCGTTAATGGTAGAGGTCTCTCCATCGGCCGCTGATGCATCGACGGGAGATCGGTCCGAGTACGGAGTGAACGGGACGTCCTCGACCTCAGGAATGACGACGGCCTCATAATCGGCCTCGTACTGAGCGATATCGTCCTCAGTATCCTTCATCTCGGCCGCCCAGTCCGAGATCTCGCCCTTTAAGGCCTCAGAGATCAACTCCTTGTTCCCCCGACACTACTCAAGCTTCTTGAGAATAAGAACGGCTTCGTCCATCTTCTCTTTCTGTGCACGATGCTTAAGTATCTGCTCCTGATACTTCAGCAAAGTCGCCCTCCTCGCCGCGCGCACCGCCCGATCTCACTCCGCCCTCTCCGTCCTTTTCATCCGGGCGATCTCCTCCAGAGCATCCTTCAGCTCTTTATCCCGCGCCTTAAGATCGGCCGCCAGCCTGTTCCTTTCACTCTCAAAGCCGCTGGAACGAGCTGCCCACCCTTTGATCTTCTCCTTCTTGTCGTCGAGGTCGACGAACAAGTATTGACATTTACCATTGAGGCGCTTGATCTTGCGGTACGACTTCTCCAGCAAGCATCTTTGGCCAGGAGGTCGTCTTGGAGGGTGAAGATCTTGTCATTCATCCCCTGGAGTTCGGCCTGCAGAGACTCCTTCCCCTTCTGAACCTCGGCGAGCTTCTCCTGCTCGACCTTGGCATCATGAAGACGCTTTTCATAGCGAAAAACACCTCGATTCAGTTGGGTGGACAGCTGAAATCAACCCAACTCTCATCAGTTCGACCATAACAGAAAATAATCATTTTTCACAAGTATAACATATCGGTTATATAAAAAAACAAAAAAAAAAAACTCACCCCAGTTATGGCCGACGCCATCATCCTGTACCAGTCCGCTTCGGCGAGCTCAGGAACCTTTGGGAGTTCCATACCGGTACACGTCACTTGACGAAGAAACCCCGCCGATGAGTAAATATCGTCGCACAGCAGATGATCCCGCGCGTAATGAAAGTTGACAACGTGTTTCTTCTTCCGGGATGCGGATGGGGCGGAATCATCTCGGCCCCTGGACCTCGACTTCGAGGAAGACTTGCTTCTTTCGGCTGCGGATTTGCCCTTGTCCGCTCGAGCCACCGCGGTCACAGGAGCCTCAGAGGTGGGCTCTTCTCCATCCCGGCCGACGAGTTTGGGAGCCGGCTCTTTCCTCTTCTTCCTCTTCTCTCCGGGAGCATCCCCCTCAAGGACTCGGTTCGCCGGCATCTTCCTTTTTTTGGCCGCGCCCGCGACCCCGGCCCTCTCGGGGACTCGGACGCTATCACCCCCCTCAGGGGAGTCGTCCTCGATCCCAGGGACTTGATCTTCCTCGGCCTCAGGAACCCCGGCTTCTTGGATGCCTGTTGGAGCGTCCTCGGCCGTCTCAGGTACCTCGTCGGAAGGCACCAAGACGACCGGGATCTCGGATACTAAGAGAACCCCGGTCACTTCGACCTCGGGAGAATCCGCAGGGACAGATGGAATCGGGGCTGAAGTTGAGACAACACCCACCTTATTCTGTTTCCTCGCCTCCCGGGCACTGATCGGAGTGTTCATATTATCTCCAACGACTAAAAATACAAAAAAAAAAGAATAATAAATAATAATCAAAATTAATAACAGAGAAGATAATGTCGAAATCGTCGAACTAACCTTTTTCCTGGTGCTCTGAGAAATTTGGTGGGAAAGGCCAAACTCTGGCCGATATGAATCTAAATGGAGTGAAGCTCGACCACTCTGTTTCACCCAATTGCAGCAGTGTCAACTTCTCGGCGAACTCGACCCCCTGAGATGACGCTTTGATTTTCTCTACAAAAAAATAAATAAATAAATAATGGGTATACATTTCACTGCAGAATATAAATGCAGGCGAACTGAATTCTTATGCATACTCGGCGAGCTCGCCCATTTTGACGAGAAAGAACGAGCTCGGTCCCCGAGTGAATGCTCATTCACGGCGAAGTAAAAGTATCGCCTCCCCCAAAATTCGTCCTTCGAGGGTAGACCCGAGATCACACCCTTGCCTGCGGCTTTCGAAAGGTAGAAACACTTCGGATCGTGTTTTGAATTCGCCTTAACCACACAAAGACGGACTAAATCCATCAGAGTGAGTTCGACCTTTTCCTCGTAGGCCACGACTATCAGGCCCATTACCATCCTAACGAAGTTTGGGCACATTTGGGGAAGGGTCAACCCTAGAGTCTGGGCGAAGTCGAACAGGAGAGGGTGAATAGGAAACTTCAGCCCACATTTCTCTAGCCAGATCTCATATATGCAGCAGAAACCCTCCACTACGGTATCGGCTGTAGCCCCAGGAGGAGGAAGAAGGATATTAATTTCTAGGGGAATCTGGTATTTTTCACGGATCCTCCTAAGGTCGGTCGAGGTCACAGCAGAGGGTAATAAAATATCCTCGTTCCCTAGGGGTTGAGACCCCGATGGACGAAGTCCTGAGTTCGACATCTAGTTCTAATGTGTTCTACGGACGAAGTGTTTAAATCTATGAATACGTTTGAGTTCGCTAGTCGAACTGACAGTCGATAATAGCCGAAGTGTAAGAAAGCTAAAGAACTTAGAGAGAGAACTCGAAGTCAGAAAGAAAGCGAGAAGTTAGAGAAGAAGAATTACCTTTTTAACCGCGGATGATGAGAATATAAATGAAAAGAAGCGACTCTTCGGTCCGCTTATTTATATGTTTCATAATTACCCAAAATCCCGAAAAAATCTACTGATTTTGGAAATCAAATCGAATCAAATCTAAGATATTTCCCTCGATATCTGCAAAAGATAACAGATTCTCCGACTCTTCGACTTCGACCTACGAAATACGGTTACAACACGCCACGTGTAAAGAAGACGTGCTCTCACATGACGCCACGTGGTCCCAAATCTTCGATTTCCCCCTTTTTATTCGGAACAATTCGAATTTTTAGCGCTAAATATTTTCAAAATATTCGAAAATATTTTCAAAATATTTGGGGGCTAATTGTGGGGGTATAAAAAAAATCAAATATTTAATATTATTTCGAATGGATTTTGGCCCGACTAAAGCCCATAATCCAGTTGAAGACCGGCCCACAAAATCAATTATGGGCCTAGTTCGCTCTCGGCAGATCGGCCCAAGTCCAACAACGCTTTCCGGCCCAATGAAGAACTCCAGCTCGGCCACGTCTTCCTGGTCAGAAGGATCGGTCAATCGAAGAGCAGACCACGCCGCGAAGATTGGACCTCGGACGACTTCAGCCTTGGCGAGGAATGTGGATCGAATAACACGTGTCTTCGGCCAGAAGGTTCCATCTCACCTATAAATAGAAGAGGAGATGACGATTTTCACACACGCAAGCCCTACATCTCAGTTTTCAATTAATTCTATTTTGTATTCTTATATTCACGATCTTGAGCTCGACTTGTTGAGTTCGTCACTTCGTCT